>NW_026692512.1:0-358143 GCF_021218885.2 Marmota monax
CACAGAAATTGTACACATCGATGGGGTATACTGTGATGTTTTGATACAAAGTATCCATTGTGCAGTGATCCCATCAATGGCATTGGCATATCTGTCAACTGAGACAAGTATTGCTTTGTGGGGACACATTAGAAATCCTCCCTTCTGCCAACTCCACAATCCGGTTGTGAAGTGTGCTCACATCAGGCAGGGAACCCCAGAAATTACCCCTCCTTCCTGTCACTGTGCCTTCCGCCAGCCCCGCCCTCCCTCCTCAGCCTCTGGTAACCACTGTCCATTTTTATGAGATTTAGTTTTTTAAGATTCCACATCATTAGTGAGATCATGCAGGCTTTGTTTTTCTGAGTCTGGCTTATTTCACATAATGTAATGTCCTCTGGATTTGTTCTGTTGTCACAAGGACAGGACCCTGTCCCTTTCTCTGGCTGTGCCCTGCTGTGCATGTGCAGCACATTCTCCTGACCCAAGGCTCAGCTGATGGACATCCAGGTGGATCCCACGCTCAGGTGCAGTGAGCTCAGCCTCTGTAGCCCGCAGCCTGCAGAGGTGATTTCTTGCCCTCGGGCGCGTGTCCAGTGCTGGAACAGCCGGGGGATATGGGGGCTCCCTCTTCAACTTTTTGTGGATGCTCTGTACTGTTACTCAGGTTACTAACTTGCATCCACACAGGGGTCAATGAGTGCCTTGTCCTGGCACCCTCCTCAGCATTTGCCAGCTGCTGTCCTTCCCCCTGGGCCCCAGTGACTTCGGGATGGTGGGGATGCACGTTTCCATGACGATCAGTGATGTGGAGGCTGTTGGCAACACACCTTCCCCGCGGGCCATGGTTTCCATATGTTGCTTTTCATCTCCATTCAGCCAGAAACCCTTCCCAGCTTGGACTTTGAGGTCTTCCTCGGGATTGTATCATTTACCTTCCAAACATCTGGCAAGTGCTGCAGGTCTCTGAGTTATGGGTTTCTACCTGGGTTCCGTTGTGGTCAGGGAATATCATTCAGGTTATTCTTGGCTATTCCTTGGCTTCCTTCTCAGGACCCAGATGTGGCCCATGGTGCCAGTTGCTCCAAAGGCCTGAGAACATTCCGTAACCCGCTACAGCTGGGTGGGCTGCTTAGACTCTATTGTTCAAGCTTTTGATTGTCTTGCATCTTTTCCTTCTGTTGGTGTCAATCATCCAGAGAGAGTCCTAAATCTCTCTCCATCCTGACCCCAATGCGTAGGTAGGGCTAGGTTACACCAAATGAACCCCCCAAGTCTGAGTTTCTTCTTATGCAGCAGGAATGACCCCAGGAGGACTTCCCATGATGGACCTCAGACAGCTTAGATCAAACCTCCAAATTCCCTGTCCTAATTCTCCAGGGGTCTGTGTCTTCTGTCTTCATTTTCTTCCTAACTGACCATAATATAGAACTAAAATAAAATATTACATTATTTATCATTATGTTATCGAAGAGTTTTAGGTTAGGGTTCTTAATTATGAAAATTAATGAGGAGAACATTTCATATTTATCCAAGCATATAAAATTATTTAATTTGATTTTTACTTATGAGATCTATAATTATTCCCTTCATGGATATTTATCCACATTAGGGGGGAAAAATGGTCCCCACCTCATCACTAAATTGGAAAAAATCTCATCTATTAATAATCATTTATATTAATAATAATTGCCAAATTAAATATGCCATCTCTTAACAGATTACACCAGACTTTAGTGAGTTATTGCTTCCCTGAACCAGGAGCAGAGTAGGGACTCATCAGATGAAACCAATGTAATCTAATTTTATTCTGATTCTGAAGACCCTTTCCTTACTCTGACTAGACACTCAGACTAGTTAATATTTCAGATTGCAAAACACAAGCTTACTCCATTACTTCTGCCCTTAAAGGAGATGGCCAACATGTCAGCTCATCCTCAAGGGTGTGACACCCCAAGGGATATCAGCCATGGAACCAGGATGTCCTGGAAGCCAGGTTCTGCAGGCAGCACATGTCCTTCTCTGAGTCATCCACAAAGGGCCCTCCCCACAACACCCAAGTGACAACATCAACATAATCAATCCCGTCCCTTGTTTGTTTGACTGTTTGTTTGTACTAGGGATAGGACCCAGGGCAATTTGCCCTTGAACTACATTCCAGTTCTTTCTTTATTTGTTTGTTTATTTATTTATTAATTATTGAGACAGGGTCTTCCTGAGTTGCTGAGGCTGGCCTTGAACTTGCAGTCCTCCTGCCTCAGGCTCCTGAGTTGCTGGGGCCACAGGCACAACCTGTCTGTTCCAGATGCCTGTTCTTCCTTGAAAAAGATCCCCATGAAATCCTCAGATTAAAAATCAAATTCTATTAATCAAATATCAGCATCTCTGTACATATATAGAGACAGAAAAAAAATGTCATATTTACAAAACTTTCAGGAATTTCAACTTTGTTTTCAAGATGGGTGGCAGGGGTCTGCAGGTGCCATATGAGAGAGTGAGACTTGTGGTCACCTGGCGAGTATGAGTTCTTGACAAAGACATTAAACATGTATTGAGCCACAAAGCTCTCCATAGCCCAGATCCGTCCGGGTGATAGCCCTGCTCTGCATCCTAATGGGGAAGTCAGCATTAAGGTAAAGGATTTTTTTTCTTTGACTTAATTTCTAAGAATATTGAGCCGCCATGACAGACACCTGGCACTTCTCTCAAAGGACTGGTTTACACTTGAAGACAGCAAGCTATGGTCAGTGCAAGGCAGCCACACACAGTGGACTCTCTGATTCCGTAAAGTGAGATGTTTTACTCCCCGAGGAACATTTAACCTTGAGGAGTTGGCAGTAAGCTCATTCTCTGTCCATTTAAAGCTGAAATTGCACCAGGGAGCATGTCAGTATCATGGATGGAGAGGGTGCTCAGTGACCGTATGCAGAGAGCAAGGTTTCTCCAGAGAGATGCTGGTATCCACGCAGCCCGTGTCACCCTGAGGAAGGCTCAGGTCACCATCGAGCCTCTCTCTCTCCCTCTTCTGGCTTCAGGGCACATTCATGGCCTCCTGAGCCTTATAAGCCTCAGCATACCAGTTATCATCCACCTTGACTCCGAGGCAAGTTTTCCCAGCCTCCGTGTGCTGGTTAATAGTGCAAGTTCTCATTCAGACAAACCCAGGTTTAAATCCAAGCCCTATCACACACCCCCTGTTATCGCTTGAGACCCACTTCCAGTGAGCCACTTCCCTCAGCTGGAGAACCACAGCCCCACCTTCCCAGAGGAGCATGGAGGGACCATATCAAACGGGAACAGGCCTTCCTGGGGTTGACCTCAGCACTGCTGACCCTTACCGCCCTTTCCAATTATTCTTCTCCAACTTATTCTCCAATGAAGCTCACCCAACTTCTTTGCCACGGCTGTTCCATAATTCTCACTTTAATACCCTGAGAGATGATGATGGCACTTGACAGATAAGCCACTGTTCTTCTTCAGTGAGTGTACATTTAAAGTTTTGTCACTCTCTGCAGGGGGAGAAAAGGATGGTCATGCAGGCTTAGCCGCATCGAGGTCAGCACAGGCTTGCAAAACCCGGGCTCCCGTCTGCCTCCGGCTGCATGCCCTGAGTGCTGCTGGGAAAGCTCTGCTCATCCATTCATCAAAATGGGCACCCATCCTGGGACAGACCCCACGAGGTTCACAGCAGAAACCGTCTGTGCAGAACAGGCATGGGGCGTGCGGAGACTAGAAATCTGTTCATTGTTGGTCTGAAATCCATATCCGTCTGGCTGTGCTGGGTTTATGTGCTGATCCGCCAGTCCCAGCCCTCAGTGAGGGTGAAGCCAAGGGGTCACACAGTCACATGGAGGGACAGACATGACACATTACAGTAGTTCATGGATGAGAGGCTCGGGCTCCGCAAGGAACTGTAGCTGCTCAGCTAATCAAGGGTTTGGGGCAGAGAAGTCAGCAGTTAACCTACAACTGAGGTGACAAGAAGCAGGCAAAGGAAGCACATGTGAGTCTTTAGAAAGAGCAGACAGACAGCATTTCAATTGTAGTCAGTGTCCCACCCTTCCTATAGCTTCTAGAACATTCCACGTGAATGTTCCTCCCTGTGCTGAGCTTGCAACCTCTTATGTTTATTTCTGGGCCTGCAGGCCCTTCCTCCTCCCTACATTGTGAAGTGAAAATGTCTACAGTCTGACATGGGGCGAGCAGGAAGTCTGAGGGCAAGGCTTTCCCTGCCCTGGGAACAGCCCTTCAGCCATGACTCTTAAAAGTGGAGTGAGGATTGGCTGGTGGAGGAAGGGGCTGCACTGGGGAAGAGGAGACCCAGATCTGATTCCAGAGTGCAGTCCCTGAAGGAAGCGCAGGAGGGGCCCAGGCAGCAGGGGTCTGGGTGGTCCCTGAATGGGGTTCCATCCTGGTGTTGCAGACTGAAACTCAGGCCTGGGAGGAGAGAAAAGGTACTCAGGAGAACAGACTGAGGGCAATCGAGAGAGGACTGTCAAGGAGGGCCGGGCCACAGGTGCAAAGAGGATCAGGCGAGGCTGCATAAATCAAAATGGACGTTTGTTACAAGAACCATGCAAGAAATCACAGACCTTCATAGAAGTACTGTCCCAATGCAGATGCATGTTGGTCATATAAAGCAGGTGATTTACACTATTTCAGATTCTGGAAAGATATCTGCTATGTGAATACACAGATGAGGCAGAATCAGGGCGAATCAGACTCTGCTTTCTGCGGTGGCCAAGGGTTAAACCTTTTGGCTCAAGATTCCTGTTTATTACCTATCTCCTCAGCAGAATTGGCAATAGGTGACAGCCATGGTTTCAATAATGCAGTTGGTACAAAACTGGATTTTCACAATGTACCAGAAAGTTAAGTGAATAACATTTATGAATAGTGGTTACCAATGCAAAGTGCAGACATTATAAACCTGGAATATACTTGTATGTGTTTGTAGGTTCTTCTATATAGAATTGTACAACCATATTAACTCCACACTCCTATACAGAAGACAACTTAAGCTCAATACCCAACCAGAGTTCACTGTAAGTGATTTAAGTGTTTCACTATTTTAAGTTGAAGTTTTGGGGCTCTGTGTATGGGTGTGTGGTGCTGAGGAAAGAACCCAGGGCCTCACACCAGGCAACACTCTACCACTGAGCCGCATCCCCAGCCCTTTCTATTTTATCTCAAGACAGGGCCTTGCAAAGTTGCTGAGGCTGCCCTTGAACCTGCCATCCTCTACCTAAGTCTGCCAAATTGCTGGGATTACAGGTGTGTGCTGTTGCCCTGAGTAAAATTTCTGTTTTTTTAAATACCTCCATCAGGACAGGTATGGTGGCACTCACCTGTAATCCTAGTGGTTTGGCATATTGAGGCAAGAGGATCTCAAGTTTAAGGCCAGCTCAATTTAGTGAGGCTCTGAACAACTTAGAAAGACTCCTGTCTCAAAAAAAATTAAAAAAAGGCCTGGGGATGTAGCTCAGTGGTTAAGTGACCCTGGGTTCAATCCCTGGTACCAAAATAAATAAATAAACAAACAAACCTTCATCAGCTGAACTGCGACTCTGTGGGTGGCATGTCTGTGGGGGCAGTGGAAGTTTCTTGACCTCCAGGGGTCACTCACAGGAATTGCTCCAGGTTGACCTTACTTGTGCTCGGCTCTCTCCCTATACCCACTCTCCAACCTAGCAAGGGTAAACAAGTAGGGAAGTTTTGAAAAGCTACAATGGGGTTGGGTGGGGTGTCAAAACCTGTAATCCCAGCAGCTCAGGAGGCTGGGGTGGGAGGGTCATGAGTTCAAAGCCAGTCTCAGCAACTTAGTGAGGCCCCAAGCAATGTAGTGAGATCCGGTTTTTAAATGAAATATTAAAAAGGGCTGGGGTTGTGGCTCAGTGGTAAAGTACCCCTGGGTTCAATCCCTGGTACCAAAAAAAAAAAAAACATAGGTGGTATTGCATGTGAAGAGGCACATCAGGTGCTTCCACCTGTGAAGGTCAAAGAGTAACAGGGAGGTGACTATTGTAACCAAGAGCTGAAGGTGGCTGTGTGGACGGAAGTTCATCAGCAAATATAAAACAGTTAGAATATTTCTCATTACTACTTTGTGACTCTCCCTAAAATTTCCAAGAGAATCTCTCCGAATTTTCCTAGAAGTTCCCAATAAAATAGAAATTTGCTTCTGCTTTTTCTCAATCTTCCAATAATCCCTGCATTTATTATTTTTCAAATCAGTTTCTCAATTACCTATAGTTCATCTTGAGAATGGGAGAGAGGGGTTGAGGGTACAATTCCCTGCGTGGGTATGTTTTGAGGTGGGTGGGAAGGAATCGAGAGCGGTACAAAGTGTTGCAACTAATTTCTTTGAAGATGTTATTTTGACTCCTGGTAAATATTTGGTTAATATTAACCTTAGTGTTCTTTCCCAGAGCATAAATGAAGGGGAGCTCCAGGGCATCATGCTGTGATCTCTCCTGTATGCAGGAGTGAGGACTACCTCTAACAGTCTACAGCACCTGCATTTGACAGGAGGTGAACCTGCCACAAGAGTTTCTCCACAAGACTGGATATTGCACAAAACATAATAGAAAGTAGGAATCCTGCCTTGCAGGATCCTAGCTCAAATCAAACAGCAAAGATGATCTCTTGGTTTCCCATGTGGAGGAACGCCGTGTGTGGCTATGTCTTTCTATCTAAGAATGAAGGGAAAATCTATTTCATTTGATATTGAATTTGTTTTCTTCCATGAGCCCTGGGCAAAATTGGAAGCATGCAGGATGTCCTTCACAAAGCAACAGCTGGGCTGTGCTCTGTAGCAGCCGTTAATATAAATGTTTGCCATTAATTGGTTTCAGAGGCACTCCAGAAACTGCATGCCAAACTGGATAATGGGATAATGGTGCAATGCAAAGAGATAATATTATGATTATTTATTCTCATGCACCATTGATGGTTATAAGAAATAGAAGACTTGGGCTACATCTTAATCCATTTGGTGTTTCTGTAACAAAATTCCTGAGGCTGGGTGTTTTGTATAGAAGAAAAGTTTATTAGCTTGCCATTTTGAAGGTCAAAGGGCATGGTGTTGACCTCCATGGGGCTCTGCTGAGGACTATAACACAATATGGTGGAAACAGGTGCAGGAAGGGGAATACACACAGCGAGATGGGAAACATGGTATTTAGAGAGCAGTTTCACCTCCTTCAAACAACTGTTCTCAGGGGAACTAACCAGGGTCCTCCAGAACTATGAAAGTCCCTTCCCAGGGTGGTGCCTCCAGTGACCTAGTCACTCTCCACTGTGCCCCACCTCTTGAAGACATCTCTCAGCATTGCCTGAGGGCTCAGCTTCCTTAGGGAAGCCTTCTGGGACACAGAAAACCACATCCAAACCATCCCAGGCTCCAATTCCCAGGTCTAGGAATCGGTGGGTCATGGCTTGAAGTTTAGAATAACAATGTATCATTGTGGCCTGAAGTCTCAGATGCTCCAGTTCCAGTTTAACAAGGTCATTCATCCATTTGTCAGGTTCATTTTCTGCCAGGCAACTTAGAGACAATCCATCTCAAAAATTTTTGAAAAGAAGAGTATCTGGTGTCCCCTGTTGTTCCACATGTCCATGTCTAGTTCAGTTGGGGGACCTCTCTGTGCTAGTTCCACTGTACAAACAAAGGGGACTGAGACAGTCCCCATAGCCCTGGCCATCATAGTGGGGCTATGGAAGACTTGGGGTCACTGTCCACCTGCATGAGGGTACGAAGAGGGAGGGCACAGTGAATGACTGTGGTGCCACTGACTGAGAGCAGGCAGTTATTTTCAATGGACAGAAGCAGGAGCCCGAAATAATGGCGTGTGTGAAGGTGACAGGGCACAGGAGTGCCGCGGGTCCATGTGACAGGACCCAGACCCAGCACAAAGATGAGCGCACAGAAAAGAATGCAGAAAGGCAGAAGAAGGCGGGCACTCTTTTTTTGTGGAGAAGTGTAGGAGGGAACCACGTTCTCCAAACTGTTTTCGGGTGGTGGGATTTTCATCTTTGTCTCTATTTTATTCTGAAATCTCAGGTAAACACTTCCTAAGTAAAACAAGATGATACCTGCAGCTCCAAACTATTCACGTACCAGTTGAAAAAATGAAAAAGAAAAAAAAAAAAAGAAAGAAAAGAAAAGAAAAATGAGAAACTTCTGCTGAATCCTGCAGCAGAGCCTGAGGGACATCTCACTGACTGACACACTTGCCCTTTCAATGTGCCCCAGGAGCGTGGTGCACGGATTGGTCAGGCCTGGTCAGGTGACTTCCTGCCTCCTTCATTAAAGTCAGTCCCAAATGAACCCAAGGAGTGAGTTTCAGGGGATGGAGAGAGGAGAAAATGAATCCTCAGGAGAAACCATGTGCCAATATCAGAAGGGGGGTTGACCATGGGAAGAGAAAATAGAAACCAAAAACAAATCAGGATGTTTACCCCAAGCAGGGAGTCCTGGAGAGGTTCTGATGCTGTCTTGTGTTTATATGCAGTGGAGAATTACCATGTGGAAGGCACTGAGCCTGGTTGAAATTTGCAGATATGCAAAGCCCTGGGGGGAAGCAGCAGAACAAACAGGGGCAGATGAATAGCTTTGTTTGTGGTACATGAGTGCAAGTGTGTGTGTGTGGTCTTTTTCATTTTGCTTTGCTTTGTTTTCTCTGCAATGAAAATAAAATGCTGAAAATTTTACTTTAAAATGCTGAGAGAGTGATGCCCCTTGGAGGAGAACACCAGCTGGGCTTGGAAAACAGGGTTTTGTTGCTGCCTCAGTATTCACAGCTGTGGGTACAGGAGAGGTCCAGAGAGGTGCAGGGGTGTTATTCAAATTACAGTTCAATGACTTAGAAAAAATACTTACGTGTCCTCCATACATTTGTAAATGCCAAGGTGCCCAGTGTGGGTGGCATGCCAATTTCCTTGTCAAGATTTTTCTCGGGCTGGGGATGTGGCTCAAGTGGTAGCACGCTTGCCTGGCATGCGTGCGGCCCGGGTTCGATCCTCAGCACCACATACAAACAAAGATGTGTCTGCCAAGAACTAAAAAATAAATATTAAAAGAATTCTCTCTCTCTCTTTATTTTTTTTTATTTTCTTTTTTTTTTAATTTTTAATTTTTTATTGTGGGTTGTTCAAAACATTACAAATTTCTTGACATATCATATTCCACACTTTGATTCAAGTGGGTTATGAACTCCCACCTTCACCCCATACACAGATTGCAGAATCACATCAGTTACACATCCATTGATTTACATATTGCCATACTAGTGTCTGTTGTGCTCTGCTGCCTTTCCCATCCTCCCCCCTCCCCCCTCCCCACCGCTCCCCTCCCCTCCCCTCCTCTCTCTCTACCCCCTCCACTGTATAACCCTGAGGTTCTCCTTCCATTACCATGCAATTTCCCTTCTCTCTCCCTTTCCCTCCCACCTCTCATCCCTGTTAAATGTTAATCTTCTTCTCCTGCTCTTTGTCCCTACTCTGATCTTAGTTACTCTCCTTATATCAAAGAAGACATTTGGCATTTGTTTTTTAGGGATTGGCTAGCTTCACTTAGCATAATCTGCTCTAATGCCATCCATTTCCCTGTAAATTCTATGATTTTGTCATTTTTTAATGCAGAGTAATACTCCATTGTGTATAAATGCCACATTTTTTTTATCCATTCATCTACTGAAGGGCATCTAGGTTGGTTCCACAGTCTTGCTATTGTGAACTGTGCTGCTATGAACACTCTCTCTCTCTTTAAAAAAAAAAAAAGATTTTTCTCAAGATTTGAAATATCTCACCTAGTATTTATTTAATAAACCTGAGAAATGCAAAATGCAAAATTATCTGAAATCTGTTTTTGCTGTTCTTGTCTTTCTCCTTTCTTTAGTGTGTGGGGCTCAGCAAACCAGTGGCTAGGAAGCTGACCAGCTCCTCTTAGATCTTAGGAAACCGACAGCATAATTCCTGTTGCATGAGAAGCGCTGCTCACCAGCATCAGATGGGATGGAGCTGGCTGTTACATTTGCAGCCTCCGGACTCAGTACAGGAGACGGACCCTGGGTCCATTTGGTGCCAGCCGCTTAGGAAATAAAAATGACTACAGGTCTCCCACATTTGTGGCTACAGGGTCCAGCTCAGTAATATTCTGAGCTCCTTTTAGGGAAACCTCTCTCTCTCTCTCTCCAAATGTTGAGAATGAGTCATTGTGTTTCAGCCTCTGTAATACCACCCTTGTTTTTCCTGCTTGGAGGGTTAGAAACAAGGCAATTTGAGCTGCTAGAGGATGAGGTTTGAACGTGCTGTTTGGATTCAGCCCTTCAGAGTTATATTCCCACACTTCTGTGAAAATGCTTCCATTGATCTCTAATAGCAAAGCCCCAGCGGCCTCCACTCAGAAGCTTCAGAATCAACTAAGAGCTGGGGCTCAGCCACGGATCCCAAGACTCAGCTGGCAGAAACCCTCTTTGTTCTGTTCAGAAGGACTGGTCAGTCTCTGTGCAGCAGGTGGGGGCTATGGACGATGGCCTCCCAGGGCTGCCAGGCCATGACCACCTCGTCACCCAGGACCTGGAGAGACCAGTGGGCCTGACTGGGATTTCACGAGGGAAGACCAGCAACAGGCCCAGCAGCTGTCTGAATCCCTGTTCCCTTCCTCAGGTTCCTTTCTGGGCAGCAAAGTAATCAAAGTGAAATGGAGGCGAGTGGATAAGCAAACTCAAGAAGCAGCCGTGGGAGACTCGGTGGTTCAAAGGTCGTGGGCAGGATTCTCAGCAGAAGGGAGGGAAGAAGGATGATGAAATGCTTTTTATTTCCTTGGACGTGCAAGGTACCATTGGTACCCACGAGATTCTTCCATAGTCAAGAATACAGAACGGGACCCTCCCTCACGATTTCTTCAACTTCAAGTCAGGAAAACGCTTCAAGTCAGGAGGAGATGCTTAGGTGGGGGAAAGAGAATGGGACACAGTGACGGTAAAAGCCAGACGACTGGCAGCAGTATTATCTCCTGCATCTAAGACAACACCTAATGACCACAGGATCCCCTCCTAGGTGTCTCCCAAGAGGAATTTGTCCTCCAGGAGATTTGATTTCTTCAGAAAAGCCACATCTTGGAACAACCCAAACACCCACAAAGAGGAGGATGAATAGACACATTGCAGTGTGTTTGTACAATAGAATAAAAAAAAAACAAGTACAGCAATAGGATGAATTATTTGCTACAGAGAAATGGCACAGGAATCTCAGCATAATGAAGGAGGATCAGGGGCAGCCAGACTCTAAGGAGTCCTCACTGCATGAGCCCTGGTGCGTGAATCTCAAAAACAGACAAAACTATGATCGTGGGTTAATTCTCCTCTCCCCTTCTTGAAAGGATGTGGTAGGGCTGGACATTGACTGGGAATGCTGTGGGGAAATTATTAGAAGCTGGAAATGTCCTCTGTTCTGGATAACTATGTATTTTGGAAATGGGTAGATAGGGGTTTATCGCTAAGCAAGTGCCCACCACGCTGTAGTCTGAATATTTGAGCTTATTACTGTGACTTTTGTGCTTTAGTGAACAGAAAGGAGTCCATGCAGCTGGAGGGTATTAGTCTATCTGCTTCTGTTAATTCTGCACACGGGTTTTCAGGAAGTCTGATTTTTTAAAAGTCTTCAAACAGCTTAATTGATCATAAATTGGTTCATTAAAAAAATTAAAAAGAAAGAAAGAAAATTCATTTCCTTTTCCATAAAGTCTATTTTGTGAGATGTCTCCTTTTTCTCAGAGCCGAGGACACACATGAGAACTGCTTTTCCCAGAGGCCGGCCTTGTAGGGACAAGCCATGGTCAATGGTGGCAGGCACATTCTCTGACATCATGTGACATGGGCACCCAGGAGCTGCCCCAGCTCAGCAAGACTCAAGGCTTGATCACCCCAGAACTTGACAATGAAGCTCTCAAAGCGCATCTGCTCTGTGATAGATGGAACAGGGATTACGAGGAGGCGAACCACAGCAAGATTATTTTCAAATACTCAGGGGAGGGTTTTAAATGTCTGTAGCAAATATAAATTATAGATACGAAGATGTGGCTACTAGAGACTGACTTCAAATAAACATGAATTTGGCTCCACAATGTAGCTATTTCTCGGAGTCCTGTCAGGTAAATAATTAAACTGCCTTCATTGGTTCTCAGCCCAGAGGTGGTATTGCCACCAGGGGTTTGGAAGGCCATGGAGAGGCTTAAGGTGCTCACCCGACCAAGCCCCACTTATGGCACTTAGTGGCCAAGGGCCAGGGCTTCTGACATCCTGAAGTGAGAGAACGGTGCCAGACCATGAAGAACGGTGTCGTGCAGATGTTATCACTCCCCTCCCCAAGAAATCCTGGAACAGAACAGGTGAGGGCCTCTGTCCTACTTGGGAATTCCTAAACCATTTCTTTAAAATGGCCCCACTGCATCCATCTTTTCCAACACAGGTGACACCTTGTTACTATGTGAATGTTCCCAGTCGCTCTCCTGCCCCCAGCTAAACATCCCCAGGTCTTGCCAGGTCTCCCGCATCCTCCCAAATCCTGGAGAGCTCCTGCCTGGACAGATGGCGTCTTTGTCCTTTGGTGGTAGACAACTGGGAGGAAAGAGGCTAAGAGTGGGCTGTGACAAGAGGCATGTAGGCTGGGGCAGAGGGGACTGTTCCAAGAGGTTGGGGTTAGGAGTAGAACTGAGCAGTCATGGAAGGTGTGCAGAAGGAGGATCAAGCTCACCACTTCTTCCAAAAAGCAAGCCCCTCACAAATTTGCCTCCATCTGTGGGTGTCTCCATTGGAAAAGACGGGTCCCAATTCCAAGGAGGACTTGATCCATCCCACTCTCCACCTCCTCTGTTATGGTGGATTCCTCAATGTGCTCACAGAAGGGGACGTGTCTCATCCAGCGAGATGTGTGCAAAGAGGCTTCTTCAATCACAACCATCTCGTAAAGCCTCTTTGAGAACAGAGGTGCCATCTTCCACTTGGGGCTCCTGTATATGGATGAGTGAAGCACAGAGTGATTCATGTGCCTTGTCAATGAGAGCAACAGAGGACAAGGTCCTCTGGCATCTCACATGATCCTGGGCATATATTTTATGGATGGCATTGGTGATGCTCCCTCCTGTGACTCTTGTCTTGATAGCACTGGTTACCATAGAGACAAGATGTCATGGCTCTGGGCGATGCAGAGGAGATTTAGCAGGAAAGGACAGCATTTTATCAGGTGGCAACTTGTCCTGTCCACGCAGTTAGCTCTCTGAAGGTAGCCTCCAGTTTATGAAAGACACTCGAATAAGCCACACAGGTAAAGCCGCTATATGCATGCTCAAGCATTCCTGTGGCTGGACAATTAAAAGTAAATGACCTGTGCTATTATTCCATATTGATTCTTCTAAAGATTCAATATCGAAGGTGATGTATTTCTGGATCCTAATTCCTCCGCGGCTAAATGTTTGAATTGCTTCACACCTGAGCTTTTGATGGATATAAAAATGTTCAGCCTTAAGGGTTTGAAATGGGCCATAAATTCTTGTTTGTGTTGCTATGGTGATTTATATTGTCACCCTTTTAATAACCACATCAAATGCAGGCATTAAGTAGTGATAGAGCACCTCTACATAATTTAACATCAAACATTTGTAACAACTTCTGGCTTAGTTTGGAACACTGTATGAGGAAATTAAAAGTATACAGAAATAAATCACCTCAGGCATGAAACATATAAATATTTGAGGTGTGTGCTGGTCAGCTCTCCATCACTATAGCCAGCACCTGAGATACTCAGCCTACAAAGAGGAAAGACTCTTTTGGGGTCACAGTTTTAGAGGGTTCCACCCATGCCTGATGGGCCCCGTTGTCTTTGGGCCTCTGGCAAGGCAGCACATAATGGCCAGATGTGAGAAAGGGAAGAACACGGGGCCAGAATACCTTCACTGTACACTTGAAGGCCATATTCCTGATGGCCTAAAGGATCCAACTTTTAAAGGTCACACCACTTCCTAATAGCACCAAGCCTTAAATATATGGGCCTTCCAGGGACATTTCAGTTCCACACTATAGCAAGCCCTGAGCCTGAGGAGGAGCCCAACACTTATGAAGGAAAAGCTAGTTCTAATAAATTGTGCAATTCTACACTTATTGTAAGGAATGACTCCTGACCCTCATTTCTCCTTTCAAGAAACCCATGCTGCAGGTCAGCAGGGTTGGCAGCTTCTTACCAGGCTCCAGGGATGAGCTTACACTCATAAGCTCCTGGACGGTGGATCATTAATCTTTGGTAAAACTGCAGACTGAACAGATCTCTGACATATTTCTTGTGGGTCAGACTTACATGGGGTCACTCCTTACTTCCTTCCCCAGACCATTCCTCCTGTTTGAGGAAAGAACATGGCTGCCCCTTCACAATCAACCCCAAAGCAAAAGTGAGTTTGCAACTGGTTGAATGCAGGGTCCTGGGTGGTGGGCTTCAGGGTGGGTGATCCAGCATAGAGCAGATGGAATTAAAGAATCCAGGCCCTGAGGGCAAGGAATCATTTCCTGATTCAGGGGAGCACTAATCCCTTTCTAACTCCTGAGAGAATGCATATCTGATTCAAAGAGTCCTTCTCTTTTCTTTCAGGAAAACTCACCTCATTGTTAGCTCCAAGACCAATCTCAAAATCCAGTAAATGCTCAGCTTCCCACAGGTGACAGTTTGGGCCCAAGAGTAAACACAAGACCTGAATTACACCAATCTGAAGAAAAGGTGCTGCAGTTTTAGCTGGGGAAACTAGATACTTTCCTCCTCCTCCTCCTCCTCCTCCTCCTCCTCCTCCTCCTCCTCCTCCTCCTCCTCCTCCTCCTCCTCCTCCTCCTCCTCCTCTTCTTCTTCTTCTTCTTCTTCTTCTTCTTCTTCTTCTTCTCTCTCTCTCTCTCTCATCAATACACACACATGCCAAGTTGCTGATCACAGACCTCTTGCACCCACAGGCGGAGCGAGGCTCCTGTGCACAGGTGGGGAAGAGGCTTAGGTGTAGGGCACGGTGGAGGAGCTGTGTCAGCTGCAATGGAGACCTTCTGCAAGGGGCTCTGCAGTGTGAGGTGCTGGTTTCCCCATGTCTTGGAGAGGGGTGAGGCTGCCTTGTTGGCACCCGGAGTTGGAATCAGCATCTTGTGTGTTGTAGAATTGAATTAGTGAATCATATGTTCTTGATTCAAGGACTTCTCAGTGGAAGAAAACCCTGACCCCTTTGTGGCCTTGCCCTGTGCCTGAGGACCTGGGAGGTCACTCAGGGGAGGTGCAGTTCTGGAGGCAGGACCCCATCACTCTGTTCCACTCCATGCAACATTTGGGGCATCTCGGATGTGTTGTGCTGATTTGGAGGCCATTCAACCCCAGGGATGCAAACACCCCAGTATTGTTTACCTGCACAGCCTCTACGAGCAGGGGGACTATCTAGCCTAGGTTGCCTGCTCCCTGGGCAGGTGGATTCCTCAGCTGTTTATGAATGCATCCATTAACTTTAAAACCAAGGTCACTCTGTTTAGATCCTGTCCAAAAGACTGGAGATAAGGGAACTAGCCAGCTCCTCATCTCCCTTTCCTCCATTATCTCATCCTTTAGAGACCTTATTATCTCACTGCAAGCTTTCCTAGGCACTGATTAGTTTTTAACCCGACAGAGGCCTCTATGGAGGACCATGATTAATATTTCCTTCCTGTTTAAGTTGTTATGGAAGCCAGGGTGTTTTTGTTTGTTTCCCAGAATCAGTGGCAATAATTTGTGAAATCATTTACCAAGAAGCAGAAGCCAGTTGAAGGGAAATCACAAATGTGGTGTCTAAGGACTGGTACCAATAAAGACCAGTGATGATTAACCATGGTTGTCAACTCAACTGGATTGAGGGACACATAGAAAACTGCCAACGCATCATTCTGGGTGTGGCTGTGAGGATGTTTCCAGAGACAGGGTGTCAGTCAACCCCATTGGGGAAACCTGCCCTGAGAGAGAGAGGAGCCCTCCAACAGGCTCAGGTCTGGACAGAAGGAGAAGTTGAGGGTGAAGCGTCCTCACACACGCACACACTTGGCCTTCCTGCAAGGGTGAGCCTTTACCTGCTGCCATCACGGTGGAGGCCAGACTCCTGGATCTCAGTCTGAACATGGACTTGCATCAGCAGTTTTCCAGGGGACTTCCAGGTCTCTGGCCTTGGACTGGGTCCTCACTGGCCTCTACTTTATTCTGAAGTTTCTTGAACTGAGCAACTACTTTGACCCTGCTCTGAAGGCTGCAGATGGTCATTGAGGAAATATTCAGTCTCTGGTCATGTGAGCCTGTCTTATATTTAGATACTCTATTAATTTGCTCCTCTGAAGAATCCTGACCATACAGCCCACCATTACTACCCACAGGCCTGAACAGTCAATGGGAACAAGTTGATCTCAGATCTCAGCACCTGGAGCCCAAGAGGGTAGTGACCTCAGACAACATCATCAAGCTACAGGAAGGGAACCAGCAACATACCTTGTCCGATTTGCATCCTTCATTCTTTTCCTGTTCTTGCCCATGCTCTGCACTGGTCACACCACCTGGGAGCGAGAGGGAGGGCAGAAGATCCTTCCTGAGTCCACTCTGAGCACTGGGCACTGAGCAACTCCAGGCAGAGTGGGGACCATTAGAAGACATCATTTCTGGTACTGTCTCTTCTTAGGAACCACCTCGGTCTCACTCAGTTTACCTAGTGTCCCTGGACAGACTGTGCTTCTGCCACCCAGATTTCTACTGTGACTGCTTGAGAGAGCAACCTGATAAGATGGAGGGGAAGAGGCGAGAGCATGGGCGAGCACCTGGTGGGAGGGGGCTGTGGGTCTTCTCCTGCAGAGACGGGCCTGTGCATTCCATGGCTTCATGTGTCTGTGTTGTTAGTTAAGTGATAAGTGTCCTCTGTGTGCCCAGGAATAATATACTACGGACCAGAGAATAATGATGTGACCAAGCCCTCTCTGTTCCTGTGCCGTACAATGCATATGAGACAACATGGAGAACAGAGAATGCAGAGGACCTCCTGCCACTCTCCTTGCTATAAACAGAATGCTTCTATGAAGAAAAGCAGAGCAGATAGACGTGCTTAGGAAATGGCCATCTGGAAGCTTTGTTCTTGTAGGCATCAGAAGAGCCTCCCTGAGGACACACTGCTGGCTGGCAGGCAGGTGGAGAAGAGCAGGAACTGCTGCTCTCTGGGTTTAGACTTTTGTGCTAGGAATGGCATCCCCTTGAAGACTTTTATCTCTTTAGGTGCATCAAAAAGATATCCAAAGGCTGAGAGGGTAGCTCAGTGGCAGTGCTTGCCTGGCACGCACAAGGCCCTGGATTCCATCCCAGCCCTGGGCACACAAGCACGCACACGTGAGCCAAAGTTTTGCTTTCTGTTTTTTCAGTTATCTGTGGTCAGCCACAGTCTAAAGCATTAATATTGGTCATTTTTCTTTCAAGAGAGACCATATTCACTTTTTCACGGTAGCATGTGGTTATGACTGTACTGTTTTGTTACTATTATTAATCACTTACAGTGCCTATTCCATAAGTTCTCCTTTATCACAGAAATGTATGTATATTTCAGTACTATCCATGGTTTTGGTCATAGACTAGGTGTCTTGGAACATATCCCCCAGATAAGGGGGAAAACATTATGCATCTTCAAACTTCAGAAATAAAAGTTCACATCTACAACATCCATCAACCTAAGATCTACACTTTCTCATGCAGAGGTTTGGCTGCTGGGGATACCTGAATGCTACTTCAAGAATCTGTAGAAGGAATCAAGGGCTTCATTGCTCTCCTGTGATTCCTTGGTGATGTGTCCCAGAGTCCCAAAACACAACTTCTTTTTTTTCTTTTTCCTCTGTGTTTCACTTGACAGAGAAAACCTTTAATGGTGGCCTGTGAAGTATCCTTTTTCCTAATAATGGATGAAAGACTTGGAAAGGTGAAGTCAGATTGAACCAAGCCCTTAGCCTGTACCCAAGCCTGGCTCGTTCCTTCAGGATTCACAGGATATGTCCCAGAAAAATAAATTCCTGAATTAGGAGCAACTGAGATTTTGGTAGTATTATGCTCTGCCATCACCATGGCTATCTAAGGATGATTGCAAGTTCAAAGCCAGCCTCAGCAACTTAGCAAGGCCCTAAGCAAATTAGTGAGACCCTGTCTCTAAATAAAATATAGAAAAGGGCTGGGGATGTAGCTCAGTGATAAAGTACCTCTGGGTTCAATCCCCAGCACCAAAATAAATAAATAAATTAATTAAAACAACAGCTGCCTAATAGAGCATTACCCACACAGGCCTGCTCGCTGCTGCAAACACTCCCAACATAGAGGCAACATTTGTACATATTTATTACAACATTCTGAGGATTACCAAAGGTCAGAGTAATTAAAATAATTTCTATCAACCATATCAGTTGTTTCATAATAGTAATTTTGTCATTATTATTAACATAATTTATTATACCAACATTTACTGTGGAACTTCCAGGTGATTCCTAATAGTTGAATATTTGAGTCAGACCTGCTAAAGAAGACCCACTTTGTGTGACAGTGTCTGAGTCTATGTGTGGTATGTGTGTTTTCATTCAACTCTTGTATTTGTTAGTTTGATATACCAAGTAAATTTTTCTTGTCTCCAAGTATGGTAAAAGCTGTTGTTTTCTCTAGGAGATCCTAATAATAGCAGACATATTACAAATCCCCTGTGGATTGACTGCTACTCAGAGGACCACCTCATCGTTTATTTTTAGCAAGAATATGACCCACAAAAATGTCAGCTTGAGTGATCCCCAAGGTCTTCTTCCCTGATAAGTTGTGGGTGATGATGGTCATCAGAAATGTTAAAATCAATGTGACAACAAGTGAATCCAAATGGTATTTTTCCTTGGAAATTTTTCCATTAGAATGTCCAGAATATCAGACTTGTTTGGAACTGTATAAGTTAGATTGCTGAAGGCTTGCTTGCCCCAATAAGTCAATATTTGGGCATCTGAATCAAATAGTACTGCCAATTTTACATACTGTCAAAGGAAAAACTCAAGGCAAATTAAATTTAGCAGAGCTTGAGCAGAGAATGATTCACAATGGGGCACAATTCAGAAGCAGACGAGGTTGAGAGGGCTCTGCCTAGCAAGCAGAGTGAGCAGCAAGTTTCATAGGCTGGACAGGAAAGCAAACTAGATAACTCTCCTGCTTGGCTACAGGTAGGTGGCTGTCTCACTTGGGCATTGTATGAGGAGACATTTGCCTTGTAGGGGCACAGTGTGACTAGTTGCTGCCTGGAATATGCTGGAACCCGGGAATATGCTCTTAAGTTGGGTTTGGGTTTATGTGCCATATTCAGCTGCAGTTCATGATGTAGGAAAGCTCAGAGTCGCCTCAGCTATTTTACTTAACCTTGTTGGCAGGTGCGACTGGGTGCTGAGTGGGATGTCTCTGGAGAACAGAAGGCCGAGTGACAGTGGCCTTTGGTTGAGCATGGGAGAGTGGCTGTCCTGTCCCCGCGCCAAGGTAGAGGACTTGATGAGGACCCTGCAGGGTCTGGGAGGAAAGCAGACTGTCCTGGCAGGGAGGCAGGGCCTGGGGCTGAGTCAGTTCCGCAGTCATCTCCCTCCCCAGCGTCGGTGTTGGCTCTGAGCTTGGGTCATGGGTCTGGGGTTTGGTCTGATATCCACTGGGTTCTTGGTGACACACCCTGCAAAGACACAGGTCCCTCCCAAGAACCCTCAGGCTCTGGGGCTCAGTCCTGTGCAGAGTGGGCTCCAAGCCCTTCTCAGGAGACCCTCACGAGGGATGCGGGATGTCCTACGTCTGGGCGATAGTGTCCTGTGTCCACTTGGCACCCAGAAGCGCGAAGCTGCAGCAATACTCTGCCAGGACAGGACTGTCTAACACCACAATTCATCTGCAGGCCCCTGCTGGACACACCATTTGTGTCTGGCCCAGAGCGGTCCACACCACGGCCATCTGCAGTCCACACCACATCCCCTCTATACACCACCACCCCGTGACACTCATCCGCAAAGCCACTGGGGGCCCACGTGTAGTCCTTGTCCTCTCCGTCATCCATCCAGTGGATTCCTGGCGAGCTGCGGTCCTGACTTGGCATCTTGGGAACATGCGTGGTGGTCATGTTCAGATCACATGGGGAGCACAGGAGGGCTGGGGACCCAGAGCAGTTGACTGCTATCCAGGCGGGTGAGAAAGGCACGTGGACAAAGCCCTTGGGACAGTGCAGGTGCCTGATAGGACCTCGGAGAGGAGTGGGCAGGCACTGGCCCAGTGCAGGTTTAAACCTGTGACTTTTCTGAGGTCATTGCCCCTGCGAGTAGCTGGGAGATCCTTAATAAAGAGAAGTGGATCATCTAAATACACACATATGCATATATTCTGCCCTACACACACCCACACCCACAAACAGACAGATGTAACTCCTTTTATATATACATATATATGACTCCATTATATAAATAACTGTATATATATATATGTGTGTGTGTATATATTGTGTGTATGTGTGTTATGTGTATTTGTTTTTACCCATTCATCCATTGATAGGCTGATTCTGTAGCTGCTGTTGTGCATTGTGCTGCAATAAGCATGGGTACGTGTGTATCTCTAAAATTCGCTGGCTTTCGTTTTGGGGGGGTAAATACTGAGGAGTGGTAAAGCTTGATCATGTGATAGATCTTCTTTTAGCTTCTTGAGAAATCTCCATACTGAATTCCATAAGGGCTCTACTAATTTACATCCCTCACCAACAGTGTATGAGAGTTCTTTTATCCCCCAGGTCTTTGCCAGAATTTATCATTATCTGTATTCCTCATGCTTGCCTCTAATGTCATTGTCTAATAAAATGAACCAGGGATCTTTGGAAAAGAAACTGACTTTACAAAAAAAGGTAGGGAATACATAGCATGAACCTGAATCATATTGTGGAGGAGAAAATAAAGAAGGGCTTAAAAATCTCCTGCTGTTGGAATGTATCAGATGGACACAAGAACAATGGAAAGGGTTCCAGTGGCCAAACCTGGAATCACGTGAGCAAATAAATAAATCAAATGGATTGCACTTCAGCTTAAAATATGCAGCAACTATCCACGCTGAAATAAATGACTGAATAAGTACTGAGCAAGGGAGGAGAATAGACTTGTCCCCAACGTGGAAGAGTTCCAGAGCTTCCATAGATATGCTTCTCACAGATGTGGAGCATGATTCTTGGATCCTAAAAATTGGAACTGTGCATAGTGACTTCCTTCCAAAGGGTGAGGTACTGAGGTGGGTAACTTTAGAGGGAGAAACATAGTAAGCACTACTTCAGCCCCGTGATCAAGTTCAGCATCAACAGTTATCATCCACAGTGACAACATGTCGCCTTGACAGGATATGGTTAGCATAGCCTGCTACCTCTGCGGTCTTTCTCTTCACTCATACCTCTGGTCTGATCACAGAGAAAACGTCAAGACACATACGAACCGAGACCCAGGCCACAGAACACCTGACCAGCACGCCTTAAAAACATCAAGGTCATCAAAAACAAAAATTATCCCAACTGGGAGGAGCCTAAGGGGATGTAATAAGTAAATATAATGTGGTTTTCCAGATGGAATAATGAAACTAAAGTGATATTATGTAAAGCTGAAGGATTCTGAATAAAATAAGAACTTAGGTTAATTTATCTAATTTTTTTTCAGAAATTGTGACAAATGTCACTAATCAAAGATGCAATTAGTCAACCAGGAGTATATGTAAAACTGTACCATCTTGCCATTTTATCTGAATCTAAAAATAAAATAAAAGTTCTATTTAAAAAAAAAAGAAACTGAACTTCAATTTGTCAAAAGGAGGAGGGGGAGAAGGAATGAGAAAGAAAGAAAGAGAGAGAGAGAGAGAGAGAGAGAGAGAGGGAGGAAGGGAAGGAAGGAAGGAAGGAAGGAAGGAAGGAAGGAAGGAAGGAAGGAAGGAAGGAAGGAAGGAAGGGAAAAATAAGCACATTGGATAATTAGGTTTAGAAAACAGACTGGACAACTAACTCTACTCCGAATCATTCTTTTAAAATAACTTTTTTGAATTTTCTTAACATGTTTGACTTAATTATCATATTATAACTTGAAGGTCAAACATTTCTGAGCTTCAGCCAGAAACTGCTACATGATCAAGAAATTATAAAATAATTGTACTTTAGGAAAGGAAGAATCTTTTGAGACAGGATTTTACTCCTGTACAGCTGTTAGGATGAATTTTAATGATAAAGAAAATACTTGTTCATATGCAACAAAGACAGGTAGTGTCCTACACCATGTGTCCCCTACTTTCCCAGGGTCCCCTGATATTACACTCTTTGGCACCTGTGGACTCCAGGTGCTAGTATTTGTTGTCATTCCTGGCAGACACAGGTAAGGGCCCAGGCAACCTATCAAATCTCCTTCCTCATT
Organism: Marmota monax; assembly: GCF_021218885.2. Lineage (NCBI taxonomy): Eukaryota > Metazoa > Chordata > Mammalia > Rodentia > Sciuridae > Marmota > Marmota monax. Next base: position 22,461 of record NW_026692512.1, read on the forward strand.
GCTGCAATATGGAAGAGAGCTTCCTGACGACTTTGGACTTAGAGGAGAAACAAAATTTTGCTGCCTTAAACCAATAAAATCCCAAGATTTCTCTGTGATAGCAACTGGAATTAGCTCCTCTAATGAAGGACATCTCACACCAATGACTTTCCCCCAGCCTGTCCTAGCCAACGCATACAAGCGTGAAAAATATGTAAGGTGCAGATGCCAAAACCAGGGTTTTTAGGCCAGATCCTAAGATCCAGGTGAGAGAAATAGAGGGCTCAGGCTCTAACTGCTTGCATATTTTCAGCCTGGCATTATTCCTAGCTCCAAACAGGCCCAGAGCTCCCTGGGTGATGAGTGATGAAGTATGACCACGTGGGAAATGCAGATTCAATAAATCATTATAAACCTTTACTGAACTGTAAATACAGCTGGAACCAGAGCCCGACATTTCACACCTCTTAAATTAAAAATAATGGCTCCTTCTTTGGCCTTTTGCCAATAAGTACAGTAAAATATCATGGATTTTAGAACTGTTATTTTCTAATTCTCTCATTCAAGGAGTATATTTAGCCGCTACCTTGCAAAACACTGTGCAAAACCCTGAAATTTCAAGTATAAACAAAACACAGCCCTTCTCCTCCAGGGGTGTGTTTTATGGGACTGAGTAGCACATGGCTGGCTGCTTTAGATCCCTATGATTAGTGCAGCAGCAGGGGACTGCTTGGGGCACTAGGGGAGCACAGGTGGTGGGATTTAGCACAGCACTGGGCTGCAGCAGAAGCTTCCAGAAGGAGCTAATGACACCATTAAATTTGGCAGAGGAGGAAGGAATTGTAGGATGCAGGAGGTAGTGAGCAAGAATGGGAACTGGAAAAATGTATTATGGACATGATTATTGTTTATGTCAGTCTTTGCATGTGTCATGAGGATTTAACCTTTTTTTCTGTATGTTATTATTTAATTGCACCTTGTTTGGTATCAGTAGTCTATAAATAGTGCAAGTAGCATCCATATGAAACAAAGTGAAGTTATATGGATTAGAAGGTAAGAAACTGATGAAAGGAAATATTCTAGGGTGCATCTTAACAAACTTGTGCCTTCGGTTAAAGGACTTTCAAGAGCACAGTCCTATGGCTGTGCATGTTGAAAATGAGCTACTATTGAAGTGAGACTCAGTATAAGGTGATTTTGATGACACTCTTCCTGTCAAACAGTGCACACTAATTTTGGAACAGGATGACCTGTAGCTCAAATCTTAAGAAGTATTGTGATCTATTTGGTCAAATGTTAAATCTGTATTAAATTATTCTTAAAAATTATTTCTCAAATAGGGAGGAAAAATTGGAACCTCTGTCAATATCCCTGATACATAAATAATTCAAACAGAAATGAAAGAGAAAAATGAACAACATTCATGAATAGGCATCAGCCAAAGAAGGAGCACCAGTGAGCACTACAGAAACGAGAGATGCTCAGATGTCCCAAGAATCAAATAGCTGTAACTTTAACACCAAAATTAACATGATGGTAATATGCAATTAGCATGTATAAAAGTACTACCATACCCAGAGTTGGAAGATATAAACTAATAGACACATACATGGGCCACTGGTGGTTTCTGTTATTAGAGATGTTATTGAGAGCTTTTTTGCAATATAGATTAAAAACTTTAGAAAACCTAACCTCTAGAAGTCTCCGACATTGACATCCACCCCAAGGAATTAATCCCATACTGCTTTGAAGGATTTGGGCTCAAATATGTTCACATCCATATTGTTTGTAATAGTGCAAACGTGGAGATGACCCAAGATCCACAAGCAATCAAAGTTTAACCAGCCACTGCAGGTTCTACCTCCCCTGACTTCTTGTGAAATGTCACTGCTATCTTTGAGGACAGTATTCTTCAATCACCCTTCTGTTGCACAAAAGGGTCATGTGACTAACATTGAGACTCTAATAATAGATGCACAGTACAGAGTGCTGGGGATAAAGTGAATCCATGGCATGAACTATTGGGGGTTTCTCCCCCTGCATTCAACAGAGACCACAGCTAATGAAGTACCAACAAATTCTTACTAAAAAAAAAAACAGTCCAACTATTTTCTCTATCATAAAAAAGCTGAGTCATTAAAGTTCAAGGACACTCACTGGGCTTGGCAAAAACAGTGTATAGACCTGCTACCTGCCCATAGCTCCATCCTCCTGCAGGTTGGTCCTGCAGCTGGCTTGCATGCCGGCAGCCCAATTATCCCTTCTGGTTATGCACACACCAGAGACTGACTCTCCAGGTCAGCTCTGCAAATACCTACTCCATAGACCTACAAATTGGCTTTTCTCCCAGAAGAAAATAAGAAGTATTGGCTTTTTCTCTTTCCATATTTTGTCTGTTTCTATATTTTGATCCTTCTGGGTTGGAAAGGGAAGCCAGTTTTAATCTCTGTTTCCAATTAAACAACTGAGATCATACTGTTGCACTTAAGAACAAAAAAACACTTTAAAATGAATAATAAAATGTATTGTTATATGGGGAAACAGCTTATTTTCCCTATTATTCTGTTGCTATGTTAAAAATCTTAAAGATATATTTATTTTAATGAGAAATATAGATCCTGAAAAGTCTTAGGCCAGTAGTGAATGGCCCTTTGAGGTCTGGGTCTCCTGGTGAACACCTGGTGGCTAATTCATTTGCATGAAGCAGAATGCCCTGGATAGCTCTGTTAGGAGGGTCTGGATGCTGGGGCTTGGGCTAATTCTGTTTTCCTAAAAGCAAGCCTGTGTTGGTGTGTGCATCAGCAGGCATTTGAAGAATAATGCCCATCTTTGGAAGTGAGCTTTCATTTTAGCCCCACTGCGAGCCTTCTGTGTCTTGGGTGCACAGAGGGCTTACCCAGAAAGCTGTGGAGGAGAAGCTGGTCTTAGCTCTGAGGGCTGCTCTTTCCCCAGGGATGGAGCCTAGTGCTGCCTGGCCTTCTAGAGGGAGTAAACATCTACCAAGCTCCTCTAGTGGGTGCCTTGTAGACTGGGGAGGTCTTGTTTCATGATGCCCGAGGAGACTCAGTTCTCCTTTGCTCCCTAGGCAGTGTTGGGAAATAGCTCCTGTACGTCTCACATTCTGGCTGATTAGTGAGACTTTTATTCCTGAAGCAGGTCACCTCACCTCAAACTTTTGAATATTTTCTCATATGAAAATTAGGAAGAGTAGCATTTCTTTTCACTGTTTCCCGTGTGTGTGTGTGTGTGTGTGTGTGTGTGTGTGTGGTGCTGGGATGGAATTCAGGGCCTTGCGCGTGCTAGGCAAGTGCTCTGACATTAAGCTACACCCTGATTCTAGCATGTAATTGTGTAGCTAGACTTTCCTTCAAGTTCTATCGTGTTGACACACTGTGTTGTGGATACATGTTGCATCCTGGATGCATTTCTGTCATTATGATTCCTTGGGTCTTATTTCCTCAGGTCACCTAGAGTGAGTAAGAGTTGATACCACTTACACACTGAGGCTTCAGGTCACACACCTCTCTATCACTCTCTTACTCAGTTCCCATGACAGTCCTGTAACATCGGCACTTGGGTTATATCCAATGTGCCTGGGAGACACTGAGGTCCACAGGTGGAGGGAGCAGTCAGGGCATGGGCTGGAGAGCACGTCCACCCGCTGCGTGACCATGTGCACCTGTGCTGGTGCATGTGCCAGGTGGGGACTGTGTGGTGGAAGTCCCCTAGTGGTTCTGGAGTCCTGAGACTCCTATGCCCACTGTGATGACTGGCATGACCCCTCATCTGCTCCCCTCTTGACCATATCTGAGCAAACCTGGATGACAATCTGGCAACTGGTTTTCTGAGCACTTGCAGGTTCATGACACAGAAACCCTGGCCTGAGCAAGGGGAGCCTCACCCCAGCCCCACCTCCTGCCACAGCAAAAAGCAAAGGCACCCATTCCTCCATTGCCACCTCTGTTCCACTCAGGGGACTGGCTTCCTCTTGCACCCAGAAAGCCCCAGGTTGTAAATAATAAACCATTTCACATGTTTTTGATGCAGTTTAGATCAAGAATCGTTCCATCTGTCTTAGCATCCTAAGCAATGAAGAAAACCACAGAATAACTGCTAAGGGCCTTATGACAAGGCCCTTCAGCAAACTAACCCTTGCTTTCCTGAACTGTAAAATAGAGATAATCAAGTTTCCCACCCCACAAGCTCCTGGGGAAGGTGCTTATTCCTGGAGGCACTGACTAATGGCATATATGAGAGACGCTACTGACAATCGTGGAGGTGAGACTTGCATTTCAGATTTGATTCTGAGACATGAGAACCAGCCAGGCTCCTACCAGTGGAGTTGAAGGGGAACTTCTCATCCCTGCCTGGCCTTGGTCTTCGGGTGCAGCCTACATGCCGGAGCAGGGAGCATGTTCCAGCCCCTTGAGGGAAGAATATGTACTTGTAATTACTGGGGAAGAAAATCGAGTGAATTATTTTCTGTGCATCACGTGTGAATGCGGCATAAGGAATCCCACTATCCTATAGAACTGTAATGCACCAAAACAAATTTTTTAAAATGTGAAATTGCCTCAGTAGTAACAACAACAAGAGTCTATGTATGATCTGGAATCATTCTTCCTGTGAGTCCTATTTCTTCTCATTGATGTACTCGTCTATTTAATCATGAATTTACAGATAGCTCTCTTATACTCCAGGCTATTCTACTTTAGGCCATTGTCCTTTGGGCTTGTTACATAAACTTTTTCAGTTCTGGCCAAGAGTTCTCTTGACCTTTTCTTCAACTGCCCCTCAACAGTGGCTTTTGTCCAGCCATTTCTTACCTTCTCACCAGGAAGGTGCTCCAGGCCCAGCTTCTGTCTTCCCTGTCTCAGTCCTAGAAACAGCCATTTCTTCAGGGATCCTGGGTTCCCTTTATTGAAAGAAAGGGCTGGGGGACCACAGGATTCTCTGCAGTATTCCACCTTATTAGCACAAGTAGATGCCCACTATTTCATGCTCTCTCATTTCCTCAAGTCACTTTCAAATAACTCCTGCATATTTAGGAGCTCACAGTTCCTGGTTCTCTGTGTCAGAAATGCAGCAAGATGACTGACTTCTCTGCTGCACATCTTTGAAGCCAGTATCTGTGTGATGGGGGCTTTTTAAACCTCTTTTAATTTGGAGTTTTCTGTCACCTCGGCTTTGCTCTCCAATAATGATGCAGGGATTCCGTCCATACTGTGTGGAGCTCAGGGAGAGTCAAGGAGGCTGCCGATTTGCTCCTTGTCTGGGAAGCCAGCTGCCATCCAGTCTTTTTTGCAGGCTCTCGTGACCAATTTGGACATAAGAAAGCATTTGGCAGGAGCATCAGCTACACTCCAAGAGATTAAACTCTGCAGCTCTCTCCGGGGCAATTAGCTGCAGGCTTGTCAGGACGTCTTCCTTCTGGGCCACTTTTGGAACAACCAATTGTAGAAGCTTTGGCACCTTTCTGTGGACATTAGCTGAGAAAAAGTTTGGCTCTGCCCCTGCCCCTGCACACACAGGCAAAGGGTGAGGATGGCTGGGGGCTGAAGAGGGGTGAACAGGACCCTTCTCTGGAGGCACACAGCATCACCTGCGTTTCTCATTTCCCCCTGCTGCCCTCCCTTTGTGGGTCAATGGGTGCCCGATGGTCTCACCAGAATGAGAGAACAATGGGCTAAAGAAAGGAGCTACAAAATGTAGCAGTTTCCACATTGCCATGAAACCACCTATTAAAAGCACAGAGAAACAGGGACATGGATCCTGATGTGATATATATAGGCAAGAAAGGCCTTCGGATCATAAAAACTAAGGAATCAACCACACTAAACCACTTAAACTAGACAACATTTTGGAATTCCTCTTCCTTGCACGATGCCAAAACAAATCTAAAAGGCAACAGATATGTGAGGGAAAATATTTGCAAAACTGGTGAGAGACCATGAAGATTCTCAGGACAGAAATTTGGGAAATTTATCAAGATAAAACTAAATAGATAAAGGGCATTAATAGGCAAGTCGAGCGGAAAAAGTCAACAAGCATTTGAGAAAAAATATTGCACAGCTTCCTTAGTCATAAAAGGAATACAAAATAAGGGTAAAGTGGTTGTTCTGCTGGCGTAAGTGACACGTGACTTGTAATACAATTGGCCTTGCTGTGGGCTGCGTTGGAATGGGCACATTCGGATGTTAGTAGTGATGCTGCACATTTAGTGAACTTTCTGCATGACCCTTTGACAATCAGAAGTTAATGCTTGTGGGTGAGTTTATGCCCGACTCAGTCATTTCCTTCCTGGGTATTTTCCTGAGTCAAATCATTAAAGATGCACAAGGGCTGAAGTTACTGACCTCCTGTTCCTGTTTCAGAACAAGCAAGCAGGAGGGGCAGCTGTCTATTGGGGTTACTGGCAACCCTGGGAGAGGACTGGGTCCCATGAGTGACAGTTCAAATTTGCTCCATGTTTGAAATGCTATGACTTGACCATATATTGTCAAAATAAAAATGTCCAGAGAACCATGAAGATAGAATAAGCTTCTCACAATCTTATTGGATGGAAAGAGCTCATTTGACACTTGCAACTTACCTGGAAATGTTTGAAATACTTTACTTATATAAGCTCATCTGCTGGGTGGATATTTTCATTTTATTTTATGGACAAATAAGTCAAGCACAGAAATCAAGTAGCATTCTCTAGGTCGCACAGCAAAGTGTCCAGAGGGCTTTCGTTGCCATCTGCACTAGGTCATTCCTCCTGCACTTCTTATCTGCTGGTGCCATGGTATTCACGGTCTGAAACTTTTTGGGTTTTTTGTTTGTTTTAACTAGGTATATATGACAGCAAAATGTATCTTGATTCATTGTACACAATTGCAGCACAATTTTCATTTCTCTGGTTGTACACAATGTAGTGTCATACCATAAGTGCAGTCTTATATGTATCTAGGATCATTATGTCCATCCCATTCCACCATCTTTCCTGCCCCCGTGCACCCTCCCTCCCCTCCTTCCCCTTTGCCCAATCAAAATTTCTCCTTTTTTCCACTGCTTCCCTCCTCCCCCCTGTTTTGGATCAGCATGCACTTGTCAGAGGGAACATTTGGACTTTGGATTTTGGGCACTGACTTACTTCACTTAGCATGATATACTCTAACTCCATCCATTTACCTGCAAATGCCATTATTTTATTCTCTTTTAGTGCTGAGTAATATTCCATTGTGTATTTATACCACAGTTTCTTTATCCATTCACAATTGAAGAACATCCAGATTGCTCCCACAGTTTAGCTATTGTGAATTGTGAATTGAGCTGCTATGAACATTGATGTGGCTGTGTTACTATAGTATGCTGATCCTAAGCCCTTTGAGTATAGACTGAGGAGTGGGATAGCTGGGTCAAATGGTGGTTTTATTCCAAGTTTTCCAAGGAATCTCTGTACTACTTTCCAGATTGGTTGCACCAATTTTCAGCCCCACCAGCAATGTATGAATGTGCCTTTTCTCCCACATCCTCTCCAACATTTATTGTTGTCTGTATTCTTGATAATTGCCATTCTGACTGGTGTGAGATGAAATCTTAGAGTAGTTTTGATTTGCATTTCTCTAATTACTAGAGATGTTGAACATTTTTTCATATATTTGTTGACTGAATGTTCAGCCCCTTAGCCCATTTGTTGATTGTATTGTTTGTTTGTTAAGTTTTTGAGTTCTTTATGTATCCTGGAGTTATGCTCTATCTGACGTGTGTGTGGCAAAAATGTGCTCCCAAAATGTAGGCTGACCCTTCACCTCACTGATTGTTTCTTTTTCTGAGAAGAAGCGTTTTAGTTTGAGTCCATCCCATTTATTAACTCTTGATTTTATTTCTTGTGCTTTAGGAGTCTTGTTAAGGAAGTCAGGGCCTAATCAGACATGATGAAGATTGGGGCCTTAGTTTCCCTCTGTTAGGCACAGGATCTCTGGACTAATTTCTAGTACCTTGTTCCACTTTGAGTTGAGTTTTGTGCATGGTGAGAGATAGGGGTTTGTTTTATTTTTGCTGCATATGGATTTTCAGTTCTCCTAGAACCATTTGTTGAAGAGGCTATCTTTTCTCCACTGTATGTTTTTGGCACCTTTGTCTAGTACAAGATAACTGTATTAATGTGGGTTTGTCTCTGTGTCCTCTATTCTGTAACATTGGTAGACCATGTCTATTTTGGTGCCAATACCATGCCATTTTTTGTTACTATACCTTTGTAGTATAATTTAAGGTTGGGTATTATGATACCTCCTGTTTTACTCTTCTTGCTAAGTATTGCTTTGGCTATTCTGGGTCTCTTATTTTTCCAAATGAATTTCATGATTGCTTTTTCTATTTCTATATGGAATGATGCTGAGATTTTAATTGGGATTGCATTGAATCTGTATAGCGCTTTGGTATTATGGCCATTTTTGATGATATTAATTTTGCCTATCCAAGAGCATGGGAGATCTTTCCATCTTCTAAGGCTTTCTTCAATTTCTTTCTCTAGTGTTCTGTAGTTTTCATTGTAGAGGTCTTTCACATCTTTTATTAAATTGATTCCCAAGTTTATTTTTTTTTGAGGATATTTTGAATGGGGCAATTTTCCTAATTTCTCTTTCACAGGATTCATCAATGATGTATAGGAAAACAGGGATGATGTTAGAATGAGATGGACATCATGACCCTAGATATGTGTAAGACTGCCCATGAAAGAAAGAACAAGGCTTACTGTCCGAGCAAATGCCCGTTTATTGAGGAACAGCTCTGCATATTTATAGAGCCAGAGATTGTTTGACAGTTGGCATGGGGTGCTTTTTGATTGGAGGGTAAGGATCAGGTGAGCCAGCAGGGCTAGTCTGATTGGTGGGTAGGATCAGGTGAGCCAGCAGAGCTCTGATTGGTGGGTAAGGATCATGTGAGCCAGCAGGGCTCTGATTGGTGGGTAAGGATCATGTGAGCCAGCAGGGGTCACCATTGGACGGTTCTTCTTGTGGGATGGGGAAGTTAGTCTTTGGAGACAGGGAAACTCCCAACAATCCCCCCTCTTTGTTATTAAATGAGAATGGGTGTTGACTCATTCTGGCTGCTTCCTGCTGAAATGGGGTGGTGTGGGAGAAAAAGGAGGGAAGTAAGGAGCCCCCACAGGAGGGCAGAGAAGACCGGTATCAACAAAGGTTCCTTGCCACCACAGATCCATGTTGTTAGTCCATTCGGCGTAGGTCTTGATTGGAGGTATCATCAGTAGCCAGGAGTTGGTAATTCCTGAGGAAAAGCTGGTTAAAAGCTTGATTAGAAATTTTACCCACCTGAGTCTGAATGAACTTTATGATAGGGGGAAGGAACAAGCACAAGGAGTTTTTATAGCCCAAACCAAATTGGGTCTCTGGGTCTGCAAGCTGCCTTGTTGGCCCAAGGGGGGTTAAGTGTTCAACCCTGAGGTTGCGTGTTCAGCCTTGAGTGGGGGCTTGGGCATTTGGGCTTGAAGCAAACAGGTGATATAGAACCAGACAGAGGGTTTGAGAGGCCAGGTCATTCTGCAGCTAACTTTGTTTGGCAGGCCCTTCAGGCCCTGCAGACCAGCCTGTCGTGCACCTAACACCCTCAATTCCACTCTTCATTCCTAGTCCAATCTAGCTCCCTCCCCTCTCTATTAAGGCTGCTCTTCAAACTTTCTCCTACCTGGGTGTACCAGCTACCATATTTCCCTTTGAGAGCAGTCAGATCTCTCCAGGTTTTATGTGAAACACCTCAACTTTAAATACTGATACTTGGAATTCTTATGAAACTGGGAGGCCCTCTGGAGCCCTGTGTAAACTTGAAGGTGGACACACTAAGTGCATGCTATCACACTTGGCATAGATGCTCCAGCTAACCTCTGGTCTGAGCAGCGAGTTTCAGTGGTACTTAAGTATACTCCAGCTGCCATCAGAAGATGGTGACTTCTTCCCCTGGGAACTTAAAACTGAACTCAGACATGCACACATATACACATAGGAATAGCAGAAACTCTATCAAAGCCTGTAACTAGCTCATGACACCTAAGATTCTCACTCTTCTATTGGCAAACAGGCAGGACCCAAAGAAGCACCTTGGTTTTTCAGAAGCAGGGCATGTGGATCACCATAACAGGGCAACCTCCACACAGGATGGAGAAGTTGAGGAAAGGAAGGATTTAGAGAGCACTTCAGACAGGGGAAGACAGAGTGACGATAGAGCAGGTGGGCTGAATCAGAGCACACCCAATGCCTCACCCAAGGAGAGCTCAAGTTGCCTCCCAGGACAGTCGTGGACTCACTGAAGGTAACTCGGGCAGGGGTAGATGTAAGCAACAGGAAGAAACAACTTCACCAGGAACCCAGGCGTGGGAACAGTGTTGGAGGGTGGTGATGGGAACACCAGTGTGTGCACATGCCCAAACTGTACATGCCAACTATGTGCAGGGTCCTGCACACAAGTTACATCTCAATGAAACTGTGAGGATAAACAAAACACATATGTTTCTCCTTAGGCCCAGAAGGAAACTGGTAAAGTGCTCTTTTATGATCACACTTATTCAGTGGTCACCATGCTCTGGACACCTAAGTGGTTTGTCAGAAGGACAACACACAATGGTTCCACTACTGGCCAGATCCAAGCAAGTAGGGGGTCTGTAAGGAAGAGAAGGGGTATGGCTGAAGGAGGCCCTTAGGGTCAATTGCCTTGAATAAAGGGCAAAGAGAGGACCCAAGAGGGGCCAGAAATGAGGGGAAGCATTGACAAGAGTACTTAATGACAGGTGAGGAACGTTGGCTCTTCTGATGAAGGAGTAGGAGTGCTGGGCTTAAGCCTGGAAACATGAATCCATGGGGAAATTGGTTATTAGGTAGTTTGAGTTTGGCTGCCAAGGGAGTGCACATAATCACCTGAGCAGGACCCTCCCAGTTTGGTTTTAGAGGGGGCTTTTCCCCCAGTGGGCAATAGTAAACAAATTGACCAGGTGTTAAGGAGGTAGGGTTTTGAGAGAGACTGGGGTCAGGAAGGAGCCAGGCTTGATAGTGCCAGAGTTCAGAGCATAGAAAGAAGAGGAGGGGCAGGACATAGGTTTCAGAGATGGGTAGGGGTTCTGTAGGCAGTCCGGGAGGAACCAGGGGACGGCCATATATGACTTCGAAAGGTCAGAGATTAGAAGGCTTTTTTGGCAGGGCCCTAATATGCAATAAAACCAAGGGGAGCACCTTTTACCCAGTCCAGGCTTAATTCCATGGTGAGCTTGGTGAGGGTCTCTTTAAGGGACCGATTGGTCCTTTCAACCTTTCTGGAAGCCTGGGGGGCGGTAAGGGCAATGGAAATGTGAAGGGAGTGATAGCGCATGAGCTAGTCCTTGAGTTATCTGTGAGGTGAATTCTGGGCCATTATCTGGTTGGATAGAAGTGGGCATCCCAAAACGGGGGATTATATGAGTAAGCAATAGATCAACTACCGTTTATTGGAAGTGGGAAAGGCTTCAACCCATCCCGAAAAAGTATCTACCAATACAAGAATATATTTTATGTTTTTTACTTGGGGCATGTTGGTGAAATCAATCTGCCAGTCTGTAGCTGTGGTATGACCGCAGGCCTGATGAGAAAGGAAAGGTTTAGGTTTTAATGGAGTATTGGTATTTGTTTTCTGGCAGATCTGACAAGTGGAAGTGATCTGTTGTAGGAGGGTCTTATCACGTGGGAAAGGGTGAAAAAGGAGTGAAGGAAAGTAGTGAGACTCTGGACTAGAATGGAATAGAGAGTGAAGAAACTGGAATAGTTGTTGGGGATCTTTGGGCTGGTTTCTGGTGGTTACGAAGAGTAGCGGAGAGGAGGTAAAACTCTGTAGGGTGGCTGATCGAGCCACTTGATCGGCCTTGGAATTCCCCATAGTAGTAAGGGAGGAGTCAGTTTGGTGGGCCTTGCAATGGATTATTCCCAGTTAGGAAGGCAGCCTGGAGGCTTGTAGTAGGCCAGAAATAAGTGTGGAATTAATTAATGACTGCCGTCCCTCTGGTGGTCAATAGACCCCTTTCTTTCCAAATGGCTGCGTGGGAGATCAGGATATGGAAGACATATTATATAGGGAGAGGGTTTTTGCCTCTGCCAGCTCACATACCCTTGTGGCAGCTATGAGTTCAGCTTGTTGGTTGGTGGTATTGGGTGGGAGAGGTTTTGCCTCTATAATGGATGAGAGGGAAATGACAGCATACCCCACTACTTTAACCCCTTTGTATATAAAGGAGCTACCATTTGAGAACAAGACTAGGTCCGAAGAGGGCAGGGGTCCCTCAGAAATGGTGGTAGGGCAGGGTAAAATCATCTCTAATACCTCCAGGCATTTGTGTATGGGATCTTGTGAGGGAGAAGATGGGAGGAGGGCAGCAGGGTTTAATGGAGAGCAGGGCTGAAAAGAGATGGAGGGATTTTCAAGGAGAGACAAGGAGGGATAGAACTCTGGAAGGAGGAAGTGACTATAGCCCCCTTGTAAGTGAGAAAATCCTTTAATGGTGAGGAGATGAGATGGTTATCAGGGAGCCAAAGGAAAGCTTGTGTGCTTCTTTCTGGAGGTCATGGGCCGCTGCTTGGGCTCTGAGGCATGGGGGCCAGCCCCTGATGGTGGGGTCAAACTGTTTTGATAGGAAGGCCACTAGTGCAAATGTGGGGCCATATTACTGACCCTGAATGCCAGACTTTGTCCCTGTTTTTATATAGAGGGTGAAGGGTGGGGAGAGGTCAGAGAGATGCAGGGTGGGTGCCCAGAGGAGGGCCTTTTAAAGGGCTTCCCTACCACTGAGAGTAGGGGTTCATCTTGGGGGCCCTTGGGCAGATTTCAGGCCCTGAAGTACCCAGCCAAACCCAAGAAGGAGAGTCATCTTTGGTCTTTGGTGTAGGTATAGACACAATAAGCTGTTTTTTGTCTACTGTAATGGCCTTTTTCCCTTGAGAGGTAGAGAACCCTAGATACATGCTATTTGGCCTTTTGTGGAGAGGCCCGATATCCCTTTAAGGCCAAGAAATTAAGTAGGAGAACTCTGTCATCTGTTGAGCGCCCTTTGGACAGCTAGAAGAATTTGTTTGCAAGGGGTGCAGAGAGCAGGATTGGATCAGAGCAAGAAGAAAGCCTGGAAGAGATCCCTTAGAATGGAGGGATCCAGGGACCCAAAAAGGGGCCATCTGCTTTGGTTGTCTAAGGGATAAGTGGGCCAGGCCTGGGTGCTATATGTGATCCAAGAGGCATTGTAGGGGAGAGTTGACCAGCAGAGAGGACACATTACCCATGTAAGGAGGAGGGAAGAGGACACAGAGAAGGAGGAAACTGATTTATTGGCAAAAGGGGCATCCCCACTATAGCCAAAAAATCAGGAGTGCCTAAGTGGCAGGTTGGAGCTGCAGAGATTGGTCGTCACCAAATCCTGACAGTCGAAGCTCTCTTCCTGGACAGAGCCAGAGCCATGGGAGACCTTGGCCAAGGCTTTTTGGGACCCCTCCTGGAGAGGCCAGATACTCCCAGGGCCAGAAAGAGGGGAGAGGAAGGGGAGAGGAAGGGGAGGGTAAGTGTCTCTCTAGTGGCGGAGTCTTAAGGTGAGAGGACTAGGACTTTCGAATCTGCCCAAGGAAGGAGTCCCTGAGGGCCACCGTAGCCTTAAAGGCTGTGGTGGGGTGCTTTCCTCCCCACAGGTGGGCAAAGAGATTTGCCGGACAATAGTCAACATATTGCAAGAGGGTGGATTCAGGGCACTGGGCGTGAAAAGATTGGAGGTTCATCCAAAGAGGTGTGGACTATCTCGAAATCCCTGAGGAAGGACAGTCCAGGTTAAAGGCAAAAGATATCCTTTAAATCTATGACCGAGAAGTGGTGGCAGTGTGGAGGATCTGAGACAGCAGAGTATATTGGTTGGGAACTAAAGGATGCATATTGTAGGCCCAGAAGAACGTTATGGGCCTAATGGAAGTGTTGGTGAGCCGTAGGTAGGACCCATTGGGTTTTTTTACCGCTAGTATGGGAGTAAGGGGAATGAGCAGGATGGAGGTACCCCTTGCTAAGAAGGTCCTGAATAATCAGGAAATGGTGGAGGGGGTGTGGGTATCCCATACAATTGGGTCAACTAGGTTAGTATTGTGTTTCATGTCAGCCTCACAAGTGGAGCAGAATGGCCAGTTTTCTGCCAAAAGGGCCAGAAAAGATGAACAGGCTGATTCTGGGGCCTGATTGATGCCAGGAGCCCGTATGTTGATTGTTGTATTGAATTTAGAGAGAATATCTCAGCCGAGCAAAGGAACTTGACATTGGGGCATAACTAGAAACATCTGAGAGGTTGGGAAGTTGTCTATGGAACAGAGTAATAGAGGAGTCTTTCTTGGATAGATGGTCTTTCCTCCTACCCCGACAATAGGAGAGGTGGGTAGCACTGTTTGCACCCAGAATTCTGTCAGAACTGAGAAGGTAGCTCTGGTGTCAAGGAGAAAGTCAACCTTGCACCTATCCACCTGAATCCGCACCCTGGGTTTCTGTCTATTGATAGTTACGGCCAGGGAAAAGGACCCAAGGCACCGTCAATTGATTGCCATGCCCAGAAGGTTGGAGGGTTCCCTGGCCATAGGCCTCCTATGAGATCTAGGACAGTCAGAGCCCCAGTAACCTTGTTGTTGACATTTAGGGCATGGGGTATACGGAGTGCATAGTGCATGACATGCCCTGGCCCAATGTTCCTCCATGCCACACTTGAAGCAGGCACCCAGGGGGGTTTTTGGTGATATAGCAGCGACCCAAAGAAGCACCCTGCAGGACCTGGGTGAGCATCTGAAATTTCTCAGTCTAGGGGGTGGCAGGGCCTTGTTTGAGCTTTTTTAGTTTGGCCCAGATGTCGGGGTAGTTCTGCAAGAGGAAATATGTCATAAGGACATGACGGCCATCTGGGGTTTTGGGAGTTTGATCTGGGGCAGCAAGTGGCCCCGGAGGGTGATTGGGATTAACTCCGAGAGTTTCATCCGCATGGGCTCTGGCAAGTTCCCAGACTCTGGTACGTTCCTCAAAAAGGAGAGTAATAACCAATAACATATAAGTGAGGCTATAAGCCTGGAGAGCACTTTTGAAACTCTCTTTTGTGGTGAATGAGCCCAACCTTTGCTCGAGTTGCATGGGGTCATTCATAGAGAATGGAACATGTACCTGAATAATGCCCTCAGGTCCAGCAACCTCTCTTAAAGGGGCCATGATTTGTGGGACTAGGGGAGGGAACTAGTTCGGGAGGAACTAAAGATGTTGGCCAAGTCAGGGGGAGCACCTGAGGGGGTGGACAGAGCCAATGGGGGAGGTCGGTAGGCAGGGGGTTCATCTGCCAGATAGGTAGTGGTGAGAATGATGAAGAGAAAAAGCCTCAACATAGGGGATCTCCTTCCACTTTTTTGAGCACTCGCAGGAGTTAAACAGATCTCTGAGAATTGCGGGATCTAGAGATTCTCCTGGGGGCCATTGATTTTGACTGTCTAATTGATAGTAAGGCCAATCTTGTGTGCAGAATTTAATAAGGGGGAGTCTGCAGGGAGGGAAGAAGAGGCCCCCATAGGTCAGGAGAGGGACAAGGGTGGTTGAGAGGGGGGGGGGATGAATGCCTGTTTTTCCACCCCTCAGTACCTCCCACTCATTAACTGGGTTCCAGAGAGGCCACCGTGACCATTAAAGTTGTGGTGGGGTGCGTCCTCTCCTCCAGATTGGGTGTCAGAGGTTTGCCGGATGATCACGGTCAAAGGCCCTGCGTAGCCCATCTGAAGTTGGATACCCGATAGGGGAACTCACTTACTGAAGATCTGGTGTTGTAAACAGCACTCGAAAGAGAGGACCAGGACAGCAAGCCTTGAGAGAGGGCTTTCCCCCTTCCCAGGTTTCAGCACCAATGAAAGAACCATCAAGGCTTGCCATTGGAGCAAATGCCCGTTTATTGAGGAACAGCTCTGCATATTTATAGAGCCAGGGGTGGTTTGACAGTTGGCATGGGGTGCTTTTTGATTGGAGGGTAAGGATCAGGTGAGCCAGCAGGCCTAGCCTGATTGGTGGGTAGGATCAGGTGAGCCAGCAGGGCTCTGATTGGTGGATGAGGATCATGTGAGCCAGCAGGGCTCTGATTGGTTGGAAAGGATCATGTGAGCCAGCAGGGCTCACCATTGGACAGCTCTTCTTGGGGGATGGGGAAGTTAGTCTTTGGAGCTGGGGCGACTCCCAACAGCACATATGGTATGACACTATGTACAACCAGAGAACTGAAAAGCTGTGCTGCAATTGTATACAATGAATCAACATGTATTTGATTTGTGGTATTGATTTTATTTCCTGATACTTTGCTGAATTCATTAATTAATTCTAGAAGTTTTCTGGTGGAGTTGTTTGAATGCTGTAAGTATAAAATCATGTTGTCAGCAAATCATGATAGTTTGAGTTCTTCTTTTCCTATTTGTATCCCTATAATTTATTTTATCTGTCTAATTGCTTTGTCTAGAGTTTCAATGACGATGTTGAATAGAAGTGGTAAAAGAGGGCAACCCTATCTTGTACCAGATTTTAGAAGGAAGGCTTCCAGTTTTTCACCATTTGGAATGATGTTGGCCTTGGATTTAACATAGACTGCTTTTACAATGTTGAGGTATGTTCATAGTTTTTTCTAGTATTTTGAACATGAAAGGGTGCTGTGTTTTGTCAAATGCTTTCTCCATTTTAATTCATATAATCATATGATTCTTATCTTTAAGTCTATTGATATGATGAATTATATTTATTGATTTATGTATGTTGAACCAACCTTGCATCCCTGGAATGAACCCCACTTGATCATGGTGCACTATTTTTAAAATACATTTTTGTACGTGATTTGCCAGAATTTAATCGAGAATTTTTGCATCACTATTCATCAGGGATATTTGTGTGTGAAATTCTCTTTCCTTGAGGTATCTCTGCCTGGTTTTAGTATCAGGATGATACTAGCTTTGTAGAATGAGTTTGGAAGGGTTCCTTCCTTTTCTATTTCATGGAATGATTTGAGGAGTATTGGTATTGATTCTTTCTTGTAGGTCTTATAGAACTCAGCTGTGAATCCCTCTGGTCCTGGTCCTTTTTCTTGATTGGTAGGTTTTTGATTGCGTCTTCTATTTCCTTACTTGAAATTGATATGCTTAAATTGTGTATGTCCTCTTGCCTCAGTTTGGGTTAATCGAATGCCTCTAGAAGTGTGTTGGTGTCTTCAAGGTTTTTTATTTTATTGGAGTATCAATTTTCAAAATAGTTTTTGTTTGTCTTCTGTACTTCAGAAGTGTTTGTTGTGATATTTCCTTTTTCATCACAAATTTTAGTAATTTGAGTTTTCTCCCTCCTTCTTTTTGTTAGAGTGGCTATGGGTTTGTCAATTTATTTATTTTTTTCAAAGAGCCAGCTTTTTGTTTTGTCATTTTTTTGAATTGTTTCTTTGGTTTCAATTTCATTGCTTTCCACCCTGATTTTAATTATCTCCTGTCATCTACTACTTTGGGTGTTGGTTTGTTCTTCCTTTTCTAGGGCTTTGAGCTGCAATGACATGTCATTTATTTGTTTACTTTTTCTTTTTTTAATGAATGAACTCCATGCAATGGACTTTCCTCTTCACACTGCCTTCATAGTGTCCCAAAGATTTTGATAAATCATATCAGAGTTCTCATTTAACTATAAGAATTTTTTTTTATTTCTTCCCTGAAGTCTCCTGTTATCCTTGTGTCATTCAATAGCATATTGTTTAGTCTCCAGATGTTAAAGTAGATTCTCTTTTTACTTTTATCATTGATTTCTAATTTCATTCCATTTTAGTTAACTAGAATGCAGGGTAGTATCTCTATTTTTTTTTTTTTTTTTTGTATTTGCCAAGACTTACTCTTTGGCATAACATATGGTCTATTTTGGAGAAGAAACCATGTTCTTCTGAGAAGAAAGTATATATCCTTATTCTGTATGCTAGGCATTTTCATTATAATGTGCCTTGGTGTAGATCTGTTGTAATTTTGTACATTTGGTGTCCTGTAAGCCTCTTGTATTTGATTTTTCAATTCATTCTTCATGTTTGAGAAATTTTCTGATATTATCTCATTGAAGAGATTGTCCATTTCTTTGGTCTGAAACTCTGTGCCTTCCCCTGTCCCAGTGACTCTTAGATTTGGTCTTTGATGCAGTCCCATAATTCTTGGATGTTCTCTTCATAATTTCTTACCATCTTCACTGTGTGGTCAATTTTATTTTCCAAGTTGTATACTTTGTCTTCATTATCTGACATTCTGTCTTCCAAGTGATCTGGTCTGTTGATGATGCTTTCTATCAAGTTTTTTATTTGGTTTATTGTTTCCTTCCTTTCAAGGATTTCTGATTTTTTTTCAGAATCTCTATCTCTTTCTTGAAGTAATCTTTTGCTACTTGTATTTGTCCCTTATCTCTTTGTTGGAGTGATCAATTTTTGCCTGAATTTGCTCATTTAGGTCATTATTTAATCACAGTTCATTTTATTTATGAACCTTCTCAACTCCTTCTCTGATATTTCATCACTTGTGCTGTCCTGGGGTTCTGTTCTTGCAGGATCCTGGTTTGTTTGGGGCACTTTCCTCCCTTGTTTTTTCATGTTGTCTATGTGTCTTCCTTTCTTGCAGTGTGGATCTGAGGTGTTACAGTTTCTACCCTAAAATCATGTATAATCTGTGAGGATTATATCTACCTCACCTTGGGCTTGGGCTTACAGACCCTGCTGGTGTCCCAAATGGATGCTGTTGCAAGTGTAGGTGGTGGCAGCCATAACGGAGGTATCTAGAAGTATCAGTACCTGTGAGTGGTCTCAAAATGGATGCAATGTCTTTTAGAGATGAAACTGAAAGGGTGGGCTTTGCACTGGCTTTGGGATTCCTGTTCCAAGATGCAGCTGCTTCTAGGCCCTGTCTGCTGTCCCAAGGTGGAGGCTACTGCATGCGGAGGACTATGGCAATGGCTGCAGTGTCCCAAGAAGGAAGTGGGTCAGTCCTCGGCTCCCAGGAGGGGGAGGTGCAGCGGACATGGACCTCCCCTGGGCCTGGGCTCCCCCATAGGTTGGCGGGTGGTCCTGGACTAGGGCCTGAGCTCCAGTGTTTTGCTTTTCATTTTAATTCAAGAATCTGGAAACTCCCAGCTCCACATGGCACTTCCCAGTGTGCCCAGCACTCTCCAACAGTCCTCATGGCACACTTGGCCTAGACAGCGAGTGAGAGGGTAAGAATGGCCCACAGAAGGGCAAACCCAAGCTCAGAGAAGCCTGCTGAGTCCATGTGTAGCCCACAGTGAGTGGAGGTGACACTTTACTGGCACCTTTCTAGCCCCTAGAATCCACACTCTGAACTTTGCAACCATCAAGGGCACCAGAGAATTATAAGCTGGGCCTGAACCTGCCAGGGCCTTTCCCCACCAGGGTTTCCTGCAGGGGCTCTGGCTACTCTGGAAGAGCTCACTAGGGTGTCACAACCTACCTCAATCCCTCGAGGGCATGACCACATTATCCAAGGACCTGCCACAAGGCCACACCTCCTAAAGGCCCCCTTACCTCCAGCAAGGTCACTCTGGTGCCAGGCCCCAGAAGACTCGTGACACTTAGGGAAGCCCAAGCCCTCTGCAGGCCAGGCAGCTGCCCTTCTCAGCTTCTGGAAGCGGGCCTTTTGCCTGAGTACTTTCGCTAGGTACAAACTGTCCCTGGGCTTAGTAACCCTGCCCTTGTATTTTCTCATAATTTTCTGGAGAAGGTAGTCACCTGGGGGAGGTCACATATGTCACAGCTGAGCCACCACAAAAGGGTCTGGGCTACCACAGTAGAAAAGCAGGGGATGGTTTGCTGGTGTGGAAATCTGAGGCTCTGTCCTCACTGTGAGCCCTGGTTGCCTGCTCTGGGGCCTCTGACTCGGGGAAGAGGTGGCCTTCTGCTCACCTAGAGCCAACTGTTAGAGAGGAGGCCAGGCTGCCTGCCTCCAAGGGCCTCTAGCTCCACATCTCCTCTGCTGCCTCCTAAGTCCAGGGTCTGCTTCTGATAAGAGAAGAGGAGGATCTAAAGGGGTTTACCAAACCCATTTAGAGCTTTCCTTACCCCAATGTTCCTGCATTGGGGGGACATTCTAACAGTGTAAGTGACCAACACTTGATAGTGCTGTCTTCTCTCCCTATCTACTTGGAGAGCATCCCTGTGTCTGCAACTGAGCAGAATCTGGGTCTGCTTACCTGCAGGAACTCAGATCCCTCCTTTTTTGCAAATTCGCACCGATTATACTATTGCACACTTTCCTTTTCCTCTATGTTCACAGTAGTGAAGAATACATATATGTACTAGTCCACATACACATGCTACACATGTGATTTTGTCGCTTGCTTATGCATAATTATATAAATTTATGTAACCACAAATACACACAAATATGAATCTACTTATGTAAGCATAGTGTTGGGGTGCACAGAAATGGAAACACTTATTGGGAAAGGGAGCTAAGGTGCCAAGGGATAGGATGTCAGGGCGATTTTTATTTTGTATTCTTTTGTACATTTTGAAGTTTGACCTGTGAATAAACTATAGACACACAGACACATCATACACATATGCGCTCACACATATTCATTCTCACAGTATCATTTAAGTTAATTTTAAGTACAAAGAGTAGCTTAGAAACCTTTCCAGAGGGGCCTATGTAAATCCTTTCACCTACAGAATACTATCTCATTTAATGCATACACTAGAGTTGAAGCTACTATTGATTCCATATCTTCACAAGTGCCATTATTGTTTTTATTACTAAATATGTTTCATAGACCTGGTACTAACTCATTAAATATATCTTTAAAAAATGTATATATTTATATCATCCATATAAGTGTGTAGTTTCTTATAATTCCTGGCCAATGTTGTCATGCATTTCAAATATCAAATCTGTGTTTATGGACCTGACTGGGGATAATCTGTACTAACAGTGACCTAGGAACACCAGCTGAAGTATCATCATTACCTAATGTAATCCTAGGCCTATCTGAAAACTGAAAACGCTTTTTCAATTAAAGAGTTATCAGCAGGCCTTGGGCTTTACTGGGATGAAAGTGCTCAGCTGTGAATTCCTCTCAAACTCCCGCTGAGAGCATGTGCACAGAAGTGATTAAACCCACAGGGCACAGGCTGCACATGCCCAGTGACCCAGAAGGCAATGGACACAGGCACAACACCCAGGGGCCTCCGCCTGCTCCCTCTTGGGGTGCAGACAGGAGGACTGGCCTTAGAGTCCAGGGCAGGTCCAGAGACCTGGCACAGGGCTTCTGTTGTGTTTCCTGGGCTCTCCCGGGTGTGTCTGCTGTTTCTGGATTCTCTTCCTCACTTCTGACAGCAGTATCATAATGTTCTGCTAAGAATGTTCCTCTCCCTCGTCCAGTACCTGCCGATTTTGTATTGTCATCTCCCAGAGCTCCACGATGAGCACAGAGGCCTGTGGAATCCCTGCATCCTGCCCCTGTGAGTGGCCAGGGCAGAGGTGTGCACACACCATGCTCAGGGAGGCTCAGTGGGAGCCCCTGTCGGAAGTGAGCAAGGCTAGAAGACATAAGGACAGGTAGAAAGGGGTGGGGGACAACACACCAGTGGCCATGATTGAAAGTCCAGGGTTAAACGCCACCACCAGCTACCCTGAACACAAACATACTAGAGATCAATTATGAGACCTGTGAGCAGATCCGTAAATAGCCTCTCTCCTGACCTGGGCCTAAAAAAATGCTCCTGCTCAACAAACATATGTTTCTGTGATTTATATTTTTAGGATCTGATTGCATTGTTTCGCCTCATGGTCTCCATCAAACCCTCAGTGTTCCAAAAATGTAGTACAGTTCACATTCACTGAGCAGAATGATGAAGAAGCCCCAATATGGGGAAGCTAGCTGAGACATTTCATCAAAAACAAAGAAGAAAATAAACCTCTAACAATTAACTATCAAGATGTCAAGTAACCAGCACAGGAGAACGAGAAACACCCTCTCCCATCTTGTGCTGTAGATCAACATATATAAACACAGAGCAAAGCCTGCACCCACATCACACCCTATCTGTGTGTGCCCCTTGTTTTCTTCCTAATTAAACAGATCTGTGTCTCACTTTGATCCATCTTTACATTACCTTCTGTGAGGAAGCGAAAGACTCTCATGACGTAATTTGAGGTCTTCCTCCTCTTGGGGACTTCCTCTGCACCCTCCAGCCCTGTGACAGAACTGCAGGGGAGACAGAGGAATAAGGATTTGAAGATGATGTCCTCTTGACCTGGAAGATATAGGAAGCCTCCATGAGCCAAGAAGTGGGTGGCTCCTAGCACCCAGAAAAAGTGAGATGATTTTCCCCTGAAGTCACCTTAGTTTTAAGAAAACTCACCTTCAGAAGGGTAGGATGATCAACTGCTGAGGTTTTAGCCACTGTGCTTGTGCTCATTTGTTATGGCATCAATAGGAACAGATGCAGTTCCCTCACCTTCCTTTCTGGGCCACTGACTCCCCCTTTAGGACCCACTTCTGCCTGTGCACACCATCCTTCTTACAACAGAGCTTCGATCATGTCGCACCCTGGCCAAGGGCCACCCAATGCCTAGGGAAGAAGATTGAACCTGCTGTGTTGGCATTATTAATCATGACTGTCCACTCACCTTTCTGGTCCTGTTCTCTCCTGCCTCCCTCACAGGCTGTCTCTCCAAAAAACCAGAGCACATCCATGCTTTGAGCCCAAGTCTCAGGCCGGCTTTCTCACTGATCTCTCCGTTGACTGTCTATCATATCTCACTGCATCTCCAAATGCAAATTAAGGGGATAAACCAACAATTATCTCTCATCTGCAATGTTCTAAACATGGTGGTTTCATATATTTGATTTGATTTAATGAGCAAGCAAAAGAGACCACGGTTTTCTATCACACTTCAATTGTGATTAAGCAAGTCTGGAGTTCACATTCAAAAAGAATGATCTTTATGGAGGGGAAAAAAAGCTGAATGTCATTCAGCCAACACATGGGTCAAACGTACATGCATGTGTGTGCGTGTATGTGCTGGGAAGTGGACATTAACAAGAGTAAACATACTGTCGTCACTATTGGTGCGTACATTCCACATCCACTTTTATCTCAGGCAGTTTTTTGGTTTGGATCTGGAATTTCCCCCGAAGGCCCATGTGTTATATGGTCCACAGTCAGTGGATCAGTGTGGATGCTAAAAAATGAAGGACATTATCTTAAAATCATTTCAATGTGACTATAAACTATCATGAAGCAAAAGGAGGAAAGAAATATTTTGAAGTAACATTGCTTTCTTTTCAGATGAAAAAAGATGGCATACATTTCCAATTCATTTCAAGTTAAAGTAGCATGGATTTGGAATTCTAATTATGTGATCTGTGCAGAATTATGAGACATAAATTCAAAGAAGTATTTTGATGATTTTTGTCATTTCCTTTTTATTTTCTTTTTCTCCTGCTCTCAGACTGAAATCTGAGTTGTCAAGGGAAAGACATGAAACTGCTTGAAGTCTAAATATCCCCAGGCATTGTTCTTCAGTGACTGTCATCGCAAAAAGTAGAGGTCCCCCACAGCAACAATTTGGGGGGCTGATCGAAAACACACCACTATGATTTCAAACACAAAGCTGCCTGCTGCCAGGCCAGACGCCAGGCTTAGAGGAAGGGAGAGAGCCAGGTGACAGTGATAGCTTTTGTTGTCATTGTTTTTTTTTTTTTTTTTTTTTTTCATTTATTTTTTTACTTTTATTTGGAAAATATTTTGGATTAATAAAAATATTTGAAAACAAATGTCATGCAAAATCTAACTCTACATCTTTGCCAGGATACCCCTGTTGATAATATTTTGCTCAGTTTGACTCATTCTTCCTCTGCCTCCTCCCTCCCTCTTGCTCCTTCCCTCCTCCTTCACCAGTTTAGCATGATGGTAGCATCCTATGAAGGCCAATTTGTTTCTTTTGCTTCAGCCTGGTTCAGGGGTTGTTTACTCTCATCTTATTTCTATTGATTTAATTAAACTTTTGAATGGATATATGTGTATGCATGTATATATATATATATATATATATATATATATATATATATATATACATATATATGTATTTAATTTTTTAAATATGTACAACATTCCTTATTCTTCATTATCCCCACTCCTTATTGGTAATCATCTTGTTTTCTGATTTGTCCTTATTTGTGAAGGTTGATTTTATGTGTCATATTGACTGGGCTAGGGGATGCCCAGATATATGGTAAAACACGATTCTGTATGTCTCTGTGAATGTATTTTCAGAAGATATTTGCAATTGATTCAGCAGACGGAGCAAAGGTATCTGCCCTCATCAGCACGAGTTAGAATCATCCAAACCACTGATGGCCCAAATAGGATATAGATGGGAGAAGGGCAAGTTACTTTCTTCCCTTGAATTGGGCCGTCTGTTCTATGGCCTCCTGTTCTTGACTCTTCAGATGCAGACAGGGCTTAGACCAGCTGATGTACTGCCACCCAACCCTCTGTGCTTCTCAGAGCTCTGGCCTCACAGTAAATGACAGCACTGGTTTTCCTGGCTCTTCAGCCTGCAGATGTATCTCATGAAGCTTCTCACACCCCAAGATCCTAGTAGCCAATGACACTAAAACTCTCCTCTTAAATATCTATGCTATATTTTTGTATAGTAGCCCATTGATTCCATTGCTCTAGAGAACTCCGCCTCACCGTCTTGTGATTGCTTTGGTAAATAAACACAGATATGTGCATATTCTACTATTTTCTCTTTTTTCTTACACCAGAGATAGCACACTATCTGTCTTCTTTTTATTCATTGATTTTTACTGTGCAAAATTTATGCACAACCTAACCTGTGCCTTTCTAATCTTGTTAGGTGTAGGTGATTCAGTGGCCTCACCTACTTTCCCATTGTTATGCAACCTGCAGCAACTCCACCTCCAGAACCCTCTATGTTGCCCAAACTTGAGACTCTGTACTCATTAAGACATAGCTCACCACAGGTCCCTGCCCACCCCTGGAAGCCACCCTCTACTTCCTGTCTCCCTGAATTGACTATGGTGGGGCCCTCTTGTAAGAAGCAATATGTAGTACTAATACTAACATAATAATAATAATAATAATAATAATAATAATTATAATTATAATTATAATAATTATTATTATTATTATAATGCTTGCCCTTTTGAGTCTGGCTCATTTCAATCAATTAGCACAATATCCTCCAGTCATATCCAGGATACAAACACTGATCAGAATGTCATTCATTTTCAAAACTGAATAATTTATATTCCCTTTTGCCCTTTGCTTCCCCCTCCCCCATTTTGTCTGCCCCTCTGGCCCTTAGAGTGCTGGTCCCTTATGGCCCCCTGTGTTTTGATACCCAGCATGACAAACCCCCTCCCAGTCTAGAATCTTTCTGGCTATTCTTCTGCTTATTGAGCTATACAAATTTTAAAATCAACTTGCGTGGCTCCAAGAAAACATTCCTTAAGATTTTCACTGGGATCACATTAAAGCTGTATGTGAAGTCAGAGACAATTGAGCTGCTGATAATGTTGACATGTGTCACCTTGACTGAGAGGGGACCAACCCATTCAAGCTTATTTTTATCACGAGACGTGTTCATGCTTTCCTGCATATTGGGTGCAAACCCCTCTGCTCCTGCCTGCTTGTCCATAAATGTTTATTTCTTATTTCTATTATAACTGAGGTACATGGATTAACTTCTTCTTCTCCCTGGCTATTATTTGTGCGTATACACTATTGATTTTGTATGTTAATGTTTTCCTGTCTTGTGGAAATCTTTTGGGTTAATTTTATCATTGATTCTGTAGCTACCTAATCAGGTCTTCTCTGTTTCATTTCTTCTTCCTAACTTTGATGACCATAATCATTTTCTTCATCTAATTGTCTGATGAGTACCTCAAGATCACTTACATCATGGTGGAAATGGTTGACCTTCTTGCCTTGCTCATAGTTTCACTGGGATCCTTCAAGGGTCCTCACATTATGTCAACTTTGGCTTTAATGCTCACATCCAAATACCCAATTTTATTTTCTCAGTGTTTGTCATTAGGACAAACATGTTGAATTGCCATTTTGGTGTCTATGGACATAAATGCTATTTCTGTTTCCTCTTCTTCCTGCCCTGTCAGCCCAACAGCCGATGGCTGGCTTGCTAGGGTTAGATGGAAAGGAAGTGAACAGAGAGGGTCAGTGAGGCTCTTATGCAGGTGGCTTCTCAAGCTGGTATCATACTCTGGTCTTGTGGAGGTGGACTCCATTTCCTGGGGGGACTTCTTTGCCCTTTCCAAGGGCTCCTCCTGGACTCCTTGGTGAGACATCCTCTGGTCCACTCACAGAGGGCTGCTGTTACCTTCTCTCCCCTCCTTACTCTCCCCTACTTCCATTTATCCTCCATCCACCCAGGACAGACACTCATTTCCCACCGCTTTCCCAAAGAGGTCCCTGAAAGTCCTCGTAGATGTTTAGGCTGCCCTTTCGTGCTGCATGGGTAGGTTATCATGCATTATTTTCCTCAAAACCACCCCAGGCAATTTCTGTTGTTGTGGCTTAATTATTGATATTGCCCTTTTCACTCTCCCAAGTCCCTGTTGGGCTATGTGGCACGACTGTCCCATGCCTGGAATGCAGGTGCACATGTCCTTTTAACCTGAGCACTGGGTCCTTCCTCTTAGAGCAGCCCCCAGACCCTCTGCCACCAGGCAGGTTACAAAGCCCCCTGCACATTTGTGGAGGAGAAATTGTACCATAGTCCATGACTTCTCCAAGTTTCAAGTTGTCCATGTGGCCCATCAGTCAGTAAATAAAGAAAGCAGCAGCCCCCAATCTCCCCACCTTAGGAGTGGCAGCTCTCATGAAAGATTCTTCTTTTCTCCCATAACTTCTACCCTGTTGTATAAACAAATCCAAGATGGCCTCTGGACAGTGGCCGCCAGGTTGTTTACTTCTTTAGAACAGGCTGGGACCTGCATATTGAAATATGAAAGCCTGCCAGAGCCAAACTCAAATTTTTACACATCTCATTGTTATTAGCACAGCCTCAATACGCATAGTTTTAGCCATCAAAAGCCTGCCTGCCTGGCGTGATCTGCAAAGTGGTATCCAACATCTGCTAGCCACAGATAAGACAAATCCTGTAGCAATAAAGACCTCCGAGTGGCTCCTATGCTTCTGAGTTCTCTGACCTGGAGACCCCCACCATGCAGTTGGGCCACAGAAGCTAGATACATGAGCATCATTTCCACCAGGAGTCCTCTGGCTCTCCTCCCTTCTGGAGAGTGGCCCCCACACCTCTGGACTGTCTCATGCTATGAGGGGCTTCCTCTACCTGACAATGTGTCAGTGTGTCATACCAACAAGGTGTGAGTGCTAGTATCCCTGGGTGGTCAGATCTTGGTCCCTGA
Organism: Marmota monax; assembly: GCF_021218885.2. Lineage (NCBI taxonomy): Eukaryota > Metazoa > Chordata > Mammalia > Rodentia > Sciuridae > Marmota > Marmota monax. The sequence continues at coordinate 49,923 of NW_026692512.1, forward strand.
TAGCCCACCCAATCCTGAGACTCTCCTAATCTTCCCACCTACTCCCCTTGAATGGCAAAGAGACTGTGAGTTGGTGAATAAGTTTTTAGATGTTTCTTTGAAAATCTGCATGCCGGTCTCTTGCCTTGCTTGGGCAATGGTGATGCTTTGCTGAGAACATCCTGCTCCAAGTGTGCGGAGAATCTTCTACAGGAGGAAATGCAACATCACAGGGGCACTTATTTTCTGGCATTAGGATCTAATCCACCAGCAAGGTGTTATCCTGTGATCTCATTTAATCCTCACAACAAGGAAACCTATTAACATGAACTGAGATCAGGAAGGCTGAGGAGCAAAAGGGAAAGGGGTGAATCCTAACCACAGCCTGGGGCTGCTAGGGATTCTCCTCTGAGAAGGATTTGATGGCTATCTGTATAGGAGGAAGGTTGGAAGCACAAATGTCTGCTTACAGTTTTCCCCTGGGTTCCTTCTTAGTGACTTTCATCCTGGATGGGGCGTAGTTATTACAGGGCAAGTCTTACCTATGCAGCAAATCCCTGTGTTCTGTGTCCTTGAGACTTCTTTTCAGAGCTCTTGGTTTTCCCTGTGTTCTGAAATCAGAAACCCTGCATCAACATGCCAGTGTGGGAAACATGGCAGAAGAAATGGAGAGAAGAAATCTCTGTGCCTGTACCCCAAGGGCTCTTCTGCCCGTGGCTGAGCTCAGCTGTCATAGATTTTCATTCTGATAGTGCCCATTCAGGTGACCTGCTGTGTTTGAGGCAAAGGAAGAAGCTCACAAAGCTGAAGGTAGATAGCAAAGGGAAGGTGGTGACACCATGTTGGAGGAAAAGAATCAGGTCCTGCCCAGAGGTCTGCTAAGGTATGGCAAGGCCTTTGAGTTTTATTCCAATCCAAAGGGGAAGACTCTGATAGGTATTCAGTAAGGAGAGACAATACTTGATTTACGCCTTAAGGTAACCACACTCTCCATGGAGAGTGGATTGCGGGACATGAATACAAGTCAGCAGACTGGGGCCTTGAAGACCTCAGAGACGGTGTAGAGACGGGACCTCCATCGGGTCACATTGTTTCTTTCTGAGCTCTGCTTCCCACTTCCCTTCCTAGGGCATCCACAGCAGGAGGCAACTGTGATGACTGAGGTTTAAGCACTCATGTCCCAATAAAATTGATGGAGTCAGCACCTTAGCATTGAAGAGCAGGACTCCAGGAAGAAAGAACAGCAAAAGGCACAATCCACTGGTTGCCAGGCAGACTACATGAGAGACTATAAAAGGCATATACTGAGGCTAATGACTGGAGCTGTGAACATGTCCCCAGTAGTGAAGCCAGATTTAAAGTTAGGTAGTCAGTGTAGTTAGGTAAATCAGGTCTAACATCCAGTAAGATCTAAAATGGAGGCCATGTTGAGAATGAATTCTGGGAAATGCAGGGACAACTCATGCAATGTTAATGAACTCTGAGAAAAGCCCTAGGCCCAAAGTCCATCCCACAGAAATGTTAATGAACAGCCCCAGCAGATTTGAAGATAGCCCATCCCAAAGAGATGTTAATGAAGTCCTTCCTGCCCAGATTACTTCTTTGGCCCACCTGTGTCCCACCCCTGGGCCTTCCAGCCTACATTCCATCACTGAAAGAACTATAAAAAGGAGAAACAAGCTCACTTCCACTGATTCCACCTCTTGGGTCCCCTTCTTCCTCCAGGAGAAGTCTTTTCTGCTGTCCTTTAATAAACTTGTAATTTCTACTCTGACCTTGCCTCAGTGTGCTTCTCTGGTGTTATTCTTCAACATTGGGGAATCAAGGACTCGTCACTGGTCAACAGCGGTAATAGTAGCACACCTGCAAAAGAGTCTCTAAGATTTCTGTCTAAATCAGGGGCAATCTCTGAAATGGACAAAAAGGCTCAGATTAAGATGTTGTTTACCACTGGCCCACACACCTGCCACATCATTGTCACAACCACAAATGCAACATAGACACACAGGGATGTAAAAAGAAATAACAAAACTCAGCCCTGTAAGATCTCAGTACCAACCCCAACCCCCAGAGATACCTGTCTCTGCTCAAAGGCTCTGAAGAGAATGGAGTTTCCGTTCTGAGCTGGGTTAACCAATGAATCCCACAGAGCAGGTGCTTCTGCCTACCTGCTGGATATTTCTGTAGCAGAGTCTTTTAGGACTGACTCAGCCCAAGGCCAGCAGCCTGGGTCAATTTGCTAATCTCAGAACCTCTCCTGCACAGCATGTTCTCATTTCGTTCATTTGTGCAACAGCATCAGGAAATTGTTCCACTTTGACCCTGAGCCCCTGGGATGTGAACACTGTACATACCATTCATCATATGCTATTTCAATGTTCCTGGGACTGTGAGATACAATCTTAATGTCTTCTGCTGGCGTTTTTCTAGGTCTGATGGTCACCTGTTAAATAGCTTGAGAGCTACCAACAGAGCTCTATCATTCCAAAGGGTACCTGAGTGCCTTGTGCCTGGGCTCTAAGAGTATCTGACCCCCAGACCCTCACACTGTGTGTGGACATGTTTGTCCCTGCCCAGGCAATGCTCAGATGGGACTTGCTGGCAAATCTGAAATTGGAAATGGATATTTAGAACAAAGATCTGAACAGTCTCTTCAATTCAGCTTATGCATATATCCACTGGAGACCATTTGAGTTTCTAAATTGAGAAAATGTAGCAATCTGATTGCCTGGAAGCCTTGGATTAGAAGAATTCTGAGAGGATCCCAAAGGAAACGGTGTTATTATGGTGATGCTCAAAGACTTAAACAGGAGATTTCCCCCTGAGCAAAGCTCACATTATTGGAGGCCTGGGGATATATCTGATAATAAAGTAAGAATTTGAAATTTTATTTAGAAAAAAGTATATCTAGATACATTAGCATAGGGTTTCGGCTTTGTGTTGTGACTTCATGAGTAGGCAAGGTTTTCTTTCTAGATGCTTGCTAGCATCCCTTGGTAATAAAAATTGTCTAATTTTATACAATTTCAATGGTTTCCATGTGCTGTTCTTATATTCTGTTATGATTTAGTAGCATTTCATTCTTTTTCAGAGGACTGAAATAACCAAATTTCCAAAATCCAACTAAGAATTTCCCATTAAAAAAAAAATCCTGTCCTTGATTATAAATTTGAGAAGATCCTTCAGCTAAGGAAGTGTTTTTTCCAGCTCCTCTAAATTCCATCCTCCACCTGCCAATCCTCCCCCCAACACACACACATGCACACACTCCTTTTTCCACCCTAAATGCCTGAGCTGGGAAGGCCTTTCTAATGTTAAACTCCTTCTAATGCAAAGACTCAGGAGTCCAGAATGGCACTCTTCAAACCTGTCCTCACCATGTGAGAACAACACGGGGACTGTTGGTACTGCAGCTTTATTTCACCTCTGTGGATGCCTAAGATCACAGAAATCTCTGATACTAAGCCTCATTTTATGGGTCAAATTGTGTCCCCCAAAGACCTAATCTCTGTACTTGTGAGCATCACTCCAGCAGATACTTGAGTGACTCAGGAGCCAAGGGTTCCTGGGGCTGCCAGAAGTTGAAAGAGGCCAGGAAGGACCTCCCCTAGAGCTTTCAGAGGGAACATGGCTCTACCACACTTTAAGTTTGCACAGCTAGACTCAGAACTTCTGTTATTCCAAATCATGCTCTTGTGGTATTTTGTTACAACAGCTCTAGGAAACTAATGCAGACACAACACTGGAAAGATGTAGAGAAGGAACTAATGCACATATTGCTCAGAGCCTGAAGCAGGCTTCTAATTGCCCCAATGACAGGGTCTGCCTCTGTGCTGCACATGCTCTGACAAGAATCCCCAGGTGTGTTCAATCCAAGGGATGGAAGTGGGGCCTTTAAGATAAGTTAAGGCAATCTGTCCTTCAGGGATTTGTACAAGGTTAGAAAAAGATTAATAGATACAGAAATATTTATCAAACAATAAAAGGTGTATCAATGTCCATATAGGACTTTTGCAAACAAATCAAAATAATTGTGATTTTCAGCAATTGATGATTGTAGCATGTGCAAAGGGAATTCAGTCAACATACAGTCTACCTACAACTGTCCTGACACCAAGGGCAATTTCAAGAGCCCTGGCTCATTCCATCAAGGCACATGAATTCCCATCCCTAAGGGGCTGTGGAAGCCAGTGACGCCCTGAGTCTGCTTGGGATGCACAGTCAGAAATGTGCTAATAACTAGAAACTTAGTTCTTTGCTTATTTATAACTTTATTTTTAATAAAACAAAGTTGTTGTAAAGAAAGCAAATTGCTTATTTCTCTGTGTTCTAGAACACAGGGTTTAACTTATTTTTTCGCACTTGTTTTACCACAGTGTTGAAAGAATAAAAGAAATTGAAGTTAAAATGTAAAGGACCAGGTTTTGTAAAGTTTCCAAGCTGCACTCAGAGCCTGAAATTCCTGTGGCAGTTAAGACAATTCCCGGAACTGCCTGTTAGATGTGTGTCGAAATCTTCCCCTGACCACCTAAATAACCCCTTCCCAGAAATCGTGCAGCTCAGCATGTATACATCTCAGGGCTTCAACCAATCAGTTTAAATATATACCTATCTTAGTACTAACCAATCACCCCCACCCGACCTGTTCCCGCCAATGAATGTGCTAATCATGTTTTAGAGTTGTTATTTGATTTTCCCGTGGTATATGATGATTTGCTAAAGGAGGCTATGATGTATGTAAGGCCCCTGCCCTCTCTAAAGAATGTATATAAACTCTGCTCAAGTTGTTCTCGGGGCTCTTTGTTCTCTGCTCTTCTGAAGTGAGCTCTGAGCCCCAGCATGCTGGACCCCCAATAAACCCTTTGCTGTTGCATGAGATGGTCTCTTGGTGGTCTTTTCCTCCGAAGTTTGCCCGACGTTTTCATCTGGAGGCCCCAGCGAGATATCCCGCAGCGGCGGACGAAAGACCCCAATGGACTCCTCTTGGGGTAAGTAAGGCACCTCTTTCTGGTTTCAGGTTTCAGGTTAGGGCTTGGCAAAGTGGCTGTCGGTGAAGAGTGTGAGCTCTCTCTGACGGTGGCTGACAGACGTGTCACAGAGCCACAGGCCACGTCCCTGGGGGACGCTCCAGAGGACTCGGGAAATCGAGGAACAGTAGTTTCCTCGACTTGGTTATATTTTGCTTCAGGATTCGGTTTGCCAGCCCATCAGGTTTTGCCAGCTACTCAGTTCTGTTCATTGTCTCGTGTTGAGTTTATTGTCTATCTTTATGGTCTAGCCCATCAGGTTTTGCCAGTTACTCAGTTCTAATCTTTGTCTTGGACTCGTGTTAAACATTTACTGTTTGTCTTTGTCTGTGTCGCATTTGTGTCATCACTGTCCCTGTTTGAGTAGCCCCCATTATGGGACAAAGCACTTCCACGCCTCTGTCCCTAACCCTTGATCATTGGACTGATGTCCGCTCAAGGGCCCAGAATCTTTCTTTTTCAGTAAAACGCCGGACCTGGCAGACTCTCTGTACTTCAGAATGGCCCACCCTTGGAATCGGATGGCCCCCAGAAGGATCCTTCTACTTCTCTCTAATCCGAAAAGTCAGAGATATTGTCTTTCAGCCAGGGCCACGTGGCCACCCAGATCAACAGCCATATATCTTAACCTGGCAGGACCTCTGTGAATCTCCTCCCACATGGGTGAAGCCTTTCCTTGTCCCTGCCCCCACTCCGACCCCTTCCCCCATGATCCTATCACTCAAACCCTCTGCTCCTCCCCATCCTCCCCCTCTTCCCTCCATTCTCCCTGAGTCACAAGATTTAACTTTACTGGACTCTCCTCCCCCTCCTTATCCTCTACCCTCACTCCCCAACCCCCAACACACTCCAGATGACCCTCCCATCGCTGACTCAGCCTCTCCGCCGCTGGAGGCAATTGGGCCAGACCTGAGCCCTCCAGAGGACTTCCCCGCAGCAGCAGCAGCCCCTCCTCCCCTGGAGTAAGCTGGGCCAGCTAAAGGAACCTGCCAAAGACAAATAATAGAGGCCCCTGTGATGCTTCCTCTCCGTCCCTACGGGCCCATGATAGATGATGGCCATGGAGGGGAAATGCAAGCCTACTAATACTGGCCTTTCTCCTCCTCAGATCTATATAACTGGAAAAATAACAATCCCCCTTTTTCTGAGGACCCCACCTGACTCACAGGTTTCGTTGAGTCGCTGATGTTTTTGCACCAGCCCACTTGGGATGACTGCCAACAACTCCTGGGGACTCTCTTCATGACAGAGGAATGAGAGAGAATCCTCTTGGAAGACAGAAAGAATATTCTCGGACCAGATGGGCGACCAACCCAACTTCCCAACATCATTGAAGCTGGCTTCCCCTTAAACCGACCCAACTGGGACCCCAACACCTTTCAAGGTAGGGAGCATCTGTCCACTTATTGCTGGGCTCTAATAGCGGGTCTCCGAGCGGCCGCCAGATGGCCAACTGATTTGGCCAAGGTAAGAGAGATTATCCAAGAGCCTAATGAGTCTCCCTCTATGTTTCTGGAGAGGATTATGGAAGCATATAGGAGATATACTCCTTTTGATCCTCAGGCAGAGGACCAAAAGGCATCTGTTGCCATGACCTTTATCGGGCAGGCTGCCCTAGATATTAAGAGAAAGTTACAACGTCTAGATGGATTACAAGATATGACCTTAAGAGATTTAGTCAGAGAAGCTGAGAAAGTATATTATAAGAGAGAAACTGAGGAAGAGAGGGAACAGAGGAGAGAGAAGGAAAGGGAACAAAAGGAGGATGAAAGGAGCAAAAGGCAGACTAAAGCATTGGCTAAGGTCCTGGTCACAGCAGCAAATAGGCCAGAAGTTAAAAAGCAGGGAGACAGGAAGGGATACCTGGGCCCATGCCAAAGGCTGCCCCTGGCCTCAGATCAATGTGCCTACTGTAAAGAAAAAGGACACTGGGCCAAAGAGTGCCCCAAAAAGAAGCAGCCGCGTCAGCCTGCCGTGCTGACTCTAGAAGAGGACTAGGAAAGTCGGGGCTCAGATCCCCTCCCCGAGCTCAGGGTAACATTTGAAGTGGAGGGGACCCCAGTGAACTTTGAAGTGGATACAGGAGCAGTATACTCAGCCCTTAAGACCCCACTGGGCCCCCTATCAAATAAAAGGTCCCTAGTTCAAGGGGCTAACGGCAGTAGATATCGGGCTTGGACAACTAAGAGGACTATGGACCTAGGAAAGGGAAAAGTCCACCACTCTTTCCTAGTAATCCCAGAATGCTCGGCCCCATTGATGGGCAGGGATCTGCTTACCAAAGTCTGGGCTAGAATAACCTTTAACCCTGATGGTCCCCAAGTTGAGTTTCTAAATCCTTCAGTAAAAACTCCCATAGTCACGGCTTTGACTATGTCAGTAGAAGATGAACATCAACTCTTCACGCCTCCTAGGACTGATCAAACAGGCAAACTACCCCAGAAATGGATAAAAGATTATCCTAATGCCTGGGCAGAAACTGCTGGGTTAGGTCTAGCCATAAAACAACCTCCAATAGTAGTAGAATTGAAAGCCTCTGCCTCTCCAATCACTGTTAAACAATATCCTCTAAGCAAAGAAGCTAAGGATGGGATAAGGCCCCATATTCAGAAATACCTGGCTCTTGGGGTCCTAAGGCCCTGTCAATCGTCCTGGAATACCCCCTGCTGCCAGTAAGAAAGCCAGGAACTGGGGACTACTGTCCTGTTCAAGACCTAAGAGAGATCAACAACAGAGTGCAGGACATTCACCCCACGGTACAAAATCCATAAAATTTGCTTAGTACTCTGAATCCAGAGCGGGAATGGTACACTGTGCTGGACTTAAAAGATGCTTACTTCTGCTTGCCCCTACATAAGGATAGTCAGTTGCTGTTTGCTTTCGAGTGGGTAGACCCAGAAACAGGAACATCTGGCCAACTAACCTGGACTAGACTCCCACAGGGGTTCAAAAACTCCCCCACTCTCTTTGATGAAGCCCTCCACAGGGACCTCAATGACTTCAGAACTGCACACCCCGTAGTCACCCTACTCCAATATGTGGATGATCTGTTACTGGCAGCCGACACCAAGGAGAACTGTGAGTCTGGGACCCAAGCACTATTATCCAAGCTTGCTCAGCTTGGATATAGGGCTTCTGCCAAAAAGGCCCAAATTTGCCAGCAAGAAGTAATCTTCCTGGGTTATTCTCTTAGGGGTGGCAAACGATGGCTCACTGAGCCCAGAAAATGAACCGTTGTGCAGATACCGCCCCCATCTAATAAGAGACAACACAGAGAGTTTCTTGGGACTGCCGGCTTTTGCAGGTTATGGATTCCTGGGTTCGTGTCTCTGGCTGCCCCTTTATACCCGCTGATAAAAGGGGATGCCCAGTTCCAATGGACCCCTGAGCACCAACAAGCCTTTGATAATATCAAAAAGGCGCTACTATCTGCTCTGGCCTTAGCACTCCCAGATGTAGAAAAACCCTTTACTCTCTACATCGAGGAAAAGAAAGGAATAGCACGGGGAGTGCTCACTCAGACTTTGGGACCTTGGAAAAGGCCGGTAGCATACTTATCAAAAAAACTGGACCCAGTGGCTAGCGGGTGGCCCCATTGCCTAAGGGCTATAGCAGCGGCAGCCCTTCTAATAAAAGATGCTGATAAATTAACGTTGGGGCAGAAGCTAACCATTATAGCCCCCCATGCCCTGGAGAGCATCATCCATCAGCCTCCAGACAGGTGGCTATCAAACTCCAGAATAACCCACTACCAGAGCCTCTTGCTTGACAAAGACAGAATAACACTGGGACCCCCTGCTCCACTCAACCTGGCTACACTGCTGCCAGAAGAATCATCAGGACCCATCGCTCATGATTGTCAACACATACTGGCAGAGGAAACCAGTATATGACGAGACTTGAAGGATCAGCCACTGCCTCACCCTGAAGTCGTATGGTTTACGGACGGCAGCAGCTTCCTCCAAGACGGTAAGCAGTGGGCTGGAGCAGCAGTAGTTAGCAAAAATAATGTCATCTGGTCCTCTGGTCTCCCAGAAGGGACATCAGCCCAAAAAGCAGAACTGATTGCCCTTACGAAAGCATTGGAACTAGCAACAGGCATATACACTGATAGCCGCTATGCATTTGCCACTGCTCATGTGCACAGGGCTATTTACCAGCAAAGGGGGCTATTAACCTCTGCTGGGAAGGAAATAAAGAACAAAGATGAGATCCTCCACCTTCTCTCGGCAGTAAAAGGCCCTAAGGAACTAGCTATAGTGCACTGTCTGGGGCACCAGAAGGGGAACGACCCCGTGGCAGTTGGAAACAGACGGGCAGATGAGGAAGCTAAGTTGGCAGCCCTAAACGGAGTGACCCTGTTAGCTCTTTCCACATTGGGGGAGCAACAATCAGGAGACTTGGCCACACCAGAACATTCAGGCAACTTATCATCTGAGGAGACAGATACAGAACTCTGGGACCCTACAGAGCCAAGTTTACAATATCAAAAAGCCCAACTGTATGTCAAAGATGTACACCAGCTCACCCACTTAGGCTCAAAGAAATTACAGGCACTCTTAAAAGACCGAAGAAAAGACTTATCATTGACTGAATCACAGAGGAAAGAAATAGCTGAGCAGGTGGCTAGAGCTTATCAAGTCTGCCAATTAGTTAATGCTTACCCCTCTAAGCTTCCTGCAGGGAAGCGCTTACGAGGAACCAGACCAGGACAATTCTGGGAAGTGGACTTTACTGAAATTAAGCCAGCAAGGTATGGACTTAAATATCTCCTAGTCTTTGTAGATACTTTTTCAGGATGGGTCAAAGCCTTCCCCACGAAGAAAGAAATGGCTCAGACGGTGGTCAAGAAGATCCTAGAAGACATTTTTCCAAGGTTCGGCCTGCCTAAGGTAATAGGGTCTGATAACAGACCGGCGTTGGTGGCCCAGGTAAGTCAGGGATTGGCCAGGACCCTGGGGATTAATTGGAAGTTACATTGTGCTTATAGACCCCAGAGCTCAGGACAGGTAGAAAGGATGAATAGAACCATCAAAGAGACCTTAACGAAATTAAGCTTGGAGACTGACATAAAAGATTGGACTATGCTCCTACCTTATGCACTGTTTCGTGCAAGAAATACCCCCTCCACCTCTTTGCGTAACCTCACCCCTTATGAAATTCTCTATGGCGCCCCTCCTCCAGTAAGGGACTTAACCCCAACTCTGAGACTTAATGATTCCTTTCACACCCCCTTGCTTGACAGACTTAAAGCCCTTGAGCAAACCCAGGGATACCTGTGGAAACAGTTGGCCACTGCTTATCAGCCCGGAGACGAGGGAACCCCACATTGATATCAAGTGGGAGACTTCATCTATGTGAGACGGCATCAGGTGTCCTCCCTGGAACCCCGCTGGAAGGGACCATACCATGTGCTGCTTATAACACCTACAGCAGTGAAAGTGGATGGGATCGCTTCCTGGATCCATGCCTCCCATCTCAAGCCTGCGCCCTGTCCGGACTCCGGCTGGAAACTGGAAAAGACTGGTAACCCTTTCAAACTGCGTATTCACCATATGGATAGGACTATGGACCCTCTCCTTGACCATCAGCAGTCCTAATCCCCATCAACCTGTTCAGCAGCAATGGCAAATTATAAATCCTACTGGACAGGTCGTATGGTCCATCTCACATACAGCTCCCTTATGGACTTGGTGGCCATCCCTTCACCCAGACATTTGTCAGCTTGCTGTGGGTGATTGGGATATCCTAGATGTGGAAAATCCCAACCAAATCCCATATTTTGCTAGGAACCGCCCCACAAGCGCGGTAGAACAAAAATATGGAGGTTGCAGTACCCCAATGGCTCGATGCAAACTGGCTGATTTGGATTTCTATGTCTGTCCTGCGGACTTCCGAAGTTGCAAGCAGGCACGATCATGTGGGGGACAAAATGATTTATATTGCAAGGCATGGGTATGTGAACAAACAGGGACTGTTTATTGGAAACCAAAATCCCCTGATAGTCTAATTCGGGTAGGATGGAATGACACCAAGTTAAACCCCCGTGACTGTTATGCAGATGGATATAAGACAACCAAGTGCAAAACAGGAGTTCTATGTAACCCTCTAAATATAACTTTTATACCCAAAGGTAAGGGACACCCTCAGTCATGGGTGTCAGGAATGTCCTGGGGAATGAGATTCTATGTACATGGATATGACTATGGATTAAGGTTCACCATAAGATTTAAATGGAGCCCACCAGTAACCTCGGTCGGGCCTAATCCCATCAAGCCAAGGCTCCCACATACTCCCAAACCACCCAGCCCTAGCCCATCTCCTCACATTAACCCTCTCACTTCCAAATCCTCTATTCCCTCTACTCATACTAATATTGAATCCTCCCCATGGAAACTCATTCAAGGCACTTTTACAGTACTGAACTCCACCCAGCCGGAACTAACTCAGTCCTGCTGGCTCTGCCTTTCTGCAGCACCCCCTTACTATGAAGGAATATCTGTTAATGGAACCTATGATATAAGAACTAATGATTCTTTCTGTACATGGGGTGTAAATCCTAAGTTCACCCTCCTGGAGGTGACTGGAGCAGGCTTATGTCTAGGGTCCCCACCTAAAAATAAACAACACCTATGTACCCAGGTACGAGAAATCAACACCACGCAGGGCTTTCTAGTCCCTGAGAAAGGAACCTGGTGGGCATGTGACTCGGGGTTAACTCCTTGCATTTTAGCCCAGGTATTTGACAGCTCTGTAAATTATTGTGTAATGGTGCAGATACTCCCTAGGGTGCTCTACCATGATGCAGAATCATTTGAAGGTTTACTAGGGGGACAAACAACCCAATTTCACCTGGAGCCAGTGTCCCTTACTCTAGCCATCCTATTATGTATAGGAGCTGCTGCAGGAGTGGGAAGAGGAGCAGCTGCTATGATCCGTGGGTCACAACAAATGGCCCAATTAGTAACAGCAATAGATCAAGACTTGAAGACATTAGAAACCTCTATCACAGCTTTGCAGGAATCTCTAACCTCTCTTTCTGAAGTTGTTTTACAGAACAGGCGAGGATTAGACCTCCTCTTCATGAGGGAGGGGGGCCTAGTGCTGCACTGAGAGAAGAATGTTGTTTTTATGCTGACCATACTGGAGTTGTAAAAGAATCTATGAGCAAATTAAGAAGGCACCTTGAAGAGCGCCAGAGAGAGAGAGAAACCCAGCAAGGGTGGTTTGAATCTTGGTTTACTCGGTCCCCCTGGTTAACTACACTCCTCTCAGCCCTAGCTGGGCCCCTGATCATCCTTATGCTACTGATAACTGTGGGACCCTGCTTGCTTAACCGCATAGTTTCCTTTCTCCAGGCTCAGATTGGGCAGGTAAAACTCATGGTAATCAGACAACAATACACTCCACTGGCAGAAATAGAATGTGAGACCCCACAGTAATTATGATCCATTACCTTTTAAGATTAAAAGTAGTCAGAAAAAGGAGTGGGGAATGAAAGAATAAAGGAAATTGAAGTCAAAATGTAAAGGACCAGGTTTTGTAAAGTTTCCAAGCTGCACTCAGAGCCTGAAATTCCTGTGGCAGTTAAGACAATTCCAGGAACTGCCTGTTAGATGTGTGTCAAAATCTTCCCCTGACCACCTAGTTACTAAATAACCCCTTCCCAGAAATCGTGCAGCTCAGCATGTATACATCTCAGGGCTTCAACCAATCAGTTTAAATATATACCTATCTTAGTACTAACCAATCACCCCCACCCGACCTGTTCCCGCCAATGAATGTGCTAATCATGTTTTAGAGTTGTTATTTGATTTTCCTGTGGTATATGATGATTTGCTAAAGGAGGCTATGATGTATGTAAGGCCCCTGCCCTCTCTAAAGAATGTATATAAACTCTGCTCAAGTTGTTCTCGGGGCTCTTTGTTCTCTGCTCTTCTGAAGTGAGCTCTGAGCCCCAGCATGCTGGACCCCCAATAAACCCTTTGCTGTTGCATGAGATGGTCTCTTGGTGGTCTTTTCCTCCGATGTTCGCCAGACCTTTTCAGTGTTACAGAAGCCCCTCCTGTGCCTGTGACCTAACAGGTACTCTCTAAGCATTTCCCCCATGAATTAATTCAGCTTCATGCCTCATTATCTTTTAAGTTAATTGAAATAATAAGGTATAAACTATTTTTTTTTTACCAAAATGCTTGCCATTTGGAATTCTTTTTATCCCTTAGATCCATATTTCCACTTAGTATTAGTATTTTCTTCTATCAAATGATTTTTTTTTCTTTTTTTGGGTGGTGGTGGTGGTGTGTGAAGGGAGTGCAATTATATCCCAGCCCCTTCTATTTTTCATTTTGAGACAGGATCTTACTATGTTGCACCATCTGGCCTGGAGCTTGAGATCCTCCTGCCTCAGTTTCCAGAGAGGCTGGGATCCTAGGCCTGCTCCACCACATCCATCTGTGTGTATGCATATTTTAAATGCAGGAGAAAAAGGACATTTTCAGACTTAAAAATGTTCAGAGAATTATGAGAAGACTTCACTTCAAAAAAATGAATGAAAAATTGGTTGGGCTCCATTGCACAGGCCTATGATCTAGCTACCCAGGAGGATGAGGCAGGAAGATTGCAAGCTCCTGGTCAGCTTGGGCAACTAAATAGAATTTTACTCAGCAATAAAAGAGAACAAAACCATGGCATTTGCAGGTAAATGGATGGTGTTGGAGAAGATAATGCTAAGTGAAGTTAGCCAATCACCCCAAAACAAATGCTGAATGTTTTCTCTGATATAAGGAGGATGATTCATAGTGGGGTAGGGAGGGGGAGCATTGGAAGAATAGACAAACTCTAGATAGAGAAGAGGGGTGGGAGGGGAAGGGAGGGGTCAGGGGGTTAACAAGGATGGTGGAATGAGATGGAAATCATTATCCAGTATATTTGTGTCTTCATACGTGTACTGGTGTCAACATACTTTATATACAAAGAGAGATATGAAAAATTGTGGAATGAGATGGACATCATTATCCAGTACATTTGTGTCTTCATTCATGTACATGGTGTCAACATACTTTATATACAAAGAGAGATATGAAAAATTGTGCTGTATATGTGTAATAAGAATTGTAATGCATTCAGCTGTCTTTTTTTAATCAATAAACATAAATTTAAAAAAAAATGATGTGTTCAGACACTAGTATGGCAATATGTAAATCAATGGATGTGTAACTGATGTAATTCTGCAATCTGTATATGGGGTAAAAATGGGAGCTCATAACCCACTTGAATCAAAGTGTGAAATATGATATATCAAGAACTATGTAATGTTTTGAACAGCCAACAATAAAAAATTAAAAAAAAAAATGAAAAGGGCTGGGTATGTAGCTTAGTGATAAAGCACCCTGAGTTCAATCTCCAGAATCTCCAAAAAAAAAAAAAAAAAAAAGAGTAAAGAAATAAAAACAATCACGTACCCTTGCTGACTCTAGAATTCTAGTTTGACAGCTTTCTTTCTTTCCCTCGTTTGAAAATGGTGTCTTTGTTTCTTCCTGCTTGCCTTGCTTTTGACAAGAAACATATAATTCTTAGAGTTCTTCTTGGTGTAACATTTCTTTTTCCTCTGGTCATTTCCAAGATTTTTTGCTTTGCAATTAGTTTTGAGCAGTTGGTTGTGAGTCTCTATATGATTTAAAAAAAAAAAAGTTTCCTGCACTTGACTTTTATTGAGTTTCTTGGATCCCTGAGCTTATAGTTTCATTACATTATTTATTCAAATGATTTTCCAACCTCCCTGTTTTGAAAATTTCAATTACACACTTATCAGGTCACCTCGTCTGAGAGTAATGAATCTCTGCTACTTTTTGTTTCCATTTTCACAGGGTCTTTTTAGCTCTGTGTGTCTGAGTTTGGATGGTCTTGATCTCTTTGCATCACTTTCACTAAATTCTTCTTCACCAGTGTCTAACCTGCTGTCCACATACCCAGCATGATTTTTCCCCTCACGCACATTGTAGATGTCATCTGGACCATTTCCACTTGTGTTTTTTTTTTTTTTTTTTCATCTTTCAATATCCAGGCAATGTATTCAGCCTTTCTCTTGCTCTCTGAGCCCACAGAGTACCTGTTTTAATATCCTCTGACTCTTATCCCGGCCTATGTGCTCAGCTGACTAGTATTTCTTCTCCAGGGTTATCGTTTTCTTGCATGACTGGTAATTTTGAACTGAAAGCAAAATACTGTAAAATTTATCTCATGGAGAGCCACACACATTTTATTTCTCTATATTCATAAACTGTGTTTGTTGTGGAACACTATTAAAGGACTCAGAAATCATTGGATCCGTTTTGTTAGGCTTTTAGGATTTCTTCAGAAGGACTGGGGCAGCATGAATTTAGAGCTAAGAGCTGATTATTTCCCAGTTTGGATTGCAGGCCTTATAAAGTGCCCCACCTTATTTCCATTTGAATTTTGAGGTCTTCTTGTATCCCTGATGTGGCAGAGACCACCCCAGGCTTTCACATGGTACCATGGTCCTGCTCCCTGACTCTTCCATGTGGCCCTTCCCAGGGCCTTGGTAGATTTCTCCTTCATGTGCATGTCAGCACCATGCTGGACAGCTGGAAGGACCCCCACAGGTATCCAGAGACTTTTCTCTGCATCCTTCAGCTGCCTGGACCCTGTCATCTGTCTCCTCACTTTGCAGTAGACAGTCTCACCCTGCATTCTCCCTCCCTTCCTGGGGACACCCTCTAAAAGCAGCATTTGGGACAGTTCTGGAATTCACTTCATTACTTTTCATTTTCTCAAGATTCACTACCCTTGGTGGCCCATATTCTGTTCATTTGAAATTGTTTCCTATACTTTTCTGATCATTTAACTAATTAATTTATATTTTACATAGAAGGGTGAACTATTTATTATTACTCCCTTTCCTGGAAGCTCCTGAACATATTTTATTGGAAAAATAAAATAAAATAAAATAACACAGCACTGCAGAACACATATTATCACAAACAGACATGTAGAAAGCTTGCCTCTTTCAGATTCCCAGTTCGTGGCTTTGAATGTGTTCCTTTGGTTTACCGTTTCAACATGTTATTAAGATGATCAATTGTGTTAGGTCCTTTACATAGCACATGTTTAGAAAGATGATGATTGCATGTTTTATCTGCCCTTTGACTATTCTTTAATTTTAAAGTCCTTTTTTGATATTTTTAATATTTAGGATTAAAAGAACTATAAAATCAAAATAGATAGCTTAAAATAAAACATTAAAATGCATTTATAAAATATCAGGTTAAAATGCAGGTAGAATAAATAAGGTTAGTATTTCAGGTAGAACACTCCTGTGTGTTTCTATGTGGGCAAGGAGAACCCTGTAACCCCTGTGATAGCTCCTTAACAGTTGAAGTAAGGTGATGCTCTTCCATTGATACTCAGTTCTAAGTTTTCCAGGAACTGGGTTTCTCTTTTTAATCACATCCAGGTAATGTGTAGACCTTACTGTATACCAACAGTGTTTGCTTAATGGGTATATGGATGAGTAAGCTAATGTAGAGTCTAATGAAACAGGATATTTCAGCATCCCTACAAGAAAGAGATAGCTACCATTAACATCACTGGTGGGAGCCAGCTTCTTCAACTCACCTGAAGAGAAAGTCTCTCCTTTTCCACACATTACCTCTTCACGGATTTAAAAATCGGCATCTCAGCAAACAGTCACTCCTAAATAAGCATTAATATGTGACACACAAAGAATAAGTGAGGAAAGTCAATGGAGTGGGTTCATAAGACAAGAGGGCAGGTGACACTGGAAATAAATGAGAAGCCCCGGGTTCTTACAGGATTCACAGACTGGGAGGTGAATGCTCAGGGTTCATTCAGCAAGAGGCAACCTCCACAGGGTCATTATTGTTTCTTACACAACTTATCTATATAGTTCATCTTTAAAGGCACAGCAGGATGAGAATGGTTTCTGCCTGAACCAATTACTTATGAATCTTTTCCCTAAAAAATCAAAAGCATGTTCAGAAGTCTCATCTAATTCACTTTATGCTCAGCAGAGTTAGAAGAGCCGTCATGGTGATTTCCCCTTTAGAATCGTGGAACCTGCTCTGACCTACAAAGTAGCCAACTAGGGCAGAGACCACTGGGGACGGAGGCAGGAGCTGGGCTTTTCCAGGTCCTCTCGGGGTGAATCTAATCTGTGTTTTGTGGCTCTGCTAAAATAGAAATGAGAATTCTCAAAATGGATTACTGTAAATTCCCATTTCCATTACCCAATAAAGTCTGTTTATTCTCTTATATTCCCACCTATTTCATTGCCTACGGACAGCCAGGTGTGCAGATGGCAAAGAGCACAGGAAATGAGAGCTCTCTGCAGTGCACAGGGCTACTGCACCCCTGCTCCAGAGCCACAGTGACAGCCTCGCCCTCACCATGGCCTGTGGACATCTTCCTTCTGGCCCCCAAAGGTCACCTGGAGTCCCCATGCCCCATCCGTCCCTCTGCATCAGGTTCCTGTCACTCTGTCTTCTTGCTGCTCCTCAAGCAGCTTAGATTTCCTCTCAGGTTGGGCTGCTTGTTTTTATCCCACTCTGTTCTGGATTGATCTTCCATTCCATGTAATTTTGCTTGATCCCTGGTCTTTATTTGGGTGTTAGTACAAATACTCTCTCTCTCTGGAGGCATTGGCCATGACCACTCAATCTACTTTTCCCTCCCCTCCACTTCACCTTCCCCAAACCGCCTGACGACTGCTCACACACCATTATCTTTATCTAAGTTATGATCAGCTGTGTCCATCTATTCCAGGAAGACTCTAACTTTCCTTGTCAGAACCTAGAATTCTGCCTACCCAGCGCACATCCTCAAGTAGCATTTGTGAGAATCGTAAAGTAAGCGTTAAAGCAGGATGGACAGCTAGATTGTGGTTTTGTGGTGTACTCATGCCAAGAACTCTCCACAGCAATGACAATGAATTTTCTATAACTACTTGCAATACAATGTTTTGCAAAAGAAGCCAGACACAGAAATGCATGCTGCAAATCTTTTCCCCATCACAGAATTGCCCAGGGTCCATAGAGAAAAACTACTATGTATATCGTACAATTATATATATATATATATATATATATATATATATATATATATATATATATATATAAACACATGCAGAATTAATTGAGGATGTCAGATGCATCAGGATAGTGGATTCCTTTGAATAGATGGAACAGGAAGGAGCTTAGGCAGGCCTCTGGGGCTTGTCCTACCTTGTCTCTTGAGCTGAGTACTGACCATAGAAGTAATCAGATTCTAATATGAATCAAGCACTCAACACCTGCAGAGTTTTAATTAATTTGGCCTGAATCCAATAGGTTAAAATTTAAGGATTTCTTTCCTATTTACCATGACTTTGATGTCCAGGTTTTATATTAAATATACATAAATTTATATGTGCTTATGTGTATAGGATTAAACATAAAATATGTGCCATTTTATATATACATATAAATATATTTTACATTAATTCAAAATAAATTGAATGTATTCATTCAATAAATGTTTAATTTTATTATATACAGTCATTTATATTATATATGTGTGTGTGTGCATATATATTTGTATATATAACTATAAAATAAATATATAACTAAGGATTCCTCTTCCTCAATTTTTTTTGTAGGGGTAGCTCTCTGTCCTTTCATGGACATGAGCTCAGATGGGCCAGAAGAGATCTGGCAGGCTTGTTTCTCTGCAAGTCACTTGGGGATGGGGTGTTTCCACAGTTGTCTCCTGTCCTGCGGAAGACTGGCTTTGACCCCATTGTGCACATGGGGGCCTTTGGTTCCATGTGGAGTCCCAGGAGGTCTTATTCTGCAACCAAAGGCCCAAAGGCAGGAGAAGGCATTGCCTGGGGCACTGTTCCTGGACCTGGAGATAGGGGCCACTCCCCACAGGCCTTTTGCAAGGGCAAATGTGTGAGGACCTCAGCAGCCCACTTTCTCAGAAGTACCCCAGAATATGCCTGGACACTTGTTCAAAGAGGTCATGAGCAGAGGAATTATCAAAGAGATATATAGAATAGTGACAGAAATTATGGCCAATGGCCAATAGGAAGGAGACTGGGTGTTCATAAAACAGAATCCATTCTCATGATGCATTCAATAACTGCATTAAAACCCATGGAACACATGTACATGTTTATACATGGTATAAGCACAGACGACTGCACAACAAGAAATGGCCATTCTTGATGGGCATAGGGTGGATGCTCAAGTCTGGCCTATTTTTCTTTTGAATTTCCAAGTTTTCTACCATGACAATGTGTTTTGCATTCCCAAATACTCTGTGAAACATTATTTTTGTGAGCAAGTACTTGAGAGACTGTGAAACTAAGGTCACAATTCACTGCATCAGGGTAGTAATTAAAAACATTGTCGACGTGAATTTTTTTCTGTCTTACACAGGAATCCTTTTCTGTATGACAAATTTGAAAGAAGTAATCTTGACTCCACACCATGCCTGAACTATCCCTGTTTTATAGTTACTACGTATAAATAACTTAACATTTGACTAAGATGTACAGTGCTAGTGGTTAGATAGACTTAGTAGAGTAGTGATAAATCATTTAAAAATTAAAAAAAAATTAAAATGTTGTTGCCCAGGTAAAAGGAAAGCCATTGGCTGTTGGAGCATGGATAAGAGCCTACTGAAGCATTTCATTAAGATGTATTGCAAAAGTCAGAGGCTGTCTGGATTTATCATCCCCTCCAGAAACTAATTTAGTCCCAATGAATCATGCAGAAAGATGGTATCTCAATTCTGGTTTCTCAACCAAACCCCAACATTGCAATTTATTTCCCCCTGAACCAAGATTATAAATCACGCTGTTCATAAGGTTGCATGTTCCCTAAGGGAAGGCATTTGAAACCAAAATATTTTTTTTTTCTCATTGCTAGAATGAGGTTAATTAATACAGTGGTTTGGTCGCAGTTGATGATTTCACTCCCAGGAATCCTGGGAAATCTATTGTGACTGGTTATGATTTCATAAAATCCCAACTCAAGCTCCCAGTCTGAGCCCCACTATGTGGCCGATGGGTCATTGTTGGGGGCCTCCATGAACAGGAACTGAGCACCTCCCCTTGGCCTTGAATAATGAAGGTGTGGAACTGGCCACTGCTTGCAGTGTGAAAGCAAGGAAGTGCAGCTCTGGGAGTGGGCTTCCCCCAATGGGACTGGGCCACACCCCGCTGTTTGCTGTCACACAATCCCTTGCCTTATTTGGGTGGAATATTCTTGAACGGCTTCCCCCAATAAATAGGAGGGTTTCAGGTGTGCTCTCTCTCTCTCTCTCTTGCCTGCCTCTCTGGCCTCCCTGTGGGAGCTGAGGTCAAGGAGCCATCACTGAACGCCCCCAAAAGGTATTTTCTGCCTCTGTGTGGTCATTTAGTAGCCAGCCCAGTTCACCTGGAGTGATCCTGGCTGATTCGGTCACATGTCGCAGCAGGTAATCCAGTATCATCTATGGCTTTCAGCTTCTTGCTTTATCTGTGGCCCCCAAGGTCATTCCTTTTTTTTTTTTTTTTTTTTAACCTGGAAATCAGGTTCTCTGCCAAAGGCATTTGAGTTGAGGAGGCTCCTGGGTCAGCCACCTTGATAAAAGATGGAGGAAGGAGTAGAAATGGACACGGCCAATCTCCATCCCCGCCTTCTGCTGTCAGGTGGCAAATAGAGAGCATCTCACACCACAACTGAGTTTTTCTGTTCCGAGATGCAGCGATGTTTTTTCTACCACGGGAAGTTAGTGGAGTTGACGTGCCACTTTGAGAATTTTCTACAAAAGGTCATCTGTCCACAGCAAGGGAACTGGGAGGCAGGAGGCGATAATTGCCTTGCAGGTTACCTCCTGCTCCTGCAAGGCAGCTCCCACCTCCCACGCCCGGTTTCCTGATGTATTTTATAGTGTGAGTAGGAGCAATAGTTACTTATTCTTGTTAAATGTGAAAAGTTTATCCCAGACACCGAGTCAGCAAAAGTTTTTTTTTTTTTTTTTTTCCTTTTCAACTCAGGATGCTTCTTCGTTGAGTCAGGAAAATGTCTTCTTAGATGGAATAAAGGGCAGGAATCATTCTACTTCCTCAGAGGTGGATTTCAGGTGGCTGGTTTTAAGCAAAGCAGACAAGCTTTCACAAAAAGAAACATGTTCATCTTCTTGGCTCCTGACGCCCCTAAAAATGACTTCTTAGGCACATTTCCTCTTTAAATCAACAGCTAAGTATCTCGACATTCCCAGGCAGGAGGCACTGCTGAGATGGCATCCAAGGAAGTCCAAGACATAAGCTGCTTGGATAGACTTAACGTCCCTCTCTGGGCCTGGTCTCTGCCACCTGTATGAAGTGGATCCCAATAGGATCCCCCCACCTGGCAGGCATGAGACTAGAAGGAGAGTGCTACAGGGGCAGGCAGGGCCTGGGGTGGAGACAGGGAAGAGCACCTGGGCCCTTTCATTCTGTTTCTCTTGGTACAAACCACCCCTCCCCCACAGCTGCAGCACCAGCTGATGTGACAGGTGAGCAGCACCCACCGAACTCGCAACCCTCACCAGGCGCCTATGCACCTTGCTATTATGAGTGGCTTTTACAGTCCAAAGGCCATTTGGAGAGCTTGTGGTCAGGGGGCCTGCTTGTTCTGCGATCCTAAAGCAGGAGCAGCAAGGAGAACTCACGAAATCTCCCTATCAAGCCCTGCTAGGGAGAGGCCATGAAGGATCTGGGTTGTTTGGCACCCTGCACAGGACCCAGGCGGGGCAGGGAAGTTGCTTCTTGTATTAATCATGTGTTCACTGGAGAAAGACTCTGCCTGTGAATTCAAGGATTTGGAAATGTTTGGGTGGTAAGTCAAATAATAAGCTGAAAATAATATGGACTGTGTTGATCAGCTTTCCATCCCTGTAGCAAAGCACCTGAGATAATCCACTTTAAAAGAATTAAGGTTTCTTTTGACTCACAGTTTTAGAGGTTTCAAGGGATCAGTCAGTCCTTGTGCTTTGGAGGCAGTGGCAAGGCAGCACACCATGCTGGGAGCACAGGGAGGAGGAAGCTGCTCAGCTCAGGGAAACCAGGAAATGAGAAGAGAAAGGGAGAAGAACAGGGTCCCCATAGCCTGTCAACTTATTTTCAAATCTTTTGGCCTGCATGCTCATGTGTGTGTGTGTGTGTGTGTGTGTGTGTGTGTGTGTGTGTGTGTGGTGTTGGGTAGGGAGTTCATGGCAGAGAATTTGACCTTGTCAATGCACTTACTGAATCTGAATCCTCCTCGTACTGTGCAAGTCAAATGTCGCACAAACTCCTGCTTCTGGGTCTCCCTAGGGTAAGCAGCACTGTTCTGCCCTGACCTCCCGCCATGGTGCTCTGCCTCACCAAACAAAGTGGAACCAAGGGATCATGGACTGAAGGCCCTGAAACCAGGAGCCAAAACAAGTCCTTCCTTCTTATAAGGAATCAACTGACAAGTTGATTATTTGGGGCATTTTATTACAGTGATGGAAAGCTGACCAACGTAGGTCCCTAAAAAATGATATTGGGGGGACACTTCAGATCCAACCATAGCAAGCGGGCTGGTGAGTTCCTCAGCATACGTTCTGGTTTATGTTTGGTTACTATACAGTCCAACAAGGTTTGGACCCACAGAGTGATGGGCAGACTGAGAGTGGTATTGGCCTCAGCTCCAACCCTTAGTGACCTCAGCTCCTCATGAAGTGTGAGCAGCACACAGGTTTCTACTGACTGATAAGATCCCCAGCCAGGGTTAGGGACCCTGGCCAGGACAAGCAAGGAATAAATGCTGCCTTCCTGCACTGCCCCTCATGGCTGCACAGCTGACCTGAGACTCCAGAAATGCATCCTGCTGGGGTTCAAGCCAGCGCTCTGCTTCCCATGAACTATACCTCTGTGGAAGTAGATCCTAGAACAGTGGCTTCCTGCAGGTTTCTCACCAAGGGAAAAATGATGGGGATCCAAAGTGAGAATGGGCTGGCAGAGACAAGGCATTGATTTCCAAAACAAACCGTTAATTACTCAGGGCCATCTCAGTAATGGAAACCAAGATGAACTAAAGCTGCAGACAACTGAGGATGCTCAGGCAAAGCCCTTCCCTCCTCCTGCCATCCTCAGAGATTCCTGGCATGTCTTGATGGACACCCCAGAGGCTTACTGTATGCAAATGTGTTCTATTACCTAAAATACCACAGTGCCTTGAGTTCTGTTTGCCTAACTAATGCTGTTGTAAAAATAAATCAGGAAAATACTTTGAGTGGCATATTATGAATCCCATAGAAGAAGCCAGATAATTTTTTTTTTTGTTTTTAAATGCCAGGCTTGAAAGGATTTAATTATATTGTTGTGACTGAGTCCACTAGCAATGCTCTGAAAACAGTACTTATTGTTTTGGAAGAGACTTCCTTAATAGATTACTTCTAAATCAGTTTTAGCTTTGCAGAGAGTATAAAAACTTTCTGTTCATTTCTTCAGCTTCTGCCAGCTACCCTTTTATCAGCATAATCTTGCATAGACCTGGTACATCCGTTCTAATTTTGAACTAATACCATTGCATCATTATTAACTAAGGCCCCTAGTTTTCAAGAGGCTACTCTGCTGGTATCATATATTGTGTGGACTTTGAAAAATGTCTTGTGTCCTGAATGCACCATTAAGGTACCTTACATCATAATTTCTCTGCCCTAAAAATCCCTGGGCTCCCCCTATTTATTGCTTCCCCCCACTCCTCCTAACCCCTGCCAATAGATCCTCTTTATTGTCACTGTAATTTTGTCTTTTTGAGATTGCTGTATATTTGAAATAATGTAGTATATAACCTTTAGAGACTGACTTATTTCACTTAGCAGCATGCACCCACATTTCCTCCATATCTTCTCCTGGCTCCATGGCTCATTTTTATAGTTGAATAACAGTCATTGTGCAAATGTAACATAGTTTATTACAGTGGCATGGCATAGAGGTTTGAACTTCGTATGGAAGAGTACAGATCATTGGACTTAGCTTTCTCTCCTAAAATAGAATGGAAAATGCTTTCCAGTTTCTTTCAAACTCTTTTTTTCCACCCTTTCAGCTGTGAGCCCTGGTCTAAGCTTAGATAAGCTTAGATTAATGCCCATTAAATTAATTTGAGGTGCCTAACTCAAAAAACTTAACTCAAAGACCAAGAATATGATGTATTCAAAGAAGGTGATTTTATATTTTATTTATATTGTTTTATTTAACTTTGCAATTTTCAGGGAAATTATCACCCCCATATAGACACTTCAGCTTTGAGTGGACCAGCCCTCCCCCTAGAATAGCTGAACACACTACATCAATGGACAAATAAATTGTATCTTGTTAGCACATAGCAGAGCACCTGTGTTTCATCCTGTCCTGAGGGACCTTGAGGGACGAGGTCCCTAGGAGAGAAAGGAAGTGTCTTATGAGAGTCTTACCCTTGGATAGGGGTCCTGGGTGGCCAGGGAGGTGAGGCTGAGGTGCCAAAGAGAAGGAAAGTGACGTCGAATAGAATAGAAGCCAGTGGAACTCTCAACAGACACACAGTTTGGGGAACACTAAATATGGAGGTGGGGTGGCTGTGGCCAGCATTTGAGGGAGAACAAAAGTGCAGAGACGTGACCCTGCCAGTCTCCACACACTGACCCTGGAGAGAGCTACTCACTTGTGCTGAATAAGGACCCAGAGGCAAAAGAGTCCAGCATGAGGTGGCAGCTAAGAGGCTGAGAATTATTGGGCACTTTGCACGCCCTGGTGCAAACAGAAAGGAAAAAAAAGGGGCTCAGGGCCCCATGGGTGCCCACAAACAAAACTTGCACCAAGTGGCCGCTCCCTTTAGGAAGGGAACATGAGACTCCACAGGCCCTATATAAACTGAACGCCAGCCTGAGGCTTTTCCATGGAGAAGCAGGAAATACATAACCGGATACATGCCAAAAAGGGATTTTTAAAAGCCAAGTCCACTCCCTGCTTTATGCCTGCAAGGACTACTCAGGGCCCGTGATTGCATGTGCCACTGTGTTTAGAGAGGGCATACTTCTCAATAGGGCACTGTGGCCTGCATCTTAAATAGCTTCAGAAAGGATCTAGGTTTGAATTTAAAACATTCTCAAGCTCATCTTGCCCACATCCATGTTTACTCATGCCAAATGCAAACATCCTGAAGGACAATTTTGCATTTAGGGTGTAGAAAGGAATATATCCAAGACCAGTTCGAAAAATGCTAAGAGTCCACATGGGCATGTTCAAGTTTGCCTCGCCTGTAAAGCTTACACTTGCTTCTCAGAGAATTGTTCTCAGAGCCCCTGTTAGGGAAGACAAGCCAGAGGCTAAGCCATCACCACCAGGTAAGCAGTGAGTTGGTACCAACAAATGAAACACACGGCTATGTTTGGATATGGTGATCAGGCGGCACTCCAACTATTGTGGACCTCAAAGTACACACTCAGGGTAGATTAAACTCAATGCATAGTGTTTATTTCCCACTGTGAACCAAACTGTGTGTTAGGTCACAGATATTTAAAACATAGTGGTGCATCAAATGTGTCAAATATGATATGTCAAGAACTATGTAATGTTTTGAACAACCAATAATAAAAATTAAAAAAAATTCATTTCAACAAAAATTGAAAAACAAAATTGAATTAAAATTGAATATGGAAATACATTGATCTAGATTTTTGCATGTTTGTGGGTGAATACATACCCACATTTGGTGATTTTACTTCTGGAAATTTCTGATAGTTCTTACTTTTAGTAAGGCAAGATTTTAGGTTTTTAACTCTATTTTTCCAAGTGATAGTTACAAAATTTTTTTTCTACTATCTTGTATGTCATTTATCAAACTAAAATGTAGTTTGGTTGCAATACACATCTTTATTAAAAATGAGTATGACCATACTGCTGACTGTAATTATAACTTTTAGAAAAATAATTATAAAAGAAATAATAACACTTGTTGATGGCAATAAAATCAGAAGTTAGCAGTCATTATACCTAAAAATTTGTGTCAAAAATGCAATAAAACATAGATTAATAATACAACTTGATATTGATCTATTTTATAAAATTTTCACTCAGAAAAATGAGAAATTACATCCCATCTGATTCAAATGTATGATATGTCAAGGTCATTGTACTGTCATACGTAATTAATTAAAACAAATAAAAAAAAAAAAAAAACATAGTGGTGCATACTTGTGATCCAGTTACTCAGGTGGCTGCTGCAGGACGATGGAAGCTCAAGGTAGCCTCAGCAACTTAGCAAGACCTGGTGTTAAAATTTAAAAAAAGGGGGGAGGCGGGAGACATGACCAGTGGCAGAGCATTCCGGGTTCAACCCCTCATACAAAGAAATCTATGAGGTGCTGTTAGAGTCTGTAAACAAGTCAGGATGGTGCCTGGCATATTGCCAGAGAAATGATAGAGTCTGTAAACAAGTCTGGATGGTGCCTGGTATTTTGCTAGGGGGAGTGGTTTGTGAAGTAACGCCAGGGAGCCATTAAGTGTGGAGATTCCTTATTGGTTGACTGCTGTATTGAGTTTATACTAATTAGATAAGCTGTGTGGAATGTATAAATACTGCTCCTGTCCTGCAAAAAATGGCTCCCACTCCTGCTGTATCAATGTACACAAGTTATTCGTCACCCCCCGGTTATTTTGCCCAGCCAGCCAGGCTGCGGCAAGGTGCCATTTGGAGAGCCTGGGGATTGGGTGGGAAGACACAGAGGGTGTGGACAAGACTCGAGCACTAGGTCACGTCAGGGAGACTGGGTGTGATGTTGGGCTCTTTGTGGATGGACAGTCCATGGATCCCTAGAGGGGACATTTCAGGTGGAAGAGGAAACAGGAATGGAGGAGGGGAGGTCCCCTGGTGAGGAGGGAGGATATGGGAGGTGGCTCTCCCTGAGTTAACTGTTTGTGCAGGGCACTGAGACAGCAGGATGGGAACACAGGGTGGTGTGCAGTGTCGGGGAGATGGGGCTGCTCAGTCCTCCATGCACGAAAGGATTAGCCTAGACTCCTGCCTATGTCTGGCCTCACTGATGCTCCCAAGCTAGGAAGTGCTATTACCTCACTTTCTGTGTAGTCAACTTGAGGTCCAGAGGAAACTCAGCTTATTCAGTCACCTGGGAAATCGGCAACCAAGCTGGACCCTGAGCAGAGCCCAGGACAAGCTCACCTCCACAGCCAGAGGACAGGTCAGAGCCTGAGCGCTGGCCCTCACCACTGGGGGGCGCCAGCAGCACCCGACTCTCTGTGCCTGTTACCTTCTCTATGAAATGGGATGGTATTAGTGTCCTAGAAATAAATGAAAACTTCTAATGGAGTGTGTTTTTGGTAACAGGGATTGGACTCGGGGGTGCTTAACCACTGAGCTACATCCCTAGTATTTTATTTTCTTTTTCTATTTTGAAACAAGGTGTCATTAAGTTGCCAAGGCTGGCCTCAATCTTGGGACCCTCCTGCCTCAGCCTCTTGAGCTGCTGGAATTACAGACGTGTGCTACCACGCCCAGACCTGAATGGAGTGTGTTAAAGATGGTCTAGATGCTAGTGGGCATCCGCAGAGACATTTAATAGTTACCGCAGATGATGCCTAGTAAGGCCAACGTCCACACACTCATACACACACACACATATACACACACATACACACACACACACTCACACACATCCTTCCATCTCTGGCTTTTTAGATAACGTGATTCCCACTGTCTGTCCTTGGTCTCCTGTTGACTTGGGTGGGACATTCTCAGGATGAGGTTTGATCTTGCTGTGGTTGCAGGTGTGCCTGATCAAATACAGCTCCTGTGAAACTCCCCAATGAGGCCCACAAACCTTGGAGACACTGCAGCCAAGAAGAAAACACACAAGGAAAATCCCAAGTGGTTCCATCATTGGGCACAGACAGTGCCAGCGTGTGCTTGGGTTTAAGAGGCTCTTGGGTTCCCTGAAGTGGGCACACAGCCCCTGATTCCCATGTAATGAGCATATGCTGGGATTAATCAGTGTGATCAGTGCAGAGTTTATTAATTCATGCATTAGCGTCTGTGCTGGGTGGAGGCTCAGCCAGAGTGAGGCAGCACTGGTCTCAACCCGGCCCCTCACAGTGAGCCAAGGCCAGGTCGGCCGAGCCTTTGGGGCCTGGAGCGCTGTGTGCAAGCAAAGCTGCATCAAAGTGTCTCCGTCCTGGTTTAGCAGACCACAACTATTCCCTGTCAGCAGAGGCCCCGGGTGCCTTGGAGACTCAGGGTCCTGCAGTCAGTCGTTTCTACCCCCAGTGACTAAAGGCAGCTGCTCCTGCCAGAGCACCAGCCTGGGTCCTGCTGGTGCAGAGGAGCCCAGGAGGAGAGGACGGGGCACCAGGTGCTGTCACACCAGTGTCACAGGACCACTGGGTGAATGGAGAGCAACAGGCACGTCTCTGCAGCCAGTGACATCCAGCCACCTCCTGCCTGTCATGTCCTGGCTCTGGGTCAGCTCTGCCAGGACAGGGTGCTGGACCCAGGGCTGAGTGCCGGGCATACCACCTCCTTAGAGCAGGGACAGGTTACCGGTTTTATCTCCACACATGGTACAGAGGACGAGTCTGTGTGCACCTCAGGAGAGTGACACCTGTGCCGGGTGCAGTGATGTGAGTGGCCCTTGGTGACAGTGGGATGAAGTGTGAGGAAGGTAACAGGGTGATGAGATGGAGAGACGGGGTGGGGGACGGGCCTGCCTGAGACAGCGGGGGCAGGGCAGGCTCCCCTGGGAGGGCATGGGGACACTGTCCTCTGAGGAGGGAAGAGGCCAAGGGGGGCGGCCCTGAGGCAGGAGCGGGCATGGCTGGCTTCAGGCACAGAGGCGCCCAGGTCACCCTGGTGAGTGCTGACCAGCTTGTCTTGTGCCAGCAGGGCCCCAGGAGGCAGCTTTGCAGCACTAATCTAAACCAGCTGAGCCGCAGGGCAGTCCAGGGAGATGCGGGGTTTGCTCTTCTCTCACAGTGGATGGAGGCTGATGGGTCCTGTAGCTGCCCCTGCTGACATCAAGGAAGCATCAAGGAAGCGGGAAGGCGCTGTGTCCAGCTGGGACTCAGCTGAGCCCCCCTGGGTGCAGAATAGAGCTGGGCTCTTGGGAGGAGCTGCTCCCATTTCACATCAGAAGTGCTGTGGGCCTGCATCGGGGCTGTCCACGTGGCCCAGGGAACTGTGCACCCAGGCAATCTCATGGTCATTGTCGAGCCCCTGTTTGCCACTCTTACCCATTCGCAGGGCAGCTAGAAGCTTCTCTGCTGCTGTTTGGATCTTGAGTGAAGGCCCGTGTGTTGAACCCTTGGTCCCAGCCTGTGGGGACCATCTGCAGGCGGCTGCACCTTTAAGAGGCAGGACCTGATTGGAGGAAGTTAGGTCACTGGCTGCACCTTGCAAGGATTTGGGAGTCCAGCCCTTCCTCTTCCTGCCTTTGCTTGGTGGTCAGGTGAGGTGAGTATCTTGCTCTACCATGCAGCCCAGCCCTGTGCTGCCACAGACCCCAAAGCAGCAGGGTCCACTCACCATGGACAGAAGCCTCCAAAACCCTGAGCCCAAATAAACCTTTCCTCTCTTTAGGTTCATCATCTCAACTATTTTGTTATAGCAAAGGAAATCTGGCTTTTTTCAAGTTTTATCATATTTTAATTCTGTCTTTGGTTTTAAGAAAACTTTATGTCTTCCAAAATATCTGTGGTAATTTAAAATTTAATTTTGACTTGTGTCATAATAAAAGATTACTTCATCTTTTTTAGTCAATACATCAAATTTCCGTGCCATTGGAGGAAAGACTGCTAGTTGGTCTGTGAACAGCACTGGGGAACTGTCATCAGAAAAGTCAGGTAGCCCCCACAACACTGTCCATTGAGATCCTCAAACCTGCTGCTGCTCCTCACCACTACCTCTGCGGTAATTGCTTTAAAAAAATCAAGCTTCATTAGTAAGAATTGCAGAATTTCCACTTGGGTTTCCTCCTATACTAAATCGTTCAAGATTCGTGGGAGTTCATGTATAACTCAGCAGAAATCAGTCTTAAATGCCAAGTAGAAGGACTGAAATGCACTTGACAGAATGCGATTGTTGCTAGACATGGCCACATGGTGGCACTGCTGAGAGCGGTCCTGGGCCTATCTCTGGGCCGCACTGTGAACTGTGTAGAAACACATGAGAGGGGATCTGTCTACCCCTCTGCCTATCCATCCTCTGTCTCCTCTGGCTTCCATTTCTCTGAAGAACCTGGGTTGACAGATGGGGACATGCCCTGGCTCAGGTGGTGCCTATGGCAGGTCTGTGTCCATTCTCCTGGGCTCCAGGGGCAGTACATTTAGCAGTAGCAATGCAGTCCTCTATCAAAGGCTTCTGTGTTAAGACACAAGGTCTTCCTCAGGGCCAGCTGCATTGGTGCCTTTTTAGGGCCAGTCCTTCACAGCACTTGGAGCATCTTCCCTCCATGGATATCCTCCAAGCCCTTTCCTACTGCCCTCTTGGGATGCCCTGAGCTGCCCAGTATCAAGTCAGTGAATCCCCTTTCTCTGAAAAATAGCTGGAGGCCCTTTCTGTTGCTTGCAACTCAGAAACCTGGCTGAATCAGATAATATTTCCAAGAACTCAGGACTTCTTCCCTAGAAGTGTGTCCACTGTTCTGAGCCCATACAGAGTCTGAAAGGGCCTGGCCCTGTTGGTTGGGCCTTGGGTACCACCACACATTTATGCACTCAAATTATCACCCAGAGCCCATCAGCAGGAAAATGTAGTGCAGGTGCTGATTTAAGAGATGAAACAGAAAGAGCAGAATAGAGGGGAGGGGAGCAGAATGGAAAGGGAAAATAGAACCACGAAGCCTGGTTTGGGCTGCGCCACACACAGGTCATGTGACAACCTCACAGACCTCAATTCCTCTATGCACAGATGCAGCCTGTGGGTTCAACCCAGAATGTCATCGTTTTTTGCCAACAGACTTTCACCACAACAGATGCACGAGCTGT
Source organism: Marmota monax (assembly GCF_021218885.2). Classification (NCBI taxonomy): domain Eukaryota; kingdom Metazoa; phylum Chordata; class Mammalia; order Rodentia; family Sciuridae; genus Marmota; species Marmota monax. The sequence goes on from NW_026692512.1 coordinate 80,973, forward strand.
ATGTATGGGGATAGATGTGGGCGTGCTGTCTATACCGCTTCAGCAAGGCCACTTGGAGTGCCAGAGCTATGACACAGACTGTGTGACCCGAGTGGAACAAAATACTGATTGTTATCTCTTTACACTGAAAGTAAGCAGCCCCATTAGCAGGCTGACTGCAGTGGCACCTTTGGGCTGATGACACGAGGTCTTCACTGTCAGGCGACAAACGCTCATCTCTCCTCTCGTCCCCTTCTCCTTGGAATGCATACTTCTCAACTATTTTCATATGTCCCTCTGTCACTGCTAACCAGTGGAGCAAATGGACATCTAGGGGTGTCCTCCTGCTCTCTGCTGGTGCAAATCCTCTCTGAACTCACCTATAGTGATGGCAGCCACGTGATGTCTCCCAAATGAGCTTCTCTGCAGTTTGCACAGGCTCTCCAGCTGAGCTGGAAACATCACAAGCACAGGAGCATACGCAGGGTATCTGCCATAGGCTGTGCACTAGGCTGTGTTCTCAAAACCCATTGAAAGCAGAAGTGTGGCCCCCGCTGTTCACATGCAAGTCACCTCTCTCTCCAGTGCCCCCTTTCCCCTGTGGAATATGCCTTGAAACATGTCGTAATTTACGCATGCTGATGTCACTGGATATTATTTAGTTACCTTCCATGGGAAAAAACGCACGAGCCCCCTAATGCCATGATTATCACTGTGCATACCCAGATAGTGTGAATCTTCTAGAATGAAAGGATGGTTTCACAACTAGCAGTTGCTGGGAAGTGTTCCCACAGTAACTACTCTGCAGTTGTTCATGTGTTTTCCCTTTGTGCTTGAGAGTGATAATCACGTAAGTCCGTCTTCACCTTCAGAACATAAACACAAACCTGTGGCCTCTGCAGTTCAAGCACCAGGGCCAACTCTCTAGGGGACACCCAGTGAGATGTTAAAGGCAGATAATCTGAGCACAACCACAGATGTGCCGCCCCTGCCTAGAGCAGGTGCCCCTGCGTGTCCGCCATGACTCAGCAGGCTACGGGCACTCCAAGAACTTCTAGAACCTCATGCCACAGGCACATGGCACACAGCCTTCGCTGCTTGGGCTGGGAGCAAGCAGTGGGATGAACAGGGTGGGCCAGGGAGCAGACAGCAGGGGTACTGAGGCAAATGGACTCCTTGGCTGAAACCTGAGCTGGCTGGTCTGGAAGTAGGACGTGTGTGTGTGTGTGTGTGTGTGTGTGTGTGTGTGTCTGTCTGTCTCTAGAGAATGGGGTGTGACACACAAAAATGTAAGTCGTAAGTCTGCTATCTTTAAGTAGTATCTTTTTAGGTTACTTTCTTAAGATTTATTTTTTTCACAAGATACATACAATTTTATAATAAAAATAGTTTGTTTGGATTATTTATTTTTTTGATCCACAAATGAAATGACAAGTGAAGAATGGTCAGATGAAATATTGGTCCTCAGGTGACCAAGGTTGGCATCACAGTGATTTTTGCTCCTCATCTCAAGTCTTGGTGGGCACTGAAATCCCAATACCATGCATGGACAGGGACAGAACAAGCCCAGCACTGTTCAGCCAGCCCCCTGCAGGGGCCGCTCCTCCCAAGAGGACAAGCAGCATCCTCTGGGACCAGGCATCTGGACCTGGCCTCTCCCACTTCCTTTACCTGGGCCTTGTGTCACAGTTAGGACCCCAGCTAGCCTGAGAACACTGAATGCAAGAGGCTGGACTTCTTAATGTTCAGCCCTGGGGAGAGGCCAGGCCAGCTTCTGTTACTCTTTTCTTGCTTTGTTGTTTATTCCTATACTCACAGCCAAGCAAATTATTAGCTTCCACTGCATGCATAGACTGATAGTTGATTATCACCAACTGCCACTTACTGTGTGCTTTGTACTGATGGACATGGAAACTGGCTTGTCAGCATGCACTGTGGCAGCTTGTGTTGATGGATGACTGCCTTCTTATTGCTTGATTTTCTTTTTCTCTTTGTTTTAGTTTTCTTTTTCTTTTTGCTTGCAATAGAGACAACCGTTCTCATTTCCTCTTATTCCAAACTGAGACTTGTCTATTGGTCTCCAGTGTTCTTCTGGACTGCAGTACTGTCATTTGCTTTTACGATTCTGCAAATAAGGGAAACTAATATATTTACCAGTATTTTGTGGCAGTTTTCCTTGTGTTTCACACCAACATTCACTTAAGCCAATAAATTTCTTTTAGATTTGTGCCTATATAGGTTTTTCAGAGTTAATGGACTGTTATTTTATATTCGTGTTACATTCTGATACACATTATGATGTATTTGCATGGATAGAATTATTAATCTTCTTTTAATATACCTTTCAATGAGTCCTCCATAACAAAACACCCAGATCCTCCTATGAATAGTCAACAATAAGAATGTTTTCTGCTCTGATATGACTCAAAAGCTGGCATTTAAACCAAACATTGCAATGTGTTCTTAAGAAGACCCTGAACAAGTGAAATGGAATCAGCATTTGCTGAACATCGATGTTTCTTCGTGTGAAATATCTTATTTAACTTACAGAAAACACGAGGCTTCCTTAGAACCTAGGAGTTTGGAGCAAGGGGTTTTGTTCTCAGATGATCTGGAGCATCTGAGCATGTTCTTCATTTTACCATTTTTCAAAATGTGTTGCTTTGCAATTGCTCAGTTATGCTGAAATTGGTTAGGTTTCTGAGGGTCTGTCCTACTTTTCAAGAAAACTCCATAAATTCTGCAGAAAGACAACCACAGGCAAAGCTACCCTTTCTTTGCCCACCCCCCAAATACATTATGTCCTTATCTTCTTGCATTTAGAGACCAGGGCCATTCCTCTGCATCCTTTACACAGGCTTCCTACTTCCCAGAAGGTCACACTTGCCTTTGTGGCAGAAAAGGGGTTTGCATGGTCCACCTGGTTACACTGGAGTCCTGCTTCCCAGAAGCCCATCTGCCCACAGGCAAGGAGGCCAGCCAACACCATGGAAGGAGGGAGGGAAAGCACAGGCACTTCTCTCTGAAGGTCTCTGTGGGAGCAGGTGCTGCAGGGAGCCACTGAGATGCCAGCTGGTTCTACCCTGTCTTTGCCCTTCCTCCTCTTTCTTTTACTCCTCTTGGACAGATTCTCTGGCCAACAAAGGCCCCAGGCCCACCACCACACACCTGACCACAGGCCTGCAGGAAGAGGACTGTTTTCAAAGCCTTTCCCAGCACACCCCTCTGCAATGGCCCTGCCTGGCCCCCACTCCCCTGGGAGCTCCCACCCACCTGCTCACCTTCGGTTTATACCAGCATCTCAGAGGGCTCTACTCTCCTTAATTAAGTGCCTACTCTCTCCCCTATATGTCTTAAGGGCTTGTTCTAAACACATCTCTTATTTTGTGACATGTGTGGAGAGGCTGCTGCTTGGATCAAACTCGGGCTGATTCAGAGCTGTTTGGTCTTGATGTAATCTGCATAAAACCAAGCTAAATGACCTATGCTCAGCCTAGATTGTCAGGGAAGACAAGCAAAAAAACTCCCCTTCTCTGTTTTCCAACACTGTTGCCGTCTTAACCGGCTTGAACGTCAGTCTCTTGGACTCTGCAGCCTAACAGCAAAGCCATTTGTAATGTGATGCCCCATGGACCAGCCCCTCAGCCTCAGTAAGGTTGCTGCTTTAAACTGGACAGCATTATTGCTGGTGGGCACCTGAGGAAGACACACTGCTCCTGGGGCAACCTACTGGAGACCACTAAGTCACTGGACCTAGAACTCAAGCTCAGAGAAGCAAATCTGACTTTGTTTCCTTTTCTTTCTCTGTCAGCCATACAGGCCAGCTACACTTACAGGGGACAGTGTAGCCATGCAGAGGCTCAGAAGGATTTGGCATAAGAAGAAAGTAAGCCAGGAAAATGGGGGAGCTAGCATTATATCTTCCCAAGCTCCAAGTGCCAAAGTAGCACACTTGTGGCAAATGCTCCTCTGAATCCCAACAGGTTATTCAGAGGGGGCGGGGCAATGTGGTGGGTCTACTCGGCGATTCTCAACTAGGGGCAGTTTGGGGAATGGGCATTCTTAAAAATAATTCAATTCCTGTATTTGTTGATTCCTTACTTTTAAGGAAAATGCTTGGAAAAGCATCCAACAGCCTCAAAAATATGACTCTTGTCGCATACTAGAGTTTTAATTCAGTAATCCTGGACCTTGGTCTCCCTTGTGCTAACATGGGACCACCTGTGAGTGGTTTCATGAGATGCATTGATGCAACAAATGACCATGAAGCAAACACTGTGCCATGTGCTGCTGGGGTGGGGAGGTGCTGCTCGCACCTGGTCATGCTCCATGAACACACAGAAGGCTGGCAGGTGACCTTGGAGACAATGGGCCATTAAACAAAGAGGGATGAGTGGAGAACTCTGGGTACATTTTTATGGCTTTGCTCTTCCTGTTCTCATCTAGGAGGAGGCAAAACGACATCGACCCATCAGCCATGGATAATGAATCAGGTTGTATTTCTCACTGATCTGTGAAATATTTGTGTTTGGGTTCCAGAGGTTTGGAGGGGGAGATAAAAGACAAGATACTGCTTCAGGAACAACTGACAATCCACCCCAACATCGTAGCTTCAGGTGCTCACCAAGGTCATATTTAGGCTGCTCAAGTCAAAGGTGTCTTGGGAAATCATAAGCAAAGGATTGTTTTAGAATTCTCTGCAACCTGGGCCTCCTGGAGTCTGTGCTTTGCAAATACCCCTTTGGCCTGGCAGGCTGTTTTCCCAGCTGCTTTCATCCACTGAGGAAAATAGAATGAGCTCCAGAAAACCACTGAGTTTCTTTGAAGGATATCTGGGTGCAGAATCCCAAAGGTACAAGGAAGAACAGGCTCCCACCCCGAGTGAGTCCTTCAAGAGCACCCTATTCTCTCTTAGACCTGTGTAAGGTGATTTCTGTGTGCCTGAGCTTGGGGGTAAAAATGAATTCTTCATTGCTAGTATCTGTCCCTTTATTCTCAATAAGAGGATTTCCTTTCCTTCCTGTCTGTTTTCTTCCTTCCTTTCTTCCTTTTCTTTCCTCCCTGCTTCTTCTGAAATGCTGTCCTGGCTCAGGAGTCCTGGGTGCTCTAATGAGGAGGCACACAGCCCAGGCAGACAGGCATTCTTTCTCGAAGGCTGACCCTGCCCTTGGGGAGCAGCTCATGAGCCTGCTGAAAGGACCCAGGACAGGGAGCGCCTGGGGTTGGGGAGCAGGGACCCCTGGAGTCAGTGCTATTGGTTTAACAGGAAGCAGGGGCAGGAGGGGTCAGGCTCTGACTCCTGCTCCCCAAATCAGGCCAGAAAATAAAGAACCTGGGTGATAAAGAGGAGAGAGGACAGTGGATTAAAATGGGTGGGATATGAGAAGGATGGAGAGGGCTTGGATTTCTCCTGCCCAATTCTGCAAAATTAAAACTTAAGCAATAATAGGATTCTTTTATTTCAGAACAATTCTGTGGAGGGGCGTCTCCTCTCTCTTAACCAGCAGCCCTAGCACCCTGCATGGAAACTCCAGCAGTAACTAGGCAGCTGCCCTTTCTTCCCTCACCAGCTGTGCCTGGAGTCTGCACGTGCCCATCCACACGTGCAGATGTATGTCCGACTGTACAAGCACCTATGCCTCCTTCCAGCTCTCCTGCCCGGCATTTCCTTTCAGTACATCTGGAAGAGTTCAGGATTATTCCTGAATCCACAAGTTTCCAGGCATCGGCAGAATGTGGCCAGCAATTCAGAAGGAAGATGCTGCACAGGCGCCTGCCCTGAGCCTCAGCAAGGGCAAAGGAAAGGAAGGGCCTCTCTGCCTGGAAGGCCCACAGGCCGGTACTTGGGACAGAACTCCCGGGGATGCGCAGCAGGAGCCTCGCGCCAGTGAAGGAAAACGGAGTTACCACGCCATCGGAGCGCATCCACCTGGGTAGTTCCAGCCCAGGTGAGATCTGCCCATCTCCTGCCGTCTTCCTTCTCCATGTCGCCACCTGCGCTGCCAGGCCCGTCCTCCTCTTGAGCCCCAGCCCGCTCCTGCCAGGGTGCAGGCTGGGCCAGTGCAGCCGTGGAGCAGGATTGGTACTGAACGGAAAACCAAAGGAAACCAGAGCGGGTGCCCGAGACTGCGGCGTGAGAAAGGTTGTGGCGACACCAGCAGGAGCTGCGGCAGGGGCAGGAGCCTGGGGGGAAGCAGTGCTGCCTCCTGCTCAGCCAACGCCCTGGCTGGGATCACGGGCTCTAGGTTCCGAGGTTGCCCTGCAGGATGCGACCTGGGGCAGGTGTGGGCATGCGCAGGGAACAGGTGAGGCCAGACCCCATGTTTTCCCACTGCCACTCTGGCTGCGGAAACCTGAACAGAGCTTATTGCGGAGACCCGGGAGTGGGGAGGGGCACAGATAGGATCACCAGGAGCACCTCTGTACCTCTCCTCCCTGGATAGGAGGATCCCATGGGGACCACATCGCCTACCTGAAACTACCTTCCCACTGGCTGCAGATCTGCTCACGGAGGAATAGGGCGTGGCAGAGGGGTCCTGTCCACGGTTTACCTCCCACTTGGGGACTCCAGCTGGACTCTGGGGAGGGCGTGGTGAGTCTTTGCAGCCTCTTCTCCCGCAAGAATAGAGGTCCCTCCTTCCTTAGCACCAGTTCATTCTAACTAAGATTGAGGAATCCTAGGGGAAAGCCAATCTCTGCACCAGTCCCCACTCCCATCACACTTCGTGGTCCCCAGAGCAGATGTTGGCACACCAAAAATGTGCACATGCGGAGCAGCTTGCATAAGGCCCAGGATGGCAGAAGTGTGAAATCGCCCGTCCAGTACCTAAGGTTCAGTCCATCCAGCTAGTTTGGGGTTGCTAGTAGGGGTTATGGAGCTCGCTGGTGCTGCTGTACAGGCCAGGTGACTCCAGAACAGACCCAGGCTTTCCAGACTCCTCTGTCTGCAGCCAGGATGCACATGTCTTGAGTGGAGGGGATAAAGTGAGCACATTAGGCACACAGCTCAGCACCAGAAGTGCACACACAAAAAAGCTCAGCAGCTATTATTACTGTCCTCATTACTAAATCAAACTACCAGGGAGCAGACCCAGAGGACTCACGCAGGGAGCAGGTGGCTTCCAGGCCAAGGCACAGCAAGCACCAGGAGCCCTACAGAGTGCAGGGATCTCTGGGCTGACCAGGAGAGAGCTCACCTGTCAGGGCTGCAGCTCTGTTTATTCTTCTGTGGCTACTGGGGGTGAAAGGGCAGCAAGATCATTGTTCTACTTTTTGTGCAGGGGCCAGGGCTCTGCATGGTTCTAGCTGAGCCCAGTGAGACCTGGAGGCTCAGTGCTACACGAGGCACAGATTTCCCCCAGTCTCTCCCCAGCACCCAACACTGATATTCCTAGCACTATCCTCCATCAATCTATCTAATCCTCCCTGCCCCCCGGCTCTTTGAGCTTAGTTGAAAATTAATGGGAGGGACATGCTATCACTTTAGGTGAAGAATTATTTGCTTTTTACAAGTCACGGGAAGCCTGAGATTCTAGGGGAAGCCACTCTCCTCGCCATGGTGAGGTTCCCCAAGAAGAAGACAAAATTTTTTCTTCTATTGTTTCAAAATAATGACATTTTATCTTGCCAGTTCCAGGGAGGCAGAACTTGCCAGTTCCAGGGAGGCATTTTGTCTTGCCAGTTCCAGGATATAGCAAGAGACCCAGTGTGAGCAGAAGAAAGGAGCTGAGCAGACAGAGAGGCAGGGCTGTGGAGGGCGCAGCCAGGCGGTCAAGTTTCCCAAGAAGGTCTGCTCTGAAGCAGACCTGGTTGAGGAGAGGCAGGAGCCCATGATACTGGTTGGACCCATGGAGGGGAGGCAGGGCCAGTGCCAGGGCTCAGAAATGGGACTGAGTGAGACTGAGAAGGATAAAAGAAATAAAAACTAGGTGGAAAGGAGGCACAAAAGAAGGACAAGGAAAAACAATTTAATTCAGAAGTTCCATATATCTTTTCAGGCTTATCAATCCCTAAGTCAGTCTCACTCCCAGGCCCGGGACATCTGTTAGATCTACCTTGTGCACTGTTAATTAACCCTGCAATAAATAGACTAAGCCAAGACGGCTATCTTGAGAAACCTATAACTTAGGGCACATTTCTAGAACCATCTGTTGACCAGGTAATGAAGACCACATCAGTCTCATTAGAGATTGACCAGACCACCATAAATCATCTTGAAATCTCAGGACTGTCAGTCCTACATAGCTTTCCATATCCACCACTCACCAAGTTTCTGTTAAAAGAAAGGCAGGAACCACAAAAACAAACGAAAAACCTCTCTTTTAAGATGACCCTCATTCTCCATTGAATGAATGTGTCATCTACTTTCCTAAATAAACCTCTATGTATCTGATTGGCATGAGCTGAAACTTCTTTCCATCATATAAGCCAAAAATCCCTCTTTCGCAGAATTCCTGGGACCCTTACCAGGAAACATCTCTTCTCCAGGGCAGGATGAGGGAGGCTGAAAAAGAAATCACCAGTGATGTCTGGTGGGCTATGTGTGCCCTAGACTCAATTGTTCCCAGAGCCCAATCTGCGTCTTCTTGGTCAGGAACATCTCTGAGGCTTAGCTGGGCACTGGACCTCCCAAGTTACAGCTTCCCCAAGGGTCTCTGCAGCTGGGTGGGTGTGTCCTAAGTGGTGATATATAAGCAGCACCAGCACTAGAGGATCCCAGGACATGGGCGTCATCTTTCCAGCATACTACTATAGCCACATTTGTGAAACAGCTACCAGAGAGACTTCCTGGAGGCTCAGTGCCCACAATTCTGTCAGGACCTGATTACACAGGCATATTCTGCCTACCATGTGCAGATGCCTAGGAGGAAAGCAGGCATCCTGCAAAAACTGCAGTTTTCACAAGAGTTTAAGCACACAGCACCAATTCCATTAGTTAGGGGATGATGAGAACCCTCATGAGACCCAGGTCCCAAGACTACAGCCAAGGGTCAACCTTGCAGGCAGCCTTTCTGAGGATAGCAGTCTCAAACCTGTGCTGTGTGCACCTTTTGCCAAACATATGACCATTTTTAGTTGGTCAAAGATCCAATCCAAAGAGTTACATAAATATTTTAATTTGCATAAACCAATCAGGGTCACTCCTGTGTAGGAAGAAGTATTTCACAAACCATGTTGGCTGGAGTGAGGGCTGTTGTGAACTCCCCAAGGAAAGCCAGGGTAATGTTGGAGGAAAAGGTAAAGCACTATTTGAGAGCATGGATGGGGGTGACTGACAAACACCCAGCAGTAAGAAAAGGACTTCTTGTCCTCGTGCAAGTTTGAAAACATTGCAGATAATTAATTTATAATTAATTTACGTGGCTATTGCTTCTAGTGAAAGGATGTTTTCCTTGTGTTTTTGGAATTGGGTTCAGCAATTCCTATTGAAGATTCTGCAGAAAAGCTTATCTGCCCTCCTCAGTGACTGTTTAACAATAAAGAAGGCAAGAGCTGATACAGAGCCTAGGTGGACATCCCATTGCCATGACAACCCATGTGGCCAACATCATTTTAATGCTTTTTCACTGGGACAGCTCTGTGCTGGGCTTTGAGAAGAGTGTGGCTGAGAAGACTGAAGACATCATGGCACATACTGTGTCCCCTGGTAGCAGGGGATGCAGTGGATGATCCCAGTGCAGCCATTCTGTGTCCATCAAGGGTCCTACCTGGGCTGGTGGCAAGCAGAAAGCAGGGTCCTCATGCTGGTTATTTCCTGCTTCTCTGACACACCCCTGCATTATCCTCGCAGGTGAGTCTCATCCAGGGCTCTGACAGGGTAGTGCCCTTGAAATCTCAGTGTCCTCTGACACTAATGAGCACTCCCTCCTTGACCCTCTCTGCTGGGCTTCTCACGCTCCGATCCTAGGACCCACTTCTACTTACAGTGTTGAGAATCGCACCAGAAATAAAGTGCTTTTATTTGTACCAATGAATATTCACCGTTTTAGAAATTTAAGTGGACAAATGTTACCATGTTTTTTCTTCATTCTGATGCAATGTCACACATTCTGTGGCCTCTGCCTGCCGCCTCTGGAAATCTCCATTCTGCACTCAGAGCAATGAGAATGAACAGGCAAAAGTGCTGCCTTCACATCCACTCAGGGGTGGTTTAGAGGACCCCCCTGCAGCTGTGCTGGGAACCCCAGGAGGAGTGTCCCTCGAGAATTATGGTTCCACATTATTCCTGTGGCTTTCCTGACAGTGTGGGCTGTTTTTCATCCTGATTCCCTGCTCACTTCTCTCAGTATTGGAGGCTTCATCATTTGACGATGGTGAAAGCTGTCCCTGCTGTTCCAGGTCTGCCTTCATTGGGTATGCTCTTCTCGGGTCACTCCTTGCTTAAGGTTGAGATCAGCATGTCTCTTCATAAAGTCCCAAACTCTCTCTAGCATGGAGATCTATAGTACTGAAGACACCGTGGCACATACTGCGTCCCCAGGGAGCAGGAAATGCAGTGGATGCTCCTAGTGCAGCCATTTGAGCTTCAAATCCATGAGTATTGTCCTTGTTGGCACCTTGGTCCCCTGGTGCCCATGCAATCTACCCCTTCTTTCCACCTTCCTGATTATTCTTGAAGAACAACTGAGCAGCCCTAGCCAGCCTTACTTCATGCCCTTACCTGATCTCAATCCATTCTCACCCCAGCAGGAAGGTCTTTCCTAAAACCCATTCAGTGAGGTCTTCTCACCCACAACCAGACCATTCCAGCAGCTTCCATTACTCTGGATGGAGGCTGAGCACCGTGGAGTGCTTGGTGGCCATCATGACATGCACTCATGGCATAGCCTGTTTCTCTCCCATCCTAGACTGTGGTTTGCTTCCTCTCACGAGCGGCTCCCTTAGGCTTGCTCAACTCCCGGGCTCTCAGAATGCACATGTGTTCCTGTGTTCCAGAGGCATTTCTCTGTACTCTTCCAGGAAATGGTCTTCATGCTTCAGGCATCTAGAGGTTTTTTCTCTCAGAAGGGAGAAACCTTCCAGTGGTTCCAGCAGGAGTCAAGGGAATGACATGATCTTGTGGAGTTGCCTCTTGGGCCCGTGCCACTCCTGGACCCATGGTGTGGCTGGGCTCTCCACTGGTGGAGTGCTCCAATGTCGCAATTTGAGTCATATACCCACACTTGGAACCAAGGCTGGGGTGGGGTTAGCCTTACCCAGGCCATGGGGACTGAAAGTGGGAAAGAGTTGTGCCTAGGGGTAAATCAGGGCTCTTGTCACAGAGAAGAGGTACGGATGTGGGAGATGAAGAACCACAGAAACCAGGTATGAACACTGTTGTACTCCTGTTGCTGTTTTAATCTCCTGTTGCCTGACACGAATCTTTCTCACCTATATTCCTGCAGGTGACATTCTTCTGTCCTCCCCCATTGTGAACATCCATGTACATCCCTTTAACTTCTTATCCCTCAAGACCAGCTCAACCTTGTGCCTTCCCAGGGAAGTCACTGCCGTTTCTCCCCTTGGTCTGCCTTCCATGTGCCATGCACACCCGTTTGCACCACGGTGCAGCGCACACTGCATCTGTCCTTTGAGTTTAGCTTCCCCACCAGGGAAGCTCACAAGCAATCACCACTTGTCCATTTCTACCTCCCCAGCAAGCAAACAGCCAAGGCCTAGCACAGAGCAAAGACCTCATTCAGCCTGGGGAGTCAGATCTTCTTTTGGTCTCCCAGGATCCTCTGAGACTTCTTCAAACTGTTCCCAGTATAACTTTGGGTGGGAGACTTCTGAGGCCCATGAGAGAATTGAACCATGTATATATTTTTTCCTCTTGAACTCAACAAAATAGGATGAAGTGATTAGTGACTGAATCCATTTGACACGGTCCATCTAGGAAAACAAAACTCCTTCCAGGTATTTTATCAGAAAGAATCCAGTAAAGGAATTGATTACCTAGGTACATGAAAATCTCTCATAGGCATCTTCTTATTTGGTAGGTAATTTTGATGACCTTTCTCTAATACTCATGTATATTTATTTCAAATTGGATAGATTGAGATGTTTTATACGAGAAAGAAAACCCACTAACAATGTTGGCAGTCCTGCCACAATCTGAGTGAGAGGCAGCCCAGGCCTGCCATGGCCCACTTTATGCCCTGAGAGAGGCCACAGAACCCTATTGAGGCTCAGTGTTTTCTGTGTGAAATGGGATTCCATACAGTAACCACCCACCAGAAATGAGCCATGAGATAATCCAATAATGTGACCTCACTGCTCACTGTATCCTCTTTTGTTTCCTTCAAAGATTCTGTTACTACCTAAAGTTAAGGGCTGTGGGGTTCACAGTGGCAGAGCTCTTGCCCAGCATGCGAGAAGCTCTGAGTTCCATCCCAGCACTGCAAAATAAAAACTGTCCTTTATGCATGTTCATTTTTAATTTATTTTTTTGCTAACCATCAATTCCAGGCGAAGAAGTGCCAAAATGTTAAATGTTGGATGGTGTTGGATGATAAAATAACACTGAGACTAGCAACTGCTAAAAGCAGCTAGTCTACAGAAGGTGGAGCGACAAAGGGTTGAGGTTCTATTGTTAGAGCCCTGATACTGCAACCACTTGGCAGGCGCTCCATCCATAGCAGTAAGCATCCCAGATAAGGTGACCATGGTAAGGGGGCTGCCAGGGAAATGGAACCACAGAGATTCTGCTTTCACCAGAACATTCAGAAGTAGAAAGAGAAACAAATGCTCTGGTTCTTCCTTCTTCCCATCTTCATCTTGCACCAGTGCCATCAGCTTGGTAGAACCTGCCAAGGGCAGAGCACAAGAGAGATGGGAGACACAGTTCTGCATGAGACCCAACAGGGCAGATGGCTGGGACCTGACAGCAAACTGGAAGTTGACAGCCACAGGGGTTTTTTTGGAAGCAAGTCTTGTCAGAAGTGTGACCTTTTGGGGTCAGGATTCAGCTAGAACTTAGGAGAGGAAGGAGGATGGGCCTCTAGGAACTCCCTCCTCTGTGGGAAAGCCACGGTGGTGTCCACTTAAGATCAGCAGGTGGGAGAGAACCATTCTGAGGGCGGTGTGCAAGCTGATGGAAGACTGCAGTCCCTGCTCTTCTAGGACACCTCCAGGCTGAGTGCAGAGCAAGAAAGCCAGGAGGAGGGCACCAAGGGAAGGTGCGGTCCAGACTAGGAGTGGCTGTCAGACTGGAGTGGCTGGCAGGGAGCCCGAGAGGCTGCACGCAGGGTCCTTCCCTATGATCAACATGATAGAATGAACTAACCCCTGTGATGCATATAAAAGTATTCACAGAGGTTCCTGTATGCTTTTGGTGGGCAATACCATGGACTCGGGAGTTCATGTTCTCAGCAATTCCCCTCAGCTGCACTCAGGAACTTAATAAGGCATTGACCTTGCTGGAGGATTTCACAAGTCATCTGTCCAGGTGTCCACTGGGGATCTCCTGAGCTTGTCTCTCCATACTGAAATTGTTTATGTGGGTCCCAGAATGGCCTCAGCTGCAGGGATGCCACAGGCTCTCTTCTCTGATTGGTCATGTGATGGGTAATCTGCTTCTCAGAGATGTGTGGAGGGCTTGAAGCAGCCACATCCCCTTCAGCACTCTGTGCTGGTCTCCTGTTGGGCTTTCAACACCCTGTGAGTGACTCCCTTCCAGGGGCCATTATTTTCTCCGGAAGCTCTCTTAGAGGTTTCTCAGGAGCTGGCTTCTCTTGGCTCCTGGAGGAGTCTCTCCCATAGAGTGTCTGGGAGCCTTGCAGATTCACTCCATCTTTCCCTGAACCTGCAAACTTGATCCCCTCTGAAGCTCATGACCAGAGCGATAATGAGAGGCCCCATTGAGCTGGGCCTCATTAAGACTTTTCTTCTCTCTCCTTCCATGACATCCTTTATTCAGCTGGGTGCTGACAAGCAATCTGGGAAATTGGAGAGATGAACAGTGCCTTATTTCATGCCAGAAAGTGCATTGCAATGGTGACTACACAGGCTGATGGAATAAAGAATGACACTATCACTCTGGATTTTGAATGGGAGAGAGGGGTGTTGGCTTATGAAGCTATTATGCATTCCTCAAAACACATTCCCAGGGCTCCATAAAATGTTCCTATATTCACATATATTTTGTTGCAATCTGGCCCTTGGACAAAATGAGGCCCTGGCAATTGATGTTTATGGCTTTCCATATAACTTTACAAACAAAATTTACACTGCATTTTACTGCAGCTATTTCACATAAAGCAGGGGATTTTGCCACAAAAATGAAAAGAGAAGAAGCTGCATTCTTAAGTTTCTTATAAATCAATATTTGAGGTATAAAATATCTATGTAAAAGATAAAGCAGTGACAAACACATCTAGGATGGAAAAAAAAGCCTATTTAAGCTTTGCTTTTACTCTAAGTTGCCTTCCGTATCTGGAATGCAGTCAGCATTTTAATTTTAGGAGAAGATAAGACTTGTATATCTCACCCCAGATCTGGTCAGCAGTGACCTGTCCAGCTTCAGCTGAAGGGGACGCTGCACAGGGCATTCTAAAGACTAAAGACTGCTTCCACCAGCCCACCTTGATGGCTGATTGGACAGGGGAATGTAAATCAATACTGTGTTGGATTTCCCCAGATTCTTTACTCATAATGCCTCTGCAAGACTCTGCGTTTTCAAACATAAATTGCAACTGATAATTCTAAGAAAGATCTCCTAAGGTTTCTAAGAAAGATCTCCTCTCCTCTCAGCTTTCATTCAAATCCTGCCAAATCAGTATGGTCACATTTCTGATAGGCCTTGTTACTGAATATCCCCAACAAAAGCCAAACATAAGTGACGTAAGTATATGCACCTATATCAATTTCCACATATATATACACACTTACATGAAGAATTTTAATAGCTTGAGTTAATTTATATAGCTTTATTTATGTCTACTTTCCACATAACACATCATAAACATTTCTAATGACATTTTATTATCTTTAAGTCACGGTTGTGATGATGATTTAATATCCCATACATAATATGTCTGAACCATATTTACTTAATCATTTTTAATGACGGATATTTAGGTTGCTTTCAAAAGCTTTTTGCTGTCATAAATAATGCTTACCACGAACATCTTTGCCCATCTATCTCCTTCCCAAATCTTGATTATGTCCTTAGAATGCATGTCTAGATGATGAATCATTGGGCACAGGCATGTTTATATCTCTCAAAGTTCAGCTTCCCAAGGCTCCATCTTTGGCAATTGTGTCCTCCTCACAAGTAAGTCAGCTCTATGTCCATGTCTGCCTTGATCTCTGTTGTTTCCCTGGGGCCCAACATTGTTCCAGATACATAGGTGATTTAAATAGGATTCAATAAATGGACAAAGAAATAAACCCTTCCCTACCCCTTGCCCAGCAGAGCACGGCACAGCTCCAGCCCTCCACTGCAACACTAGGTGACAATTTGCTCTCTAAGAGCTTTTTAGGAAGAAAGGGTGTGTGATCTGTCACTCCTTGCATGTGCACCCCTCTTATGGTATCTGAATGACAGCTTCTTTCCCTCAGGAAAAGGACAGCTCATTATGTACAGCTCTGAGAAAAAGCTGAAGACATATAAATCAACAGAAAAATTACATCTCCCAGAACTACCAAAGTGCTGCAGAATAAATACAGCCAGGAATTGGAGCTGAGAAGTGGACATTAATCTCTCTTTTCATCTTTCAGTCATACCATTTTGCAAAAACCACCCTCAGATTTCACTTCTTGAATTGGTGGGAACATCTGGTGGGCCAGAGAAGAACAGTACTATTGCACTGTGGTATATTTTGGGGCAGGAGAGAACTTCCTGTTCTTTTCTGGCTGACTTGCCGATCCTGCTTCCTGGAGAGATGCTGCAGGTAAAAACACATGGGCTCTTTGTTCTGTTTTCCATTTGATTGGCACACACATCTGGGGCTTCTTCCCAACTACCTGCCTACTCTCTAATGCAGTGTGTGGTAGATGAAAAACAGGAACACAGTAAAAGCAATTAGATGGAGAAAAATGGACATCCATCCCTCTGTTGAATATGTGTATGTGTGTGTGTGTGTGTCTATTAGTCACTGTGATCAAAAGACCTGACCAGAATACTTTGAGAGGAGAAAAAGTTTATTTGGCTCATGATTTCAGAGATCACAGTCCATAGATGGTTGACTCCATTGCTCTGGCCCGAGGTGAGGCAGAACATCATGTTGGAAGGGTGTTGTGGAGGAAAGCAGCTCAGAATGTGGAACCAGCAAGCAGAGAGAGACTAAGCAGGTCACCAGGCACTAGGTACATTCCCAAAGGCATGCCCACAGCAACCCACCTTCTCCAGGGACACCTGCTTGCCTATGTTCTCACCCAGTTAATCCATTCAAGTGGATTGATGCACTGATTAGGTTAAGGCTGGTAACACAATCATTTCCTCTGGATGTTCCAGTAGTGTCTCACATGAGTTTTGGGGGACATCTCACATCTGAACTACACACTATACAACACAGATTTATAACTTTTTAAATTTTCCATTTATTAAGGTTTTATGAGCATGTTTTGAGTCTCTCAAGACTGCTATACCCCATTTATACAGCTGCTTATTCCACTTTAAAAGTAGATCACAATTTATTTATATACATTCTCATTGGCATTTAATAGTGATTATTAATTAAAAATAATAGAAATTAATATTTTTATTTATATGTCCTAGTGACTCAACTAAGTTCTTTTTTGGGCGGCGGGTAGGGGAGGTACCAAGGTTTGAGCCCAGGGCTGCTTAACCACTAAGCTATATAACCAGCCCTTTTTATTTTGAGACAGGGTCTCCTAAGTTGCTGAGGCTGGCCTTGAACTTGTGATGCTCTCAGGTTCTGGAGCTGCTGGAATTTCAGGCATGTGCCAATGTGTCCACTGCTTAGCCCAGTTCTTTAATAAAGTAACTCACATGATGCTCACAAATAACCCAGAAGCAGCATATTTATCATTCCATGTTTTCCATGAGGAAACTTCAGTCCTAGGGAAATTTAGCTCAAGAATGATCAGCTAATCAATACCAGATTCACGTTCATGGACCAGGTTGTAGCACATTTGCCATTTATTTTGTGTATGATTATAAATGTCACCACAGTTAATATCCCTGTGTCTCAGTCTTCATGCAGCCTCAGTCATATCTGTGAAGGAGACTTACAGATGTGCAAATGCTGTCCCATGCAGGGCTCTCATTTTAATGAAAACCATGGAGGTGTCTGAAAGTCTCCAAGTGCAGTTTCCCAGGTACATACGACACAAAGGGCTGACAGAAATAAGTGTAAATATTCAGCTTCTGAAGCACGGGCATGTCATGTGTGGCAGGTGGGATGCTGAATAATAGTCCAGGCTGGTGGATAAATTATTGTGCATATGGTTTTATGACAGATGCTAAGTGATCACTCTTAGCATTTGGTTTTGCTTTTCTCCAAGCCAAGACAGAATCCACACTTTCCCTCAGGAAGCAGTTACCGTGCAGCTGGTCCACTAGTAAAAGGTAGACTGAACTTTCCTCTTTTCTGCCTTTTATAGAAGTTATTGGAGAACACACTGCATGTGACTTATTTCACTGCTGGTGAGGGTTTGGTGGCCAACGTGCAGCTGGCTGGAGGTGGCAGGTGGAGACCTCATCTTGTATGCACTGTATGAATTATCTTTTCTTTATCGATTCTGCAATGAGTGAGGGATCACAGATTGTGTTGGTGGTTTTCCTTGTTTCTGACCCTCTTGACTCACTTTCCTATCTGTCATGAAGAATGATTTTTCTTCCAAGAGGCCAACCAGCATGTCCTGAGGAACTTCCATCTATAAGCCTTGGCAGAGTTTTTGTTCCCTGAATCAAGAGCCCTGCCACCCTGCCTGTGGCTCATTTCATGTGAAAAGAGGATCCCAACAGGAACTCATGTTGGCTTCCATGTTCTTTGAATACATGAGGTATTTTACTAATAGATGTTAAAATTCACATTTTCATTTTGAATAAATGTTTTAATTTTGGAATGATTTTAAATTTACACAGAAGTTGCAAAGATGGTGTGCAACGTCTCCTTAGACCTCTTGTCTAGGTTCCCTGTTTCCAACATTCTGTATATTCCTGGTAGACTAGCCTCATAAACCAACAGCATCACAGTATGGATAGATAAGCTTCAACCTCCTTGGGCATCCAGTTTCCCATTCAGGTTCTCTTTCTGTTCTCAGATTGGGTGCTGGCCACATAGTGCACCTAAGTCAGATTTCCTCAAACTCCTCTGGCCTGTGGCAGCTTCTTGGTCGGTCCTTGCTTGCAAAGTTCCTGATAGTCTTGAGGAATACTAGCCAGCAATTTTATAGAATGAACCCTGTTGTGGGTTTGTGTATGTTTTCCTTAGGTTAGATTAGAGGGTGAATTTTTTTGAGAAAGCTACAGATGATGGCATGCAGGCAAATGAGTAGGACTATGAATATAAAACTATAAGCACTGGAGTTTGAACTTCACAAACTTTTTATGTCATAAACTACTCTTTTTCATTTTATCGGCTATTTAAAAATGTCTAAAAAAGTCCTCTAGTTAACAGAATGGATAAAACTAAAAAGTTCTGATTTGGCACACAGGGCATTTTTGCTGGCCATTGGAAGAAAAGAAAATCATCTTAACTGTTTATTGAACTGGAGAAAAGGAAATCCATAATACTTGGCTATACAGATTCTATTTATGGGGGTAAGAAAGCAGCTGTCTTATGATTTAGAGGTTAACTGTTATTGTAAGTTTATGCCTATTTAAAAGAGCATGTGTCCCAGTCTGTACTGCCTGGTTACAAAGTTTTATTTATTAATTTGCTTTGATGCAAAGGCCTTAATTGTCAGGATTTCTTTTATCCTTGTAACAGGGTGGGACCTAGAGAAAGTGGTAGGTTCAGTCGGTGTGGCTGGCATGATTAAAGCACCTTTCAAGTTTCTGTAAGTTCTTAGCTGCTGTCTCCCTGGCCACATACACCTTGTTTCCAAAGTTACCAGGTTTTAGTGTGATATTTGTCACCTTAAGACAAACCCTAAGACAGGAGGGGGCAGACAAGGAACTCCCATGCCACTCTGCTCTAGGTGCCTGTCTGGCAGCAGCCTGCTTTCCTATGGGGACCTTGGTGCTCTTGACTGCACACCACCTCCTCTCTCCTTTGCCTCTGCATCCCAGGCATGCTGTGCCTTCCCAATATTGCTAGAGTCTGGAAAATTTGTCTAGCACAGTGTTTTCATCACATGTGCAGCCAATGTCCTAGATTAAGTGACTCCAAAATCGTCAGAGCAGTTGCTGTTTTCCTGATTGGGTTTAGACTAGCTGAGAGGATAGAGAGGGAGAAGAGAAAAAAGAACAGGCCTCACCCACCTTGATGTGTGCCTGACAAGCCTGTTCTGTTCCATCTCTGTGCCTGCTCAGGTGCCTCCCATGGGTACCTGTATTGGCATCCCCACTTCATGGCTTATATACTGTGGACAAATTCCTTAAATTTGTTCTGTTAGATAACATGAAAATTATATTACCCCCAGAAGGTTTTGTGAAGATCATGTGAGATGATGTGCATCAAAATGATTTGAAAAGCATCAAGTCCTGGAGAAACATCCAGTATGTCCATGCTTAGTAGTGGTGACTGAGTGAAGAGTCTGGGCTTTCTTCTATGCAACCAGAACACTTTCATTCTGTGATGGTTAGTGTTATACCTCTGCCAGCTTGTTGGAGCAGGTATTGATGTGCTGAGATGCTGGGCTTGGTCCCATATGGCCAGCTGATTTAATTCATTCCATAGCAGTCTAAGCTGTCAATAGCCCAGTGGGATGAGGGGTAGGCTGGTGCCTAAGCCTCTCCCCACTGTGGAATGGCTTCAAGCCCACCCCTCCAAGATGGTGGGTCATGTGAAATAAGCACATCTTTTAAAATTAAAGCACAGCTGCATGTCCACTACTCTTTCCTCTAAAGTTACTGCCCAGCTCTGGACTTGACTCTCCACTGATAATACTCAAGAACTAGAACTGCTAAGTCTGTTTGTTTTAAATCTGGTCATTAACGTCAGTTTTGTTTACACTAATGGCTTCTCAAGGGAAAGATGCATGCATTATTAAATGTTGCTTAAGGAAAGAAAAATGTTTTGGGTTGGTTAAAATTCTTTGATTGCAAATTATAGAAAAGTCTACATAAAATGGGTACAAGAGAAAAGTAATTTAATGCTTCCTAGAAAATCCCAGGGATAGCAGGGCCAATCTATCAAGTAGTTACTATGGGCCCACTGTATTATAAATAGGTTCATTTAAAAACAAATATGTGTATATATACACACACACACACACACACACACATACACATACAGAGAGAGAGAAACACATATATACACACATACAAAACACATAAACATATATTTATACATGTAGATACGCCTATATATGTATATACATTTATTTATTTATTTATTTAAATACAGAAGAGAGCCTGGAACATACCAGTCATCCTGCAGCCCTAACTGCTGTGAGATCCTTGCCTTCCTCTCCTGCTCTCCTTCCTCTCAGCCGTGCTGCCTACATTGGCAGAGGCCTCCTGTCCCCTCCGTGGTCACTCCCCTGACCGCCCCGCCACTGCTGCCTTACCCTGTGCTTTCCCCATAGCTCAAGCGTGCACCTGCTCCCGGGGTCCTGCGTTCCATCTTCCCTTCACCTCAAGCTCTTTTTCTTCAGATCACTTCCTCCCTTCCTCCAGGAGCGAGGGCAGCCCCTAGAAAGGCTTTCCTTCATCAAACAGCGATAACAGACGGCGAGTGAAAGACAGGCGCACACCCTGGACGCCACTTCCTCAGGACTCCAGTTCCCTGGGGGAAAGACCAGGCTCTCTAAAGCGGAAGACCTGAGCAAGTCTTCTTTATTCTCATTGGCCCACCCTGTGTCACATGCCTATGCATTAATCAATCACTGTGGAAAGAGGAAGTGAATCTCATTGGCTCTTCCTTGGTGACATGCCCACGCCTGAGCCAATCGCTGTAGAGAGAGGGCCTGACTGACTGTTAGACTTGGTTCAGGAATGAGGCTTCTTCTCTCAGTGCTGGCCTCCAGGTGCTGGCGTCGAAGGACAGTTCTCCAGTGTGAATAAGGTACAGTTACCAGAAATGGAGTTGGGGGGGGAGGCGTGGGGTGGGGCATCTGTAGCTGAGGATAAATTCAGTTTCTCACTCCAGAATGTTCCTTGGGTTAGTCCCTCCACACCTTGATTCTGGCAGTTTTCCCCGCACTCCATTTATCTCAAGGGTACATTTCTAAACCACATTTTTTTTTTCTTAAAATGGATTAAGTATTATTGTCTGCTTAAAAATGGTTTGAAATTTAAGAAAATGATAAATGGCTTATGAGCAATGGAGAACATGCAGGCGTGTGGAAAGGAAAACGTGGTGACCTAGTTGAAGAGAAGTTATTCCGAAGAGAAGAAGAGTGCCCAGGATCCGGCACCCACTTCTTACAGCTGAAGAGTGGCTGTCATCACAGTAAGACATGTGGCCATCACCTGGTGGCCAGTGCTCTGCAGAGGTCACCAAGGATCTGCTGGAGAACTGTGAGGGAGAGGGAGTCTTTCCAAGGATATTTGCAGGGTCTAAATCACATAAGTTACCGATAGGCAAAATATGCAGGGGACTCTTGCAAACAAATAAGAAAAAGACAAGTCTTGTCAGCACACTGGCAGGAGGGAGATTCCTGCAGTGCTGGGTCTCAGGGATGAATTTCTCTTTCATCGCCCCACCCTGGGTGCCCCAGGGGAGTATAGAGAGGTAAAAGTGTATCATTGGTGAAGCATGGAGCTTGACACATGAGTTGAAGCATGGCATACAAATTAGAAACAAAAAAGTAGGTTTCAAAATGGCAATGTGGCTAGATTTCTAAAAAGGTATATACTGAGTGAAGAAGGAAATGTCATGAACACACTGTCTACCCCACATATGGTGATGTTTATTTTGCCAGAACATATGCAAAGCACCATGCGCATAGTAAAATAGGTATTATTATGTTAAAGTGCTTGCCTACAAGTGATGAACATGGAAAATGATTTCTTGGTTGAGCCATTTGAAATCACCAATATTTGATGTTTTGACCCACAAAACTGCAATTTCATATGTTCAACGTAATTAGTAAACAAGAAATCTTACTTGGAGTAATAATAATAATGTTCCCTGCAAGAAATGAAATTAAGTTAGCCTGTATACCTGAGTTCAAAGAAACAAAATTAAATGAAGACTTTTTTTTTTAATATGCATTTCCTGGACTTGATCTCTCTGCATGATTTCATCCTGCTGCTAAATATTGTAGCATGGTCCAAAGAGCAGAAGAGCTTGCTTGCTGTCCCAGAGAGACACCCCTGAGCAAACGCTGGCTGGATAGTGACTGAGCTGTTTGTCCTGTGGATTCAAAATCACCATGTAAAGTATCAGCTCCTGAATAGAAGTAACAGAGTAACCTGTAGAGTGCGGGGTAGGTGTATTAATTGTTTGGGTCAGGGAGAGAGCTTTGTTCCAGTGTGCTCACAGATACGGGTGGAACTCAAGGAAGAGCTACTGAATGATGGCGTTTTCATGTTGGGCGGATCTGTCTCCTCACTTCCTGTGAGCTGTGGCAAGGGACAGAACTTCATCTCAACATCTATAGAAGTCCTGAGTTTTGGGAAGCAGTGACCACAGGCAGCAAGGATAGTTTGCTGGGATGGAACAGAGGGTGGCCTGATCTTTTTATATGCACTGAATTTTTGGCCAATTTCTTCCCACCAGAGGCTTAGTTTCCATCTTTATGAAAAGTGTGGGTTGAATCAATCGCAGTCCAAAGACCACCAGATGCTGAAGCTGCGGTTGGGGCTAGAGGAGGCTCTGCTTGTCAATTGGTGTAGTAGATACAAGGAGGACTTGAGAACAGTGATCAGCAGCTGGCCAGCCTCTGCTCCCTGGTCCAGCTGCCTTGACACTGGCCCAGGGTCCCATCTGTCTATTACTGGAACAGGCTTCAGCCCCTGGCTTCTATTTCTTCACCTGTGAAATAGAGTTTTTAAGAAACAGTGTTTGTCTCAGGTACTGGGTCTGGCGTCTGTGAACCGACATAATGATAGTTATTTTATAGTTGAAAGCATTTTTTTTGTGTGTGTGTGTGAGAGAACCTGTATTGTTTCCAATAGTTACTGGTGAATTGAAAAGTATGTTTAATGATCTATTTTCCATTTGAATTTCATCTATAATAAATTGTCTCTTTATATTCTTTCCACATTTTCCCTCTTTGGTTTATATTTTTTCCTATTCTAAAGAATATCATGGCATTAACCTTTGTTTTTCCTGGTACCTATGTGGTTTTATAAATATTGCTATTAAGAAGCACAGTTTAGTTCCTGCTCTTTGACTGGGCTGGCTTCATGGTGGCTTTGATCTATAGAAAGCGGTGAAACTGGCATTAAAGCACTTTTGATCCTTGGTAGCAAAGGATCTTGTCATTTTGGTCCCCTTTGGATTGTCTCTGCCCTGGAGAAAAACACTAGCCTTGCCTCCTTGAGGCTGAGAAGCCATATGAGAAAGAGGCCTGGCCAGCACCAGTCTCTGTACTGGACTACCCAATGACAATAGTCCAGTTGACCCCAGGAGACTAGTCACAAGATCCACCAAGCTGAGCACAACACACATATCTGACTCCAGATACAGCAAATACAATGGCTGTTACAGCCACTCCGTCTTTTGGTGTTTCGTCTTTTGGTGTTTGTCATACAGTTTAGATAACACCACATACACACACACTCTCTCCCCCTGTGTCTGTACATATGCATTTCTCATTACCACAGATTGGAGGGGAGATCACTGAGGTTTAGAGGGTACACTTTAACCTCCACTTCATGCGTCTCCTTGTTTGAGTTTTTCCAATAAGCAGTAGTAGTTTTTCTTCATAAGAACGTGGTCTTGGGGGCAGAGGGTGGAGTGAGGGCTGTCAGCTGGAGCGACCTCTCCAGGCTGCAGTGAGCTGCACGGCTGCATTCTCCTGGGCTTCTCATGGTTTATTTTACACAAATTTCCTCTGTCTGCCACTTGTGTCTCTGTCATTATGTCCTGTTCTCAGATGGAAGCTCCCGTCCCTGAGCTCTCCATCGACAGCAATTGACGTTTTCACTCTCTTCCTCTGTTGGCTTTCTACACACTTATTTGCTTTTCTTTCAAGTACAGCACTCACTGCACCCATGGCATTTTGTATATTTGTTTTCTTTCTTATTCATCTCTCATCTTCCCATATTTCTTTGCCCTTCTGCTCTGACTCCTGAGAGCAGAACCCCCTTCTTTTTTCTCATTGTGTTGGACTCTGAGTAGGTGCTCCACAAACCCATTCAATGCCTTTCCTGGATGTATTCATCCACTCTGTTATTAATCATCTCAAGATGTCCACTGAGATTCTGTCCTGAGCAGAAGACCACCATTAGTCCAAGATGCTTGCCCGGTGGGTAGAGGCTACTGCCCAACCCACATAACCACTAGAGCTGCATGAGTGCTCCTTGAGCTCTTCCCGAGTGGGGCTCATGTGACTGCTTCCTCAGCTGAGTCTCCCTGCTTGGTTTACAGTGGCCTCCATGGCACCTGATCCTCAGATGCTTGTGCAGATCATGATGCCACCCACCTCAGATCATGATGCCACCCACCTCAGATCATGATGTCCCCCATCTCAGCTGTGACCCTTTTCCCCTTAATGCACTCTCCCTCTATGCTGTGAGGTCTCAGGTATCCAGAGCATCTTGGTGCCCCTCTGTACTGATCTGAGTCTCATGGGAAAACATCACCTGCCCCCCACCCCACTGGGGCAGCAGTGCCCAGGTATCTCCTTACTCACCATCTCAGCAAACGTAAAATGTGTATTGTCTCACAACCTCTGTAGGGGGACTTTCAACTTTGGAACAACCACCAAAAATACTTCCTTGTTTTCTTCTCCGGTGACCCTCTCAAAGCTCAAGGAATCTTCATTTCTCTTTTGACAGACCAATTGTCTTTTGATGGGCTGAGTGTCCCTCTGAGCCACTTGTGTCACAGATGTGATGATCTGGGTCTACCCACATCACTTCGCTTCCTCTAAAGTGTCCTGTTTTCTCATTCATTATTGTGCTATAGGTTTCCAAAATTTGACTTGAAGACTTTTGAAAGTCAAGAACTGATATTTGGTACTCTGTGTTTCTGTGGGAACCTTCTTGACTTCAACAGTGGACAGCAGGGCTTAAATTGAATATAGGTGGAGGAAGAATTCTAGGCATGACAGTGATTAATTTATAAAAAATATTCCACTCCATGGACAATATATTGTACCTGATAAAAGGGATAATAGTGCCAACACTGTTTTCAACCTAGATATTTCCATTTAACATGTTTTTGAGCATTTTTTCTTATAAACATTTGAGTGTGTATAGTCTATATAATTCAGCATGCTTTTTAGCAAGCCTCAGCGCCTTAACCAGTATAATATTGATGTACATTTAGGTTCCCCCAGTATTTGCAAATGCAAGCACAACTTCAGTGAAGATCATTGCACATAGATTTTTGTGCTTTTGCAGTAGGTCCTTAAGGTACTTGTCAGGACAGAAGGTGAACACAGACATGTTACCAGAGTGCCTTAGGCTTTCCCTCCATGGGCAGAGTCTGTTTCCTCTCTTTAAGAAATTTGGTGGAAGGATTACAGGAGAAGAATTGGAAAGGAGACTAAGGTCAGCCAGGGAGTTGTGAACTCCAGGTATGGTCACCTACACTGCTGGCAGTTCTGCCCAGGGGCTCGCCACTCAGACCTCTCAAGCCACCTCCACACCTGATGGGTGGTGGTCAGCCTTGGCCAATGGAGGCACCAGCAGGAGTTTGCCAGGAGAAAGGAGAATGAGTGGTGTATTTCCTCCCACTTCTTTGAGCACCACAGGATGGTCTAGAAGCTCCACACCCATCTAGAGCATTAGCTATGCTTGTGTTCTCAGAGGCTCCAGCACCGCCATGTGCTCCCCTTGGTCATTCCTGCTCAGCAAGAGTAGTAGCTTGGCCCTGATGCCAGTTTCTGGGATCTTCAACAATGTGTCTTACTTTCCTTAACCTGTACACATTCCCTTCACATCTCAAAATAATCTTTCCATTCAATTCTGTTCCATAAATCAATTTGCACAGAATCCTGCTCATGCTGCGACTGCTCCTGACTTAGCAGGTAAAGGCATGGGGACTCTTGTCTGCCAGCAGCAGGCCGGCGTGAGGAATGCCTGAGCGTGTCACCTCTCCTTGACACCAGCTGCCTGACAGCCACTGGCAGAATGGACGGTCCCGGCCCAGCCATGCCATGGGCCGCCTGGCCTTGGAGCATCTGAAGGACGTTGGGGCTGGAGGACCATCCAGTGAATTTCCAGGCAGTTCACGAATTAGGTGCTGGTCTTTTAATATAAGGGCTTTTTATTCATTTCATACTTTATTACAGTTACTTGAAGGCATTTCCATGAACATTCAAGGTGCAATATTGTTGAAAAGTTGTTAAGGGAGTTTAATTCATTGAGATTTATTTAAGTCACAACAAGACCTGACATCCCATATCCTCTTGAATTATATTACCTCCAATGCTACAAATTTTTCATTTGGTTGAGCAGCAGTGAACTGACAACCCTTGAGCTCCAGTTGTTAAAGCAAAAATTGTTGGAAAATGGACCCTTTGACTATATTGGCTTAATTTAGCAAACCCGTAGAACTTGGTAGAGGAAAATAAGATTAGGTATTAATAGTTAGACATTTCAGGGATTTGTCAAGAGGCACTGTCAATGTTCTAGAAAGATTAGGTAGACCAAAATGGAAATACTAATCTTTAAAAAATAAATTAATCTTGTTTTTGATAGTGATTCACACTTTTATACTGATTCCCCTATATGTTACTTAAAATAGGGTTAAAAATCAGTTTAAATTACCAAGAAAGTTAAACTACCAGTATGCAGATGTTAGGACTCTGCCTCATTAGGAATTTTCTGTTAATTTGTTATATTAATTTCCTATTGTTGCTATAATAAATTGCCAAAAACTTAGTGACTTAAAACAATAAAAAACATTGCCAGCAATTAAAAACAAACAAACAAACAAACAAACAAACAAAAAACAACTACAAGTCTGGAGGGCAGAAATCCAAAGCAAGGCTCTAGGGAGCTGAGGTCAGGGTGTCCAGAGAATCATATTCCTTATAAAAGGTCTAGGGAAACTCTGTTCTTTTTCCAGTTTCTATACATTTCCAGTATTCCTGGCTGCGAGACCCCTTTCTCCCCTTTAGATTCAGCAGTGCAGTGTCTTGTGACAGTGTCTTTCCACTTATGTGGACCCCTGTGAGAACATGAAGTTTGCCCAGAGAGTCCAGGAGAACATGCCCATCTCAGGATCCTTAACTTAGTCAAACAAAAATGCCCTTCTGCTATGGAAGACAGTGTATTTACAGGTGCTGGTGATGGGAACAGAGAAGCCTGGGTGTCCATTATTCTGTTTATCACGTGTAGTGGGTGCAACATAAAACAGTCAGAATTGTAAACAGTAGAGCCCAATGGAGGAGCGAACACATTGGCT
This sequence comes from Marmota monax, assembly GCF_021218885.2. NCBI lineage: Eukaryota > Metazoa > Chordata > Mammalia > Rodentia > Sciuridae > Marmota > Marmota monax. The sequence continues at coordinate 108,533 of NW_026692512.1, forward strand.
CATGAGTTGAGAGCCCCAGGGGTAAACAGGAAACGTACCTGTATCTGTGTATTAGAAATAGCTCAATGGATCCTTCCACTGTTTTTTTTTTATATTGTATTCAACACACTTTTTTTTAAGTGCCCACCCTGTGAGGCCCTTGTAAATTGGACCTGGTCCCTTCCTCAGGTGCTCACAGGCTGCAGGGAAAAGTTGCAGCTCTGTTTCATGACACAGGTGTGCCCATGGAGTGCCTTTGTGGGGGCCCACCTGCAGCAGAAGGGACCTAAGTTATTCAGCTGTGTCCTCCTGTGAGTCCTGATGGTCTTGCCCCTTGTGGCCCAGCCACGTTCTCCAGTGTGCCTGTGAGCTCCACCAAGACAGGCTGTGCCCTCTGCAGGACAGTGCCTGGCGTGGGGTGGGTACAGTGGGCTCCTTGTCAGGGTGCTCATCTCATGGGGCATATCAGATGCCGCAGCGGGTCCTGCAGGGGCTGGCACAGGTGAAGGAGGCAGGAAGAGACTGTGGACCTGCACCCCTCCTCAGGGAAGTTTGTCAAGCTGAGATCTGGCTCCAGCACAGTGCATCTTCCTGTTCACACAGAACCTGAAAACCTTGTACATTGTGTGAAGTCCAGATTTTAATGTTGGCAGCTTACTTGCATTGTTTTAAATTTTAGATAAAGATAGAAAAAGAAGTCGCAGGGCACTCCCTCTGCATGTGCAACCTTTCAGTTAAGGCCTGGGATGCAGGGGTGGGGCTGGGAGAGCTGCTGCTGACATGTGGAACAGGGGACCAGGCGGCAGGCAGCCCTTCACCCTGTGGATGTCTGTCTGCCCTCTCTCCTGAGCTGAAGCCATCCTGGCATCTGATGGCATCTCTTCTCCCTGGCTCTTGGGATGTGTGTCCCATCATCTTGTCTTTTCAGGCCCCCTCTTTGTAACCCATATGTAAATCAATTTATGAAAACCCAGGGCCAGAATTCCAAGACCCCCACTAGTGCCTGTTGCTCCCTTCAGCCCAAATCATGCCATACACAAATCAGTCTACTGGTGAATTTGCTGAATTCCATTCAGGACGAGAAAAGGGGATGGTGGAGATAGCCCCCCCCCCCAACTGATTGATTTAAAAGAGGAGTCACCTCTGTCACAAAATGCATCTCTGAATTCTGTAGCTCCTTGTCTCCTCCCCAGACTAGAAGCACCTGTGGCTTAGAGCCTGGAGCAGAGCTTGGCTGATAACAAGCGTGTTGTGAATACTGTTGGACTACTGCAGAACACACCCCATGTGCTTCAGCAGGGAGTTTTGGGAAACATTTTGACAATTTTGAGAGAGGGATGTGGGGAAACAAAAGAGTTACTGTGTATCTTTCTTCACAGCCTCTGCAAAATGGTGCCTGGCTGTTTTAGGTTCGAAGAAATGATCTCAAAGTGAAGACTCTTTTTCTTTTTTTGGATTGGATCCTTTATCCATTGGAGTATTGTTTTCATGCCCATCTTGATTTCAGACAAAAAGAGAGACATTGGCTGACAGAAAAATTGTCAGAAAGCTGAAGATCTAAAGCATTTTGAATTCAAGTGGGTGTCCCTGGAATGCCCCCTGCCATGGAGGGGACTGTTTTCCCATCAATGTGGAGATGGGGAACTGGCCCTGTTCCCTGCTTGCTGGACTGGGATGGCGACGGCTTTCTGGAGTGTTGGGAACATGTCCTTCAGAGCCCAGAGCCCCATCCAGGTCATGGCATTGGGACCTTCCAGACTCTCCCATTCCTGTCCCCCTTACTCATCTTGTCCCCTGATGCACTAGGCTCTACTCAGAGCTCTGGAAGTGGCCATCCCTTCAGAACGTCATGACCCCAACTGGATTGCAGTGCTCAGGACCTGTCCTCTCCCTGCTTTAGAACCCTTGAGTTTGCACTCTGCACACTGCGATGCCCCAGGCTGGTGCTGGGCTCAACCATGGGACTGGCTTAGGCAGAAACAAGTGAGCAGCACCCAGCTGTTCCCAGCAGAGCTCCAGATTCCAGGGAGCATCAGCTGGTTCCTCTGGTGCCTCGCTACTCCCCCTGATGGTGACCTTTCTTGGTGTTTGCTCTGTTGGGGGCTTGACTGTGTCACTCTCAGCCCTTCCTGCAGCCTGGCCTCAGAGGTCTGTGCTTGGTGTCTTTCCCACCATGGAAACGGTGCCCCTGCTTCGTTCCTCCCCATGGAGGCAGCCCGCATAGTAGTAAAATTATGGCACTGGAACCCGGGTAGAACCCCAGCTTTGCCACGTGCTGGCGATGAGACCACTGTCCAGCAGTGTTCCCTGAGCTGGCCTCTGATTCTTCACCGGGGCAGTGGGGATAGTAATAGGAGGAGCTCCCTTGATCTTTATGCAGAGCACAGAACAGAGGTGTTTGATGTGCTCAGAGCTCGGGGTGGACTGGGCAGCTCATGTCATCCCAAGCGTCTCTCACAGCATCTGCACTTGGGAACCATTGTCAGCTTTTGTTGGAGGACAGTGCCCGCCACCCTCCCATGGTGACAGGTTATGGGTCATTGTCCGTGGTCTTCAGATAGAACTGTGATGGTCGGCAGACACCTGGCCCCCTGAGGTTCCCAGGTCCTTGGCACCATCCTTGGCCATGTTTTCCTCGCCTGTATTTACTAATGGAAAACATCTGTCACTTTCTGTCACTCGGACCAGATACTTGAGGTAATCAACTCAGGAGGAAAGTCTCTTCAGACTCATGGTTTCAGAGGTTTCAGCCAAGGCTGGTTGACCCCATGCTTTTGAACACTGTGGCAGGGGTGCGTGCAGAACAAACTACCTCCCAGCGGCTGGGGAGTTGAGGAGGGAGAGAGGAAGGTCAAGGGCATGGCCCTGGAGGCCTCCCTTCCTTTCCCAGGGCCTCCTCCTAAGCTTCCACCACCTCGCCTAGCACAGTAGGCTGGAGACGGAGTCTTGGGCACCTGGGCTGTTGAGGGGGGTGGTGGAGATCCCAACTGGCACAGTGTCCTGCTGAACGTGCTGCAGGGTCTCTCTGGGGCAGGCGGTGGGCACACACCCTGCTGCTCAGGTGGACAGCAGGAGACAGCTTGCAGGAGAGGCAGCTCCTCTGAAGAGCAGGGCTAGGCTATGCGTTCCTGGGGCAGCCTGGATGAGTGTCCCCCAATACACAAGGCTCTGGAGACGAAGGGTGAAGAAGCTAAACCAGAGGGATGGCCACCGTGGTGCGGCAGGACTCCCAGCAGGGAGCTCACCTGTGCCCAGCGCCCTCGCTCTCCACCTGCCTCTGCACTGGACTCCCTCATCTTCCTCCCAGCAGCTCTGCAGACCAGCTGGTGGTCAGCATCCCTCCCTGTGCGACTGTGCAGCACTCATATCAGACATGGTGCTGAGTAACACGGCAGCCGTTTACACCCCTCTCCATGTCACGTTCCCCTCTGTTTCCTGTGAAGTCATTGCTTTATCAAACTTTCCTCTAACCAGGGTGGCCATTGGACTCAGTGCTGGTTGATGAGAGCTTATTTTGAGATTTCTGGAAAATTACTGTTTTCCTGGTAAAAGAATGGACATAACAGGAACTTTCACTCTCTTTCTGAATGGAGAAGCTGTGATGACTGGAACTGTGGCAACCATCTGTGGATGTGAGTTACTAAGCATGAAAAGAAGATGGTAGAGGTGAATTGTAAAAGGAGCCCATGTCCTTGGTTTCATTGTAAGTCACTGCACTCATCTACAAGCACTGACTGCTAGATTTTCTGCACTAGGAGATATTGTCAACTATATAAGCCAGTATTTTTAAAAGTTACATTACTTGTAGGTAAATGTCTCAGAATTCTTAGAGCACCTATTATTTGGAAATTCTCCACTGTACCTACGCCGAGCACAAGAGAGGGAGACGTAGTCAGTACCTCTGGCTGATCTTCCCAGTGGGCAGTGAGACGTCTATGAGCAAAACAGGAAGCAGTGGAAGAGGAGCCACTGGGGCCACATCTGCAGCTCCGTGTTCCCTTGTCCACATCATCAACCCAACGACTGCTTCAGGAGCTTTCAGTGTGGGAGGCCATCCTCACATGTGATTTGAGTTACCTCCCTGGCTGGGTGAGAGGCGCTTAGACACACTGTGTCAGATCTATTCCTCACCCTTTCCCAGGTTCAAGGGCTTGTCCATGTAGAGGTGTGTCTGGCCACTGCCCCGAAGATCCAATCATCACTCCTGACTTTGGGATGCTGCCCCCCTTAACTTTCATTGGATGGGATTTTCCCTGGAATTTTTTGTTCCCCAATAAAAGCCCACTCCCTGGCATGTTCTCTCTCTCTCGCTAGTCTCTTCTGTAAACCTCACTACAGCATTAGGTGGCTAGAGGCAGGAGCTAGGAGAAGCCACCTCGGAGCTGATACTAAAGGTAATGAGAGTCTTGTGTCTTTAATTTAAAACTCCCTAGCAATTTCTTATGAACCGAACCTCTTTCATGAAGCCAGTGCTGGTCGCGTGGCAGATTTCAGATGAACCATTTGAACTTGTCCATGTTTTATGTTTGGAAACAGGAGAGGATGAGTCCTTTCCCAGTGTCAGAAAGACAGACGAGGAGTGCACCTGCGCATCTGACCAGCGTCTCCAGCTCCCAAGTGGCTCCTGGACAGCCCTCCCTCACTTGGCCTGGTGCCCCAGTTACGCAGAGGGACCTTGTTGTCTAAGTCACCTAACCTGAAATTTACTCACAATTTGCCACGTCAGCAAAGTGTCAGTGAAGGACCAAGAGGTGACACTTGTCCCCCTCTAGCCCATCATTCCTTCCTTTGGCCTCATGAAGAGTTTGTGGGGCAGGTTCTGTCTTCTCTTTCACTGGTGAGCAAGTGGAGGCTCAGAGAGGTTCTGTGGTTGCCTGAGGGTCGTGGAGTGGCAGAGGAGGAATGCCAGCCTGGTTGTGCCAGGAGAGCCACAGCCTATGTGCCTGCTTTTCCCTCCCCAGGCTCCCCTGGGACAGTGCTGTAGTGAAGATACTCTCTGCCACAAAGTGTGAGACATCTCACAAGGCTGCTGGAGTTAGAGTCACGGGAGTCGCTGCCCGAATCATGCAGGTCCCACATTAATAATCTCATCTGTCAGGCCTCTTCCCATCACAAGTGACAGAAAATCCACTCACAGTGTTTTGAGAGGGAAAGGAATTTATTGACTCAAATTACTCATAAGTTCAGGAAACAGCAGCTGCAGGTCTAGTTGGATCCAGCAGCCTAAGTGTGTTCATCGGGATCTTCTTTCTCTGTGAGATGTCAAGGGTGGAAAAGCAGAATTTGATCATAAGTCAGTGGCTGGGTGATCCTCTATTACCTGACTTAGCAGGCTACAGGCAGGAAACAAGGGCACAGTGAAGGTCAAGGCCAAGTCTAGATTAGGGCTCAGAGAAAAAGATTAAAATTTGGGCATCAGGGCAGCCTTTGTCAGCAGTATAATAGAAAATATCAGGACATGCATCTTAACCAAGAAGGATTTGCTGGTTCCTCTGCTCACATGTCTTTTAGCACTGAAGAGCCAGTGTATTTGGAGGAGGGTGGAGACAGCAGTCCTTGTGTAGGAAGTGTCCTGACCACAAAGCTGGGAGAACAGCCACAGAAATGCCAAGGACTGATATAACACAAGCAAGAACATGGCACGTGGATGACTTGACAGCCCTCCATGAGGCATTATTAGTCAGAAATTACCCTGCATATGTGCAATCCATTTTATTGAAAAATATATATATATAGGTAGATAGACTGTGGACTTGCCAGTGTAATTAGAAATATCCTTGTAGCAAATTTTAAAGCATCCAATTTACTTGGATTGCAGTTTGCACCTCCCTACACTGGCTAATCAGTCTGTCAAGCATAATAGCCTTTTGGAGCTGGGAGTCTTGAATCCTGTGTGAATGGGCTTATCAGCATGTCTTAGGAAGAGAATATATGATTTCCTGGCAAAGAAATGGCTGCAATTAGGGAGCAATTATGCACTATCTTGTTACTATGGTTTCAAAAAACACATCTAGCAAACTTTGAGGCAGAGGGATTTGGAAGTTAAAACCAAGGATTCAGAACATTCCAGAATAGGAGATTCCTTGACTCTTGGGGTTTTGTTCTGAAATCCCCACATCTACCCTTGGAGAGCTAAGAGCACTGCTGAAGCTGGCTTGGCCAGTCCCAGGAGTGTGAGGGTGCTGCGGGGTGTGGCCTGAGTCATATGGGGCTGTGTTTCCGCATGCTGCAGGAGCTGAGGTGAGTTTGAGAGCGGTGTCCAGTCCCTGAGCCTGTCCTGTTACAACACTACCCCCCTGACACTCACTAAGGACATCCAGTATGCATAGGAGCAGATGCCTGAGCGCCTGCCCTCCTGATGACCATGAAGTCAAGTTTTGTGCCCTGCTTTTGGGAACCATCTCTCAGAATTGCACTGTGACACAAAATCACAGGTCAGATAGAAAAGATGTGGCCCATGAGTGGTATTTTAAAAGTCTGGGGAAGACAAAAACTCCGAGAGGAGAGAATATGGGCCCTTCTAGAATCATTTGCATAGGAACCACAGTCTTCAGCATCTGTGTCTTCACTGTATGTGTCTCTGGAAATCAAAGACCAGCCCGAGCTGGAGGATTTCAGAGACCTGCAGTACTTTCTGTTCCCAGGAGGAATCAGCAATGATTTTGACTCCAGAGCAGAGATGGAAGTTGTCTTATCTAGTCTTGACTGACAGTGTTTCCCACGAAAATGGTCCAGCTACTGGGGCCACGTGTCAGACTGAGACAGGCATTTGGCAATGTAGGGGAAACCCCAAGTCCCTGAAGGAGACCACATGAAGCTTGAGGCTGACACCTGATGGACATGACCCTCTGCCCGGCCACCCACCACCCACCTGAGCATTAGACTCTGATGTGAGCTGACACTTACATGCCTCCAATAAGGGAACTAGATATTGCACAATGCCTCCCATGCCCAAGGAGATGCCACCACTTTGGGTCACATCTATTCCCACTAATTACACACCCTAATAAAAGGTGGACCTACACCCTCGTGACATGGCTTGTGGCCTAGGAGGGCCCGATTCTGTTCTGAGAGTGCATCTCTCACTTCTGATACAACTCTTCCTCTTTGCCACAACCTGATGCACCCTTAAAATATTTTCTGTGGTGTGTCAAGAGTCTGGAAGGTCAACGCAGAGGTCTCTTCCCAGGAGAGAACTCCTGGAGCCCCTCACAGTGACCAGGTCACTCAGCCACCTCTGCCATGGGAGGAGACCTTGCCATGGCTGTGGGGTGGGCACCTCTGATGGCAGGTCCCCAGCCCTGTCAACCTGGGTGCCCCTCTCCTCCTTGGGGAGCAGTGTTAATGTGGTCAGGTTCAGAGCAGGTGTGTGGCATCAGCACATTATGGCCTGACTCTCCCTCCTGGCTCCACCACTTAACTCATCATAAGACCTTGAGCAAGTTGGGTGACTCTTTCAAGCCCAGTCCGTCACCCAACCTTGGTCAATACTAATACTTCTTTCATAGACTTATAGTGACATTAAAATAGCAAATTCCCATGGAATAGCGTCGGGTCCACTCAGGGGTGCCACTCTAAGAACTAATCTTGACAGGAGGAACAGACAGCACCTAGTTTTGCGTCTAAATAAGCTGTGGAGATTAATTTTTATATCATTTATGTAGATCTTCAAGTCAAGCTTTCAAAAAGCTGAAAAACTATTTTAAGAGTTCATCAAATGAACAAGCATAAAAGATTTTAATGTATCTATTATTCTTCTAACAAGTGACGTTCTTTCAAAAACTTGTAAGAATCTGAATATAAATAAGCCACATTCATATAAGACTAGATTTTTTTGCGGTGGGGTTATCTGTTCTATGAAATTACATGCATTTGTACCAGGAAAAATGTAGTTTTATTGCCTAGGCATTCATTAATCAATGTCAGTGGGACGACTTCCTAGTTGACTTCCCATGTGGCAGTAGGCAGGGGACTTAGCCCTTCACTAGCTCTTGGCAGGAGGGCTCAGTTTCTGGCTACATGTGTACCCCGTAGGACTGGATGCGTGTCTTACTGAAGGACAGCTGGATTCTCAGGGAAAGTGATGAGAGAGAGGGAAGGGGGGGAAGGGAGAGGGAGGGAAAGATGTGTCACTCAGCATCTTTTGTTTTAATGACTTAGCCTAAAATGTCACACGTTATCACTTCTGTTTGTACATAGTGGATCACTAACTCCAATGCACATTCAGAGGAGGGTAAATAACAGAGAGTGTGTTCTACAGGGGAGTTTAAGGAAGACTTGGTGGATATATTCTGAATGCACCAACATAGCAACCAACCTCAGTATCAAGGTGGTTTGAAACCACAGGGTTTACTCCTTACCCACTCTGTGGGGTTGTGTGTATCCCCGGGTTAGTAGAGAGGTTTTGCTTCCTCTGATCACTCACGTGCACAGTGTGGATGAAAACCACCTTGCTGACTGCCACTGATCAATGTGGAGAAGGAAAAGGAGTTTGGAAGGGAGTGCGCCATTCCTTACGGACCCCATGTGTGCAGCATCTTAACACAAGAAGGACAGGACCATCCGGCCATCTTTCTCTGTGGACCAGAAAAGGCACTTCATGAAACCCACCTCCTTCAGTATGAAGAAGTCAGCAGGCTAGGATTGGAACCTGGAACAGCACAGCTCCAGACCCAGCAGCCACTGTCCCAGCTAATGGCAAAGACTGAGGTGTTTTCTCCAAGCCTCAGGGCTAGGACACAGACATCTGCTCTCACAGCTTCTGTTCAACATTTCACGAGAGGTCCCTGTCAGAGAAGGAGGCCAGAAGGAGAAGTAGAGAGGCCCAGCTTATAGACAAGTAAAACCTGTTGTATTTAAACACAGCAGGATTTTATACATAGGACACCTAAAAGAAGTCATTCAGAACTACTCAGCCTAATAAGTTACGTTGGCAGGCCAGAAATAGATTGTAACTCTACACACTAATGATGAACAATCCAAAAAAGTGACTTAAACAAGTTCCATTGATCATAGCACCAAAAATAACATAATAATTAGAAATTAATTTTGAAAAGGACATGTGACACTTGCATACTCCAAACCAGAAAACACTTTTGAAAGAAATTGAACATTTAAATAAATGGGAAAAGCCGTACATGTGGAGGAAGAATTAATTGTTGAGATGGCATTACTCCTTGGATTGATATAGAGATTTAAATCAAATCTCAGTGTCATCAATGTCAAAATACCCAATGTCTTTTTGTTATAACTTGACAAGCTTATCCTAAAATTCATATGGTAACACATAGAACTCAGTGTATCCAAAACAACTTTGAAAATGTCAAATTTGGAGGACTCATACTTTCCAAGTTGAATGTGTTATGCAGCTGTAATAATCAAGACAGTCGGACGTCGGCGTAGAATCAGACATATAGATCCATGAGTAGAATCAAGAGTATTGAAAAACACCCTTGCATTTATAGTCAATAGATGTTCAACAAGGGCGCCAGACAGGGTAATTGGGAGAAAATAGTCTGCTCAATCAAAGGTGCCAAGACAGCTGTGTGTTCCCATGCAAGATAATGAAGCTGGGCCTTCCTCACACCACTCAGAAACTGACTCTTAACTGGACACAGACCTAGACCAATGAGCTGAAACTATAAGACCTTTAGAAGAAAGCATAGGCTTAATTTTGTGAACTTTGCATTAAGCAAAATTTTGTTGGATATAGCACCAAAACCACAAGTAGCCAAAGATAACCTGAACTGCATCAAGACAGAAACCTTGTGTGCCCCAGAGTACCCTGTAGACAGCGAGGAGACAGTCCAGGGGATGGAAGAAAATGCTTCCGGATCAGCTGTCTGATATGGGGCTTTTCATGTGAAGAACACGACTCAGTAATTAGGTCAAGTCATTCGATGCTTTAGAACTCTTGGTGGATTTGGATAGACATTTCTCCAAAGAAGATATGTCCATCATCAATGAGCACCTGGAAGTACCCCCAACAGGCCTGTCATTAGGGAGATGCAGAGGAGCGCCACTTCATGCCCACGGAGATGGCCGTGCTCCAGAGGACAGAACATGTTGATGAAGAGCGGACTGGGTGGGCTCCTCATGGCTTGCTCTTGGGAATGTAAACTCCTTCAGTCATGTTGAAACACAGTTTGAAATTTCCACAACACTGAATGTGGACGTACCATAAAGTCGGCAGATCCACTCCCCCCTAAGCCTAGAGAAACAAGAATCCCGCCACACAAGCCCACCGTGATGCCCAGAGCAGCGTCACTCACTCCAGCCAGAACGTGCAGACGTCCGTAGGCCAGCTGGTGAATCTCCATATGACCAAATGTTATTCAGCAAGAAAAGGAAGTGAATTCTGGTAGAAGTTACAAGGCAGATCACCAGACTGTGAAAGAGGCCAGTCAGGAGAGGTCACGTGTGCTGTGATCCACCCCATCGAAGGGCCCATATCAAGCATGCAGTGACCTGGAGCAGATTTGTGGCTGGCACCAGGTGGGGAGAGGGAATGCAAGTGAGTGGGAATGGACAGCTGATGGCCTCTGGTTTGTCCTGGGGGTGATGTTGGTATTCTGAACTGAGGACCCAAGAGCACAGCACAGCTGTAAATCACCGAAGAAGCCATTGATTGATATGTGCAAGTCAGACAGATGATCATAGCTCAGTACCCATGCTGTGGAAGAGAAGAAGACAGACACCGAAGCAATCCCATCTGGAAGCCACCTCAAGACCCTTTGGCTGTGCTGAGTTACCTGGCTCCAGGCCAGGAAGTGTGGAGGTGTTTGAGGAGAAGAGCAACCTTTACCACATCCACAATCTGAGGGATATTTCCCTTTGGTTTCTTTATTAATGATCCATTCCTGCTTGCATGTAAACTCCCAGAGAGCAGAGTTCAAGTTCATCCTTGGTGCTCAGAAAGAGCCTGACCATAACCAGTGTTCAGTAAAGCTTTTTATCCAATACACTAATACATGTGTCAGATAACAAAAAGATCAGTTGCAGAGTGTGATTGTGTGAGGTGTGAACACAATAAGAGTGTGTGGAGAGACAATTGAGCATCATCATTTTTTCACAGACAGGCTCACCTGTATATGCTGGGAAGTCCTAACTTTGAATACATACTTTTTTTTTTTTCCTATAAGAGGCTCACAGTTTTCAGACTATTGACCTGATCCCAGGTTCAAAAATTTTGGTTTCAGTCATCCTAGACCAAAGAGGGAAATCAAAATATCACCGCCTTGGGACTAAATGGAGTTTTCAAAGAAACTGGCATTGAGTGCCCTGACCTCGCAGGTCCAGTGCCACTGCAGAAATTGGCTCTTTGGACATCAGGTTTTTGAGGTCACACCTCCACCAGGCTGCCTGCTCTGTTCCACAGCTTGCTCTCGCCCCTGCTGAGGTCTGGGGGAGAAGCCCTTCTCATGATGGAAAAGGTCAATCTCATTAAACCGCCATCTGAATGGCTTGGAGCCCATTATTAGTACAGACCTGGGACACAGACGGGCTCCACCACTAGAACAGAAGTGAGATCCACCCCATTGAAGGGACCATATAAAGCCTGGTGAAAGGGAATTCCCAGAACTTCCATCTTTGGGATTCCGTGTTCATTCCTTGAGGGGGCTACAGGAGGGTTAATCCTGAAAACAGGATCTGTTGCTGATCCTTTTGTTCATTTCCTCAAGGAATGAACACAGAAACTCTGTCCACACGTGCTCCTGCCTGGACCTCCTGGGGACCCAGAGTAGCTCAGCTTCTGTGTCTCATGGGCTCCTCCCTTCCTAGGCCCCCTCACTGGGGACATAAACAGATCCTGCAGGATGAAGGGAGATGTCTAGTGGTCTTGCACCTTGGCTTTACATCTCCTCATGCCTGGGTCTTGCTCGTAGATTCTTTATCAAATCAAATTCCTCTTTATCAACCATGGCTAGCACACATATGTGATGGCAGGAGGAATTAGTGTATTTGGGGAAAGCTCTGTGCACATGATCCTGTCTAACTATGATTGACTTAAGGCCTTACTATTTTAGCATAATTAGCCCATTTAAAAAAAAAAAAGACTTCAGGAATTCTTTAGCCACTATGGAGGTGCAAGTAGTTGAAAGATTAAATCAACAGTTTTAATTCATTGGCACAAGGGGAGTTCATGCTTCCAGGAGGGAAGTTCCTCATTTGTGGAGATTTATCCACTTTGGCATTTTGAGAGCCCACAGATCTCTTCCCATACACTTCCTCCCACATTGAAGGAAGCTGAAAATCACAAGATGTCTGATGTGATTTCTGACTAAGGGTGACAGGGGTATGGCTGTGCAGCTCATCTTAGCTTCTATGCTGAATGTGCCAGGGTCTTATTGGTGGGTGCCTAGTTCAGGCTTGTTGGAATTCCCCACAGAGCTGAGTGTGTCCTGCAGGTGCAGGGAATGCACTTCTGACTGCAGGGAGTGTTCCACAGACTGGCAATGGGGCCTTCACACTGCTCCTGTCATTTGGCTTTATTTGGCTCCACATTTCTTTGTTCTGGTGGGTGGTGGTATCCGAGGTGCCATGAGCTCTGGGGTGGCTGGATCTATGGTGGACAATTTGGTTTATGTGCCTCTGCAGAGCTGGTAGTCTCTGTCACTGGTGATAGCCTTTGGCACAGGTCATCCTCATGCTTTATACATGGCCCTTGGTCACAAACTGCCTTTACCCATCAGGGACCACTGCCCATCTCCCTGGTGCACACCAAGACCGGAGTCTTTTCTCCTTCTCTACTGCTAAGACTCTTCTTGTTTAACCAACCACTTCTTTTTTATCAACAAATATGTTTCAGGTACTGATTGGCGCTGTGCGGGTGGATGCCGCAGTCCGGCTGCAGCAAACTAACCGGGGGGTGATGAGCAACTTGTGTAGATTGATACAGCAGGAGTAGGAGCCATTTATTGTAGGACAGGAGCGGTATTTATACATTCCACACAGCTTATCTAATTAACATAAACTAGATACAGCAGTCAACCAATCAGGAATCTCCACACTTAATGGCTCGCTTTTGTTACTTCTCAAACCACTCCCTCTGGCATTTTGCCAGGCACCATCTAGACTTGTTTACGAACTCTAACATTCCCCTGGCAAAATGCCAGGTGTTATTTTGACTTGTTTACAGACTCTAACAGGTGGGGGTGCGGTGGGGGGTCCAGCTCCTACCTCAGGAAGCTGAGGAGGCCTCCACAGACTCCTTGGCTCTCATGTTGCCCTGGACCTCTCAGAATAATGTGGTATGGGACCCAAGGACAGGTCCTGGACCCCTGTTCCATATGACAGAGCTGACTGCTCCAGGAGAGGATCGCTGCCCCACACTGAAACTCGCTCAACCACAGAGGCTCCATCTCAGCCTGGGTTCTTGAGATCCTCCTGAGGCATGGTGCTGCCATTCTGGCTTCTCCTGGAGAGAGGAACCTGGCAAAATAGGGCCCCCACACTGTCTGCCATGCTGTGAAGAATGAGGAGGGAGAGCTGTGGACAAGTGCCCACAGGTAGAGGGGGTGAGGGGGTGAGGGGACCAGCAGAGGCCTGGGCTAGGCCAGGAGAAGTGGAGGTGGGGATGCGGGGTCCTGGCTGACTGCAGAGTCTGGGGGTGCAGGGTCCGGGCCACCTGCAGAGTCTGGGGGTGCGGGGTCAAGGCTGCCTGCAGACTCTGGGGGTGTGGGGTCCAGGCCACCTGTAGAGTCTGGGGGTGCGGGGTCAGGGCTGACTGTAGAGGCTGGGGATGTGGGGTCCTGGCCGACTGCAGAGTCTGGGGGTGCGGGGTCTGGGCTTACTGCAGGAGTCTGAAATTCAGGCAGGAAATTCAGGGGTGGTCACTGCTGCTGAAGAGGACACTCCAGAGGTGGAGTGAGTTTCCAAGATGGGAGCTGGACTTTTGAGCTGCATGCAAGCAAAGAGGTGTTATATGCAGGTGACTATGCTCCAAGGGTCATAGTGAGCCCTTCATTTACTCATGGTGCATTTGCTGAATGGTACATACTGTGTGCTAGCGGATTCCAGGTGCTAGAGAGGTAGTACTTAACACAACTGACGTGTCCCTGTCCCTGTTAAATTTCCAGTTAGTAGGGGAAAACAGATGATAGAAACATAAATATGTTTTTTATTTAATTACAAATAAAGTAAAATGGGTAATACAACAGATGATGCCAAGTGCATATGGGAAGCTTAAAGCAGGGGATGGAGAGAGAGGTCACAATGGGAGGGGTTCTCAGTAAGGTGCTAGAGGTGACAACTGGGAGACATGGTGAAGGAAGGCTGGACATCAGGCATGGCTGCTATGGATGTCATGAATAAATGTGTTCTAGGTAGATGGCAAGCAAGTGCCAGAGTCCTCGGGTAGAAGGGTGGATGAGTCACAGTCAGTTCGCTGTAGCTGGCACAGAGTGAATTGTAAGAGAGACAGATTAGGGTGGGCAGGTAAGGGGCATATCAGGCAAAGCCAGGGAGAGTAAGGTTGTTTGCAAGGACTCTGGATTTAACACAAATGAATAGCAAACATGTCACAGGTGTAGAACAGAACAGAGGTGGTGACATGTTCGGCCAATGCAGTGGAGTTTTGGTGGCGAGGAAGTGACAGACTGTGTATTACTTCCATGTGAGACTGACAGGTCTCTTGGTAGGTTGCATCTGGGCCGTTAGGGAAATGGAAGACAAGAATAATCAAGGTTTCTGCTTTTCAAATGGAAGGATGGAGCTGCCCTTGTCCGAGATGAGGGAGGGTATGGTGGGCATTGATGGTGGGCTGAGGCACAGGAGCATACCAGTGAAGAGACCACTGTAGAGAGGTGTGTGCTGTCCAAGGGGAGTTGATGCCTAAGTCATTAGGAGAAACCTCATGCAGGAGATATAAACCCTACAATCCCTATGCATGTAAACTATGAATCATTGTCCTAAATCAATGAATCTACACATACAGTCCTCAGCAGTGTCTGAGGCCTCTTTGTGTTCACTGGCTTGGGTAGATTTGAGCCTCTGGTGGTGAGCATGATGTGGGCCCCGTCTCTGCCACCTTGGTCATGGATGAGAACCCTGCTATGTGGCTGCTGGCCCACAGCCCCACTCAATGAGCTGCACCTGCAGTGCTGTTCTTCAGAGGTGACAAAGTTATTGCTGAGATGTCACCTGGGCAATTCCCAGGAGAGTCTGATCCCAGTTGCCACTTCTCCATTGGAGACTAGTATGACCTACAGGGGCTCAGATGACAAGTGCCCTCTTGGCCACCAGTGAAATCTTTCCAGTCAGCATTAACAGGGCATGAACATATGGCCATGGCCTCAATATACTACTCTCTCCGGGATGAGCCAGTTTATCCTTGAAGAGGTAGAAGTGACCCAGTGTGTCAGGCCAATGTAGCACAAAGGCAAGGTGATCTCACAGGACAATGGGGAATGTTTTGCACTTTGATAACCTGCTGGTAAGTGACTAAAAGTCCTGTGTACGATTCCGTGTTAGCATTTCCCACTGGACATGCACATATGCCAAGCAGCAGGCCAGGGACAGAGGAATGAATGTAGGGCCAGTTAATAAGTAGACGTGTGGCACACAGGTGCTGGCCACTGTGAGACCCAGAGTCATGCTGAGCAGATGGTGATGCTGCTGCCTCACTTCATGGCTCTGTGACATGATTATGCCTTGGTCACTCTGTCTAGTAGGTGTATAGGAGGATTGTGTTTGTTGGCCTCCCAAACATCAGAGAGGGTCTTGTGACTGGGTCTGGCCAGTGGGTCCCTCATAGAAGCCAGCCATGTCACTCTAGACCTAAGCACTTTGACGCTAGTGGCTGAACCTGAAGGTATCTCCTTTCCCCTCAAGCCCCAAATTGAATAACCTGGTTTTGGAATGATGTGGTTAATATGGATTATATGTGTGAAATGCATGATGAAAGCATAGAACATCTCTAGTAACCAGTGCAGACACATAGTGACATCCAGGTCACAATGTTCTGGCTTCACTCCCAGCCAGACCCATGAACATGCACCTCTTGTACCCCAGGGAGTGCTTCCCAGGTGTGACTGCTGCCCGCTGCACCTGTTGACAGGCTCTGTCATAGCACAGCCCAAGTTCATCAGGGTGCTCTTGGCTACCCTATAGAGGCCTGCAGAGAAACGCCCGAGCCTGCCAGTCCACGCGGCTCCACATCCAAGGTGTGCAGCAGGAAGAGGCAGAGATGGGTGATTCCTGGAACTTGTGTTTGAGGAACAGTGTGAATCAGTGTGTGCTGTCATCTTCTGGAGATGGCTTTGAGAGGTCAGAGAAACAGGCAAAGAGAACGTTGGCAAGCAGTGAGTTCTCTGGTTTTGGCAAAAGACATTGATAAAATCAAATGAGCCTGAGGGAGATGGCTCAGGAGGATGATGGCAGGTTTGGCAGCTGGGAGGTGAAGGGGCCTGAAGCACTTGTTCATTACCAGTGCTCCTGTGTTCCAATCCCAGGGGATGACGGGTCTTGGTGTTCAGGTGAATCCACAGTGGCTGGGGCTGGAAAGTGGGACCATGCACACACACAGCCGTGTGCAAGGCTTCGTGTTCAGGTAGGTGGTAGCACACTGCATGTAGAGTTTGTGATTTGGTTATGTTTCCTTGATTATAGATGTTCTGATTTAGCTGTGTGGAAAGGGGAGGGTGTGATACACTTTAACATAGCTATTTGTTATTTTCCATGATTTTTATTCATTCTGTGGCTGGTGGGCAGTTGTCACTTTCTATTTCTGAGGTTCTGGAAACTGCTGTTTGCCTCTCTTGTATGACACACATTCATGTTCATGAAGTGTGTGTAAGGTACACCTCTATTACATAAAACACTTCTATGTGTGTATGGACCTGTGCATACAAGCATCATGCACACAGGCAAACCTTCATATATAATTTAAATTTCATCATGTGGCAGAATGGAATGACTACTTTATATGACATGTACCTTCAATTTTACTGGATGTTATAGAATTGATTTTCCAAGGTGCTTGCACTGACTTATGTTCCATAAAAATGGATGGAAGTTCTGGTCTCCTTATATCTTTAAAGTGTTTGGTATAGCCAGATTTTAAATGGTGTGCCGTGTGGTGGGTGTCCTGGGTGCTTCCTTGTTTTAATGTGCATGCAGGTGACTGGTGGTAGGGCAGCCACTGCTGTGCACCTCTTGCCATGTGAATTGCTGTGCATCCACCTGTCTGCATTGTCCACTGGCCCTTCCTTTGGGTTGTTGCTGTGTTATGTTTTGCTTTGCTTCTATTCATTCTGTACTACACATACGATGCCCTTGTGTTCTATGAGTGACAGATAACTTCTGCTGTGGAATTTTAATTTTCTTTTTGATTGATGTCTTTTCAGTTTCATGAAGTGTTGTGGTTCTAACATTATGCAATGTTAAAATTTAAAAAATATAATTGCCTCTATCTTTGAAGCAGTGAGTGCTGATCTTTGTCAAAGTACCTTACTTAGTGCCTACATCCACACTGTGACCAAGGCACTGCCATCATTTCCGTGTCACTGATGAGGACTGAGGTGGTGCAGAGCATGCATTCTAGGCCTGTCCATCCATCCAGGCACTCACCTATTCACTTACCAAACTTTCATTAGGGCCCTACTGTGTTTCAGGTGTTCTGCTAAGACAGCATTAACCCAATCAGTAAGATAGAACCTGTGCTCAAGGTCAAGGTCACTCTTATATAGGAAAATCACCTACATAGGGTTTTGATCTGTGACAGTCAAAGAGAGTAAGAAGAGTAATGGAATTTAAACCTGCAACATGCATAAATAAATGAATAATAAAGAAAAAAGCAAAAATCTTTGACATTTTTATAGAAAACAAATAGAGACAGTAAAGGAAGCCCAAAGCTTCTACTTTGAAAGGATCAATAATATTGATAAACCTCTAACCAGACTAAACAGTAGTAAGAGATACATTACCCAGATCAGGAATGACAAGGGAAGCATTGCTAACAGCCACAGGTAATGATGCAGTAGTTAGAGGATGTTATGAACAACTTCCCACCCACAGCCTGTCACCTAGAGGGATGGACAGATACATCGAAACAACACCAAAGCTCATGCAGAGGATCAACTGGATAGTCCTGTATTTAAACTGAATTCAAAGTTTTAAGCCCTCCAGGCAAAGAACCACCCAGAGACAGGCAACTTTGACAGTGAATGCTGCCCTACATATAGGAAAGCTGCTCTCCCCGCAGTACAGAATCTTGCAGCTAACGGGAGAGGGGCTCACTTGACATGAGCAGATTGTCCTGGTCCCCAAGCCAGACAAAGACAGGAGTTACAAGACCAGAACACTGCAGACCAATTGCACTTTGAATATAAATGTACATATTTACATAAATATGTGCATTTTATTAATTTATACATACACACACACACACACACTGAAATATTTGTCTATTGTCTTGACTACCTGAAATGATTTTGAAGAACAATGAATTTGGAGGTGTCAAGTGTTCAACTTTCTGAATTATTGGTATAATATGTCAAAAATCAAACTAGTAGTATTGGTAAAAAAGATAGACACATAGACCGATGGTTTAAAAATGCACTTAAAAATAAGCCCACACATATGGTTACTTGACTTCCAACAAAGGTATCAAAGTAATTTCATGGACAAATTTTTGCACCAAATGGTGCTGGAAGAGCTACATATAAAAATATGCAAAAGTGAGTCTTGGTGCGTATTCCAAACATGTTCCCTTTCCAAAAATTCACTCCCATTTTATCACGGGCTTTAGATCCAGTATGCAAAACTACATACATTCTGTGAGCGAACATGGGAACACAAGAGAAAGAGCTTCGGATCTCAAATTGGACAAATAATTCTTAGATATGACACAGAAAACATGACCCATTAAAAGAAAATTCATAAATTTAGCTTTTGGAAAGTGAATAAATTTTGCTTTGCAAAGACATAAAGAGAATGGAAAGACAGTCTGTGGAATGGGGGAATAAGTTTGCAAAGGTCAAATCTGACATCTTCCTAGGATCTAGAATATAAAGTAACACTCCAAACTCAAGTTACACATTGGCCCTTCCGTGCTTCCCAAACCTCTAGGAGGGAGGAGTGGGCTCCTCAGACGAGCATGTCACTTCCCCTCCTCTGTGGCCTGTGAAGAGGGCCCAGAGGCAGTCAGAAGTTCCCATAGGAAGACATGTCCCCCTTCCCTAAGTCAACACAGCCAGTTTTCCTGCAAGTGTTTCAAAATTTGTTGGTTTGTGCAATAGTTGCCTGGTGCACCATATTACAACATGCATGCACACACAGCTTTGAACATCAGGCTCACACTCATTGCACTGGGATCCTCACTCCACAAGAAATACTGGAAACTGAGTGGATTATGGGAACCACAGACCATCCTCCCTCTCACTCTGTCTGGGACCCGACGTTTGCCTGGGATCGTGGCTGGCCGTCCCATGCCACTTAAATCATTATCTGCAGTTTTCCGTCACCTCCCTTTTTCCACCTCTTGCTTTCCTCCCTCCTTCTCTTTTTTCCTCCTGTTTCTTCTCTCTTCCTCCCTTGCTTAGGGTTAGTGTTTGTAGGGTAGACATACATTTATTTTATGTAACATTTCACTTGAAGAAAGGATCTTTAGCTTAAAAACATAGCTGGGACTCATGTTTTCACCATTAATGAGGAAAATGGCAACTCCCTAAGCCAGGTGCCTTCTTTGGGCACCAAAGCAAGTTCATGAGTGAGCCAGGGATAGAAGCCAGTGTCCTGACCTTCAGGTGGATGCTCTGGCCTTGGTCCCCCCTTTGCTGTCCTGGTCCTGTCCTTTACTAGGAGTTCTTCTATTTCTATCCACCCTTCAATCAACTGCCAGAAGGACCCTTGTGAGAAAATGGGAGGTTTGGAACACAGAGACTGTGCTTCCTCTCCAAGTTCCCAAGCCTCCTGTGTGGGCAAGTCTTGGCTCTACCAGCTTGGTATCTCAGCACTTCATGGAAGTTTGGGGAAGGACAAAAGTCCTCATCCTTGGCACCTTTCTGGAAAACATAGCAGGACCTTTATCCCTCCCTGGAATTGAGCTGTGGTCATCAGCTTGAGTTCTGAGCCAAGAGATGGCTGCGGGTGTCCTGAGAGACAGTTCCTGCCCCTCTACCCCCAGCCCTCTTCCCTCTCATGGCCATGTGTAAACAGACGGTGCTTCTGCAGAGCCACCTCAGGGTCTGCCAGGATTAGGGCTCACGAGCAGGCACCCAGTTCCCTGAAGAGGTGTCTTTCATAGAGGTGGGCTTTGAGGAAGCAGAACCTTTGGAAAAAGGCCTAATGGGGCAATCTGTGTTACCACCCCACTCCAAATGTCAGCTCTCCAAAATTCAAGCACAAAGGGTTGTACACACACACACACACACACACACATACACACACACCCCACTTCCCTACTCTAGAGAAAAAAGATCTAATGGCAGAAACGGTATTCTGGATTCTTCAAAGGATATTGGTAATTCTTAAAGTTTGAGTATCATGAAACACTTCCCTAAATCTAAAAGACTTCTCAAAAACAGATCAGAAACAGATAAAATTAATATTTATAGACTCAATTACATGGAAATGGACTTCTAGCAAGCATGCTAGCTGACAAAAATTTAAAAGGTCTCTTTTCTCTGGCTCCTAGAATATAACTTTAAAATACATAAAAAGTAATCCTGGCCTAATCTGATTGTCCTTGCACACTGTGTTTTGGTGGAGTTCTTGTCATTGGCTTAACTGAAAAGTCAAAGAGGAGAAAGAAGAGCCCACAGTGTGGATTTAGCAGGATTAAATGGCCAATATCGAAAAAGTCATGCTCCATTTCCTCTCTTGCTGCATTTTTCACAAATATTGTGCTGAATGTCTTTTTTTTTAAATTCCCCTCTCTTCATTTTGATCACTTGTCAAGGTGAAGCTCAGCCACCAGTTTACAAGTCCTGTCTGATAAGAATTCTCCCATGAGGCTACTCAGAGCCTCTCTGTGCTTTCCTCTCCATGTTTCCTCCTCCCACCCTTTCCCCAATACAGAGCATACCCTTCTCAAGACCTGTGAACCATTAAAGATTGAGGCTAATCCGAGTTCAGGACTGCTACCCATATCCCAGCCTGCAGGCTGTCCCATGGTGGGTCTTGCTACCCAGATAGTTGGAAGTGGTGCAGCTGTTACCCAGGATGTGCCTGGGGACTCGGGATGGTGAAGTGCAATAACATAGCATGGGGGCACTTTACACATGGGGTCCTTGGATGTTAGCATGCGTGTGTGTGTGTGTGTAGTACAGGGGACAAGGCTGTCCTTGTGCACTGTGGCTCCAGCCTTGGAAAGCAGAAATTCCTCATTTAATGGAGAAGAGACCTTTCTGCATAAAGCCCTGCAGTAACAGCTCATCCTACAGGCTTTCAAAGGACTCTATGAATTAGGCTTTCCTCACACTGCTCTGTGCTTGGCTGAACTTGACTCTAATTGTCCTCACTGGGATGGAGTGACTTGGGCATGCATTTTATTCTGTTTGATCTTGAGTTTTGTGTGAAGAACAAAGTTCTTATCACAAGCTGAGAAAGACCTGCAGTCCTTAGACAGACTTTCTTGCAAGGTTACCGTGTGTGGTTCTAGTGGATCTCTGAACATGGGGGCAGTCTTGGGGACTTGTGATGCTGTCCTCCAGGACAAGTGGTTCCTTCCACAATTTTGTGAGCTTTGGAGCTGACATTGGCAGTGGCTTGGTCTGGGCCCAGCAACTTGCTGGCTAGCAGAGGACTTGGCGAATGAGCTGGTTGGCTTGTGCTGTGATCAGTTAGACAGCCTCTGTGGGTACTGTCCCTTTTGAAATGGTAAGACATCTTAGCTTTAAAAAGCTGGTGCCACAGCAGGATTTTTTTCAGTTCTTCTTATTAAGAGGAACACTAGATGGTTTTAGTTTGCTAATTCCCATGGACCTAATGTCAGCTGTTTAATCAGAAAAGCTACATTTTGATACCTTCCTCTTTACTGGTTGCCCCATGAGAGCACCTGTGGTGCCTTTAGGTGATTTGCTTTGCACCTTTTTCACTTGTAAACCTTACTGAACTGGCTCCTGCAGAGCCTTTGTTTCCTGTGTGCACATTGGGACCAGTTTCTACGTGAAGATGGTTTCATGGAGGCATATCCATGGCACGTGGCAGATGCAGCTGCTTCCTAAGTCAGGCAGTGAGCCCCTTGGAAATCAGCTTAGCTCTCTCTGAGAACCTCCCGGTGTGTTGAGGACTGGAAGAGTTTAGAAATGCCAGTGTCATTAAAGAGCTATGTGGGTGGGTAACCAGCTGCTGATGGTGAGGGCCCCAGAGCCCAGACATCTGCCTTGGTTCTTTCCAATGGCTTGGAGGTAGCCAGACCTCCTCCCTCCCTTGGGCTTAGTGGAAGCTTGGCTCATAAGCAGATTCAGGCTGTATCTGAGAGCAGAGTGATGAAGGAGGCTCCAGGATCTAAGATGCATGGGGCTGTGGTTCACAAGGATGGTGGACCCAGGAGCGCGCCCCGGCTCTTCTCTTTTCAGTGCTCCTGGAAAATGTTCTGATCTCTTCTGTCATGGTATGCTCTGTAATATGGAGCCAAAGAATGGGGTACACAACTAAGTTATCCTAAGAGAACCTTTCAGGGCATTCCCCATCCACTCACAGGTATTAACAGTCATCTACCCAAATTTATGTCTACCTGGAAGCTCAGATATGACTTTATTTGGAAACAGAGGTTTTGCAGGTCTAATGATTTCAGTATCTGTGACCATACCATCCTCACTTTAGTGTGATTCTTAATTCAGTAACTGGTGCTCTAATAAGAGGAGAGAAGACATAGGGACACAGGGAACAGAAGTCCTTGTGGCCGTGGAAGCAGAGGCTGGAGTGATGCTGGGACCTGCCAAGGAGCTCCTTGAGCCCCCGGAAGCTGGAGAATGCTGTGAAGGACCTCGTTAAAGAAGGTTCCGAGGTGTAATCCCCAGATCAGTTCATTTGTATTCACATTTCCCTTTGACTTGCTCAGCTGGGTCATTTTTTCTTGCCTGTGGGTGAAAATGGCAGATCCGTACCTTTGGATTAAAAACCCTCTTGGTCTAATAACCAATCCCATGTGCATCCCAACTCCCAATTCCAAGGACAAGTTCTTCCCCTCCCCAGTGGAGCTTCTGTGGGAGACATAGTCATGGCCTGCCTGTCCTCTTGTCCACGGCATTAGCTTCCATGTCCTCTACAGTCACCTGCTACTGAAGGTTCTGAGTCCGCAGACCAGACACAGGGAGACAAAGACATGGGAAGAGCCAGGAGAGACCAGGCAGGCTTGGTGGGCGCAGTGTCAGCAGGCAAACAGGTGCTCTCTGGAGGCAGGTGTTTTGTTGGGTACTTGCTTGAGTCCTTGGTTTTGTGGCCACTTTGTAAGTCCTCCATGTGGTCTGACACCTTCTCTGAATAGCAGCAGGTATTTATATTGGTCTTTTGGCCAAAATTGCAGTTTAAATTTCTAGTTAACTTCTAGTAAAACTGCCCACAGAGTGTCTGGCACACATAGGCACCCGGCAACTGGGACATGTTGGCTGCGTTACCATTAGGGACATGAGTTGGAGAATCTTCTGGTGATAGAGACCTGGGTCACAGATGCGCAAACCTCCATTGAGAACTATGGTATACTCTTCAAGGCTACCTATGACCTAATGTCCTCAGGTGGGCTCTAGTTCAGACAGGGGGGTCCTTAGTGTTTGGGAGCTCATGGGCTGTTGTTCTGGTCACGGGACTTGAGTTGCACAGGTGGGAGGACAGGGTGGGAGAGGCCAAGCTTACAAAATCCTCCAGAGAATGAATCACAATGTGGTCTGTTCCCAGTGGAGCAGGTGATGGTGACATTCAGAGTGAGGTAGGAATGCCAGCCAGTGCCACCTGTGTATCTACTGTGGTCAGCAGTGTCCCCAGCTAGGGGCTTCTTTGGTTCTGTCTAGGTTTCTTCAAGGGGCAAGTACCTTTCATAGCTTGGGGAACGGAGTCACGCAGGGGCAAGGACTGAGTCTGCCCCCCAGGGCTTCTGGCCTTAGTGGCCCCATGGCAGTTCCCCTGGCTGTGTGTGTCCTGCCTCTCAGGTCTCCCACTTGCTGCTTTTGGTTCTGGAGCAGGTTCTGGTGCTGCTCATTGTGGGCTTTTCCCATGGCATCACCCTGGCCTTCAGTCTCCCCTTAAGGACTGAAGTGCAGAGAGGTCATTCAGCATCTGGAAGCTGTCCAGGCTGGCGGTGCCTGTGCTGTTGCTGGCCTCCTGGCCCATGATGAAAATGGCCTCTGAAACCATGTCAAGGGACCAAGGCTGTCTTACATTTCCATACCTGGTAGACCTCTCTTGTTTGGTTGCCTCCCAAATTCCACCAGCCTCCTGAAGATAGCCTTTGAGGGAGTCTCCTGCCCCTGTCTCAGAGGAGACCCCTCCATCTTCAGGGGCCTCCATTCACTTGTTTAGAGGCAGACCTGGAGAAATCACTGGCAGCCCATGCCAGGCTACTTCCCCATGAGGTGGGGGCAGGAGAGCCCACACCCCAAGTGAGCACCAAGGCCAGCACAGCACGGGGGCAGTGATAAAAGCCAGCGGCCTCCAGGTTAGTCAGGACCTGGCCAGGAACAAATAGCATGTTCATACATAGAACAGAGTCATTTTAATGGACTCAAGAAGCTGCATTGGGATAGAACATTCCAGAACCCAAATGCGGGGCAAGGAGGCATGTGGGGTTTAGTGGGAGGTGTGCTCTAGGCCAGGGCACAGATTGGATGGGAGACAGATCTTCCTGAGCCACAGAGCACTCTGTCTGGCCGGGGTTTGCATGCCAACGCCTGAAAGTCACTTTTCCTTTTCCTCTGTCCTTGTTCCTGCTGGGAGCTTCCTGCAGGGTTGGGGCAGAGGCAACCCTCTGCATGTGGCACAGCCCTGAAGCAGTCTGCTTCTGCTCAATTTTTTGGCACATTGTTTCCAGTTCTTAAAAGTGGATTTAGGATCTGGGGCTGCCAGGCAAGAGAGACTGAAAGTTCTTGACTATAGACACACCTGGTATTTCAGGCAGGTCCTTCTTCCATTCCCATCTGATCGTGATGGTGTAGAAAGACCACTAGGTGACCTCCCTGCTGTGAAGTCCCCATTTTCTGTTCCTGGGGCCTGGTTTCCACTTCTGACCTTCAGGACTGACCCCTTTGGTTTGTTTCATAGCCTCTGTCCATGGAAAAAGCCTGCAGTGAGCCACCTTAGGCAAGGATCATTTACCCTGAAGAAGGCAGGGGCAGCACACCACTCCCCCAGTTTGTCACAGCTCTGAGGAATCTTGATCAGACACATCAGACACAGGATTCCTGAAAACTTGAAGAGGTGTGTATTAATTTTGTACTCCTGCTGTTAAAAACAAACAAAAAAACAAACATATATTTGTTATGATTGGAGGACAGGATTCTAGTACATGTCTCATTAGGTTAAAATCAGGGTGTAGAAAGAGCCAATGGTTCTCCGGGGCCCTCTGGAGAGAACCTTTTCTCTGTAGCTGCCAGCAGCTGCCAGCAATGAGAGGCCCACAGCCCTTTCCTCTGCCCTCAGGGTGGCATCTCTGATCCTTCTAGCACAGATGTGCCTTTCTCTGACTGTGACTGGGGAGGTTCCCCACTTGTAAGGATTCATGGGGTTCTGTTGGGCCTGCCTGGATAATCCAGGATAATCTCCTCCATCAAGACTCTTAATGGTATTCTATCTGCAAAATCCCCTTTGTCACGTGAGTAGGAACACATTCAGACCTTCTGCAGATCGGGATGTGAGAGGAAACGCTACCCTGCCATGAGCAACTTGTAAGTCTGTTGGCTTGTCCTGCTTTTTACTGATGATGTTCAAGTTTTTAATGAGAATTTAATTACAAGAATAATTGATGCCTACATTCTCCTATGGTGAAGAAGCCATGCAGACAAGTGCCAGCTACACTGGCCACCCATTTCATTTTCCAGTCCCCAGTCTGAAGTTGGCAGTGCTACCCTGTTGGAGTCTTTCTTCTGGATATTTCTTGATGTATTTAAATAGTTGTGTAGCTGGACAGCACATAAATGGCATGTTTTGGGCATAGAACAACTTTAAAAATAAAAGTCAGTATTCTAGATGAGTTACTCTTTGCATCCAATGTATCTTGAGGAATTTTCTTCCCAGTGTAAATGACCTCACCTCATTATTAAACGGCTGTGTAGTATTTTATAATACAGACACAACAGCATATATTGACTTTTCTCCTATTTCTGGACAGTTAATTTATTTCCATCATCAGTGCTTTTGTTGTCTCAATGCAGTCCTGTTAAATCTCATCTCATGGGGGTGGGAAGTCTACCAGATGGTGGTATTTTGAAGGGCAGGTCTGGGACAGACTGGAGGGCAGAGTGGAGGCTCCCAGGAAGGGGTGCAGGATCAATGAGCATCCTAGCTGCAGCTGCAGGAAGAGAGACGTCCACATTGCCCTCGAGGGTCCTGCATCCCATTTCTACCTTGTGTGGTGGGATCAGCCCCTGGAACCCATCTCCAGTGAGAACCACTGTTCTGAATCCTGACTCCACAGACCAACAGGTCTGCAGCTCCAGCTCCACAAGAAACCTGTGTCTTTAGTGGCGTCACTGGGTCGTTTATGAGGACAGGAACTCAGGTCTTAGGTACACTTGGAATTGACTTTGATTTAGTCTCTGCTCCAGAAGGCCATGAAGGTGCGGGCCTGCATCTTTCTGTCCCCCACAGCAAGCTCCTCAGGATTCATCTGAGCCCACATATAATCACGTGGCCCACCTGCTGTTTGGTGCTGGGCTTTCCAGACCAACTCCAGGCAGACACCACCCTTGTGTTCTCTTAGGACCTGGATGTGCAGGTTCTGTAGCTTCTGTCACCAGAGTTGTCACCAAGGGTCACCCTCCTGAAGGGAGTGACTGTCAAGGGGAATGTGCGCCCAATGGGTGCACTCTGAAGGTGACCAGGAGCAGTCATCTTTGCCTGACCAGATTCAACACCCTGTGCTTTCCAACTGTCCCCTCGCAAAATGGCTGGAGAGTGGGCAGTCACACTTGTAATGCCCCCCCCCCCCGGGATTCAGCAACCTAGGTTAGTGCTGCTGAGTATCTGAACCCCACGATTAGACTCAGCACAGCTCTGATGCCAGGGTTCACGTGGCAGGTTCAGCTGTCACCCATCACTCAGCATCTTCACTGGAGCCACTCTGTTTCTGAATCTAACACCTTTCTGAAAATAATCCTCATTGTAAAATGTCCAAACAACATAGAAAGATGAGAACAAAAGCTCCCTCAGATAAGATCTTAAAAAACTGTGAGAATTAGAAGACCTTCATTTCAGTCGTATGAGAACATTTCTCCATAAGGAGATTTACAAATGCATAGTGTAGGGGACATAATCTACTCTCAGTACTTTCTGCATAAGGTTCTTGATAAAATTACAGGATTCATTTTTATACACAAAGACAAGGATCTGAATCACATCTACACTGGATCAAGGGGAGAATCTCCATTTACTCCAGGTTGAAGGGAGCAAGCCTCCATCTACAAGGCCTCAAGGCAAGTGGGTGGCCATCTCCAGGGTTTCAAGGAGAGTAGGTCCTTGTCTGGTTGGCTCAAGGTGGGGCAGAGGGGACTCCAGGTGGATGCAGATGTGCTCCTGGCTGGAATCCGTGTGGAGAAGCCACAGCCATCTCATACCTCACTCCCACGGCTGTTGGACTCCATGCCTGATGAGAGCCCACACCAGGACATTAGGTTCCACAGAGCTCAGCTCCTCTGGCTGCAGTGGGCTCTGGCTGCCCTCTTCTCTCTGAAGCCATGTTTTTCTGAATGCTGGTGCATCGAAGCATGGCTGCCACAACACGATTGTCGAGTACAGGTTGGTCCTCCTGGTCATCACTCCAGCCCTCTCTATTGTCATGAGGCGCCCTGTGCAGGTACCTCGGGAGGAATTGCTGCTATGTCCTGAGACCCACCAACTGAAGAGCACCCCAGGGTTGGGCCTGTGGGACCCAGGGTCATGCTGGGAGCCTGTGCTGAGAGCAGGGGTCATTGTGTGCAGGAAGCAGAGGAATGGCAGGCCAGCTGGCACTTCTTCCCCCTTCTGCCAGGGCTGCGTGGCCTTCTCAGATGGATGCTGCTCTCAGGGCCAGGGGAGGTGAGAAGGGAAGGTCACTGGGACTCCTTTTTGGGTGGACAGAGAACCTGGAAGGATCTGCAGGGACTGGGAAGGCCCAAATCCCCGCCCAGGCCTTGGCTGGTGTGTGCAGCTCCCCCTGGGTGGTGTGGTGCTGGATATCGGGTTTGTATTTTTGCTTCATTGCTTCATTGTATTTTTGATTTGCCAGGGACACCCAGGTGTTATAGAGGTCATAACTCATGTTAAACATGATTGTCAAAGTTGCAGTGTCCCGGTGTTTGGGGAGTGGCTTTATCCTGACTCTACTGTGCATGGGTACTATCTGTTTTTGATGGATGAGGCTCCACACTCCTTGGAAATGTGCAGGGAATGCCATATATTCCCTGCACGATCCGCTTCCTCAGCTGCTTAGAGGTGGTCACCATCTCTTGTGAACATCAAATGCAGAATGACCCCTGGGCTCCAGATGTCCACCAGGGGCCTCACACTCTTTCCAGTGGATGACTTCAAGCACAACTTGGTCAGCTTCTGCCCAGCTGTGGGCCTGGTACTCAGGCTGAAGTCAGTGAGTTTGAAGTTGCCTCTGCCATCCACCAGGATGCTGTCCACTTCAGGCCTAAGTGCGTGACGCCCTTCTTCTGGCAGTGGCCCACAGCTCTGAGGATCAGAACAGTCTCAGAACAGTCTCTGGGCTGCCTCCTTCTTCAGGCGACAAGCCTCAGGGATGTGTTGCCACAGCTGTCCCCCACATAAGCACCATGACGATGCTGATATTTCTGATGGTCTCAATGACCTGGAAGAGCTAGGTCATGTTTCCGTGTTCCATGGCCACCCTCAGATCTGACAGGACAGGGATGTTCCACTGGACCTTTGGCAGGACTTTCATTGCCACCTCTGTCCTGGTGTGAAGATGGTGGGCAAGCTTCATCTGAGCAAGACACTCTGCCTGGTGCCTCAGGACCTGCTTGTGGTCTGTGGAGGCAGTCATCTAACAGGAGCTGGGCACCTGTAGCACTACACGACTCGGACTGCACTCCCTACTCATCCTGAGGAGGAGCCCCAACCAAAGATACTGGTGAAAAGAAAAAAAATGAAACTCCAAGGTCAAAAAACTATAACCACCAGCCACCACCCCTCAAATGCACTGAGTATCTGAGTCTGACAGGTCACCACCAAGAGCTCCCTGTACTGAGGGGCACAAACCTAGCCATAGGTGTGAAATTCCTTCACAATGGCTCCTTGTGAGGTCAGAGCAGGAAGGCCCATTCACACCTGACTATAACTCCCAGGGGTCATCTCATCTTTTCTGGCCCCCAGGAACTTTTTGTCTTTCATAGTAAGAATAAGAAAGGACCCCAGAAGGTTTTGCTTCGGTGGTTACAGTGAGTGATATTTACTTTTCGGAAATTAAAATGTGTAGAATGTTAAAAAAAAAAAAGATGAAGCATCCAAAATGAAATTGACATACTTCTAATAAATGTTTGGTGACCTTGGAGACACTGGTGCATAAGACATTCATTTCTTCATCACAATTTTGGTGTGACCCTAGGGACAAAATGGAGATCATGCAGTTTGTCTACTGTATTGGATGGGAAATCTCAACGTTTTTAAAAAGGAAGATGCTCTGTAATTACAAGGGATTTCCATCCAGTCCTATGTTCAATGATCATGGATTGATGGCCTGGGTGCCAGGCCCTGGGCCTGGAGCTGGGCCCGGAAGAGCGTTCAGTCTCAGCTGCTGGCACTGGCGAGCTCATGAAGTCCCTGGGAAGTGTCTTCTGCACAGCAACAGAATTCTACTTTCTGGCAGAAATTTCTCTAATGAGAAATGAAAAATACCTCATAATTAAAGATTGAGCTTAAAACACTGCTACCCTAAGGGGAAGTCATTGTGCCTTCACATTCTCAGGGCCAGGGGAGAAGAGCTGGGATCTTTCCAGAGCTTAGGAAAAGGATGAGAAGCTTTTAGAAGAATGAAAGCAAAACAGCAAGAGTATTTGCCATGAAACTCAAGACCTCGGATTTGCTGGTCATTTCAGTCTTACCAGACACACGCCTTCCTCTGAGAAATGTTTACCTGTGGCTGTGGAGGGAGCTCATTTAGATGGTGACTGTGAAATCTTGCTCTCTTCAGGGCCAGCGCTCAGAGAGACAGGCAGAGATTTAGCACAGTGCTCGGCCCAGGCAGTAGGAAACCTAATGGAACAGAACCGAGTCTGATTCTAGGGAGATATATGCAGCCACGCTGATTTTACAACCACATAGAATTTTCTGGTGTGGGTCCCTTGGGGGCCATTCCGAATTCCCAGCAGAGAAGCAGTCATGTACAAAGCCAACTCGTGCCTGCAGGGAGGTGGAGTGGCTCTGCAGGGAGACAGTCCCTGTTTCCTGTCTGCCAGCTCTCTCTAGGACCACTGCTGTCCCTCAGACCTGCCAAAGAGGGGGAAAGGGTCCTCAGGACAGTGTCCCATGTGGAGCAGCTGTACTGGCATATGTCTTTATTACAGGGTGGTGACAGACTGCTGCAGAGTAGGAGAGATAGACACAAAATGGGTCATTTCCTAAGGAGAATGTCACCAATCATATATATTTTTTTTCAAAATGTAACAGGACAACTCAAACATCTGTCATCTTGCAGATGGCTTTGGCTGTGAACACCACATTCTTCTTGTGGATGCAAAACTCTCCTCTGGCTTCCTGAGGGTCTCCTCTTGCTCCCAAGGCTCCATGTCTCATCCTAGGTGTCTCTAATCCCCTTCCCCACCTCCTATATGCATTGCAGGATCTCACTGTTCTCTCCACGGTCATGTAGGATGAGGCTTGACCACCCTAGTTGCAGCATCCTAAGATCTCACGACAGGTAACATTCTCTGGCCAACAAAGACTTATTTATTTCTGTACTTGAAATGCTGCATTCATGCTTCCTGGCTTGGTCTTGTGATGGTGGTGGCTGAGGTGTCCTGGTCACTGTTACATTTCCAGGACTTGGCACATGAGAGATACTTAATAAATACTTCTGAATGTGCACAAGGCTGTTTCCGTGCTTGGCCCTGCTTTCCAACCTCTGCTTCCTCTCTTCTCTACAGGAAGCAGGTCTGAGGCTGCCTGACCTCTGCAGCCAGCCCTCTGCAATGGCCCCATGAGCTACCTCCATGATATTGGACCATCTCGTTGGTCCTGTTTCCTGCTGTCTGTCCCTGATGACCACCATGTTAAGTCACCTAAGTGCTCAGGATGATATGGCCCCTCTTCTGTCACCACCATAGAACTGCTACTGCTCTACATGAGGTCTTATGCATTTTGGCCACCAGATCTAGCCACACACTGTGTTTGTTTGCTGCTCGCTAGCGAATCCATCATTTGTTCTTGGTTCAAATGCAAATGCTTCAGGCCACCCACGTGAAGCACTGATAGAGTGAGGGAGGCTCATTCAGCATGTCCCACCGTGGACTTCCATGTGGAATAGATGACTGAGCTACTGCCACCCGTCGGCACACTGAGGGTGAACTCTCCTGGCGTGCCACAAGGAGGCCACTTCTTTCTGGAGGTAGACATACTTTTTGAAGGGCTGAAATCCTAACTCCCACATCTCAGAATGCCAATGTATTTGGAAATAGGTGTTTGTGTTATTTAAGGTGAGGTCATTACAGTGGGTTGCAACTCAGTCCTGCTTGCATCCTTTTACAGAGGAAGTGGGGAGACACAGAGGGCCACCAGGTGTGTGCACAGGGGCTGCCAGCTGAGACACAGCAAGGGGGCAGCCCACACACCAGGGGCAGAGGCTGCTGGCACCCTGGTCTGGACTTGCAGGCTCTAGAGCTGTGAGAAGAAAACCTCCTGGAGTCTGGGGAGCATTGTGGTGATGGTGGTGGTGTCCTGGTCACTGTTACAGGGCGGGCTCCGATCCACCCTCCAGTCCTGTGTGGAGATATGACTTGTATGTTCTCTGAGCAGTTGAGAGCAACAGGAAGGCTGCATGGGCAGTAACGGGAAGTGTGTGGTGCCCTGCCCATGGGCACACATCTCCTGTGGTGAGCAAGGGTCTTTCTGCCAAGACCTCATCTTCTCAGAGGGAAAGGGCGCTCTAGACAGAAACCTTATGTCATTTCTTCCTGGGAAACGATCTGGTCGCCTTTTAATACTGTTCAGCATAAAGCTGACTGTGAGAGAGGTGTCACATGGTGATTGTTTTAGAAGTTTCTAGAGGAGTCTTGATAGACTTGTCAATCTCTGTAACAAATCCAGCCAGAATTTTATTAAGGATTACATTAAATATATAGATTATTTTTTTTAAGGATTGTTGTCTCTCACAACATCAAGTCTTCTATACATGAGCATGGGCCTTTCCATTTATTTACATATTAATTTCTTTCAACAATGTTTTCTATTTTTCAGTATAAAATTTTGCACATCTTTTGTTAAATTGATGCCTATGTCTTGATGCCATTCTAAATGGAATTACTCTCATAATTTCATTTTTCTTTTCTTTCTGATTTTTTTTTTGATACTGGGAATTGGACCCAGGGTCTTGTGCATGCCAGGGGAGCACTCTCCTCTGAGCTCTGTCCCCAGCCCCTTCACTTCATGTTCTGAGTGGGCACAGCTGGCATGTATAAATGCTGGTTTTACTGTTGAAGAAAGTAGCCACTCTGGAGCCCCATTCCTGCTGATGTCAGACTTCTTCACCAAGAGAATGCAGCCAGCAAATCCTGCCAAACCCTAGGAGGGGGGCTTCTCTGGGGAATTGACAGGGGTGTCCAGTAGAGGTGGTTTTCTGTGGTTTGGGTTTACAGAGAACCTTTTCCCAGGGTTTATGTTCCATTCAATGAGGGAAGAATAGATGAGGGACAGAGGAAAAACTGCCTGAAAAAGTCTGTGAATCTTCTGAATCTGATGGCATCACTGGAGGAGATGAGCACTTTTCTGGGAAGTCCCTGTAGGGGGACAGGTGAGGATGAGGTGTGACTTAGTCCCTCAGCATGCTTGCAGCCAGCTCACTGTGTACTTCCAGGTGAGCTCTGTATGCCACACATGCATATCTACAAACCCAGATGTCCATGTGACCATGCCTGACATCACTCTTCCCTTCTGTGTTAATAAACATTCTCATTGGTCCAGAGGACTAAATGTCACTCCTCCTATGGCTTCACCCTGTAGCATGAACCTTCCTCCCTGAACTTTATGGGAAATTGAAGGCCCAGGAGATGGCAACCTTCTGTGAGGAGGAAGAGCTCACAGCAGGGGGAACAGGTGTGGAGACCCTAGAGGCAGGAAAGGCTGGGTGCTTGCCAGGATTGAGGATGCTGACCCCAGCTCAAGACAGAGTCACATAAGTTAGTCAGGAAGGGGGGAGCTCAAGCATGCAGGTTCCTCAGGGTGCTGAGAGGGCTCAGGATGCTCCTTTAGGATCAGTGAGAAGGTACTCAAGTTTTTTTTTATAATTGTATGCATTTGAAATAGATAATGTTTTGATAAACATATCGAAATATCACAACCATCAAACAAACTAAAATGTGCATACAACACATCGTTACCATCTTACTGTTTTCTTGGGAGGGGCACCTTAAGTCAACTGTCCCTGAAAATCTCCACTCTGCACCACAGAACTGCTAACTACTGTCACTGTGCAGTGCCCTGGACCTGTAGACACACCCATTCTGTGTAGACACCCCTGCTGTGCCTTTGCCACCTCCTCCCCTCCCCCTCCCTTGGTAGTCACCTTGCTCCTCCATTTCTGCATAGTCAGCTGTTCATAGACTCCACATGTAAGCGAGATCATGTAGTATTTTGCTTTTCTGCATCTGGCTCATTTCACTGAAGACTTCCATGCAAAGGAGAACGATGCTCTGATTCCTGTTAAAAATAAATAAATCAGCAACAGAGCAGGTGGTGAGGGAGTGGCTGGAGACCTGGGTGTGGCTTCAGTAATCATGCTGGTGAGCTGGGGCTGCTGGTCCTAGCAAGAGGCAGCGGAAGTTCCAACAGGGGAAGACCCCTCTCCAGGCGAGCCCCAGTGTGCTGGCTCAGGTCTCAGCACCATGGTTGGCAGGATGGTGTCTGCAGGCTGGGATGCCCCGTGCATTAGGAACAAGACACCCTGCTACCGGGTTCCCCTTTCCAGCACGCAGGATTCATGTGGCCCTGGGAAGACCCTGGGAAGAAGCTGTTCCTGCTGCATATGGAAAGTCTCGTCTCAGACTTTTGGCAGCTGTTGTGACATGTTGTTTGTCATTGTGTATCTTAAGGAAGAAGCACTCCTTGTGACAGCCAGCAGTCTGTTGAAACAGCTGCCAGAACCTGGAGGCTAGTCTCCCTTGCTGAGGAGGAGAGTGCTCCTGCGCCTGCTTCCGGGCTCCAGGACACGGGAGTGAGGCTGCTCAGAGTCTTCTAACCACAGAAGCAGGTCCCAGAACTGGATCTCTGCTTAGCAAACCCTTTCAAACAGAGCAGGGTTCCTTCATCCACAGAGGAAGCACAGGTGGAAGAGGGAGTGGTGGTGAATGCATGTGTTGTGTTGATGCTGGGGACAGAGCTCAGACTGCCCAGAGCACTTCAGTACCTCATACTTAGGCATCCCCAAATGGCTTCCATTCTCTCACATCCAACTCTTATTTAAACTGCTTGAAATATACAAATCACCCAGGTCTTTAGTGGACTCCATTTTTAATGAGTAAAAGGGATCCTTCTTCACAATCTGTCACGTATTAGAGGCTCACAGGAGAACTGACCCTGGAAACTGCTAGTTCAGGGTTGTGGCTTTTAGCTTTTAGCATCATTAAACTACAGCACTAAGGTGGGTGTTCTGGCTTGGGTTGCAGAATCCTGGGCCACGGGCATCTAGAGAATGATTTGGGGTCTGTGTGTGTCCTTGGACTCAGTGGTGGTGTTGGAGTCCCCAGATGAGTGTCCCATGGACCCCAGAACATGCCTGAGGGCCCTGGCAGCTCACAGCATTATTTGGTGTGTAATCTTCACTTTGCTCCCCTGTGGCTTGGCGGGAGCTCTAGGCAGACGATGGAGACAGGAAGCAAGTCCAAGTCTACGGCCTCCAATTCCACACCTTTCCCTGAATGCCACTCCATGTCTTGTTCTCCTTGTCATCCAGCAACGTGACTTCTTTTCCCCAGAGTCTCCATAACAGTTCTTGTCCTTCTACGGTATGTATGAACACCCAAGTGTTCAGGTTTGGATATGAGGTGTCCCCAGAAAGCCTTGTGTGAGACGACGCAGGAATGTCCAGAGGTGTACTGATTGTGAGAGAAGTAACCTAATCAGTGGGTAAATTCACTTGAAGAATTAATCATTTGAAAGGACTAGTGCACTGGGTAGTAACAGGGGAGCATGTCGGATGGGAGGGGAGGAAGTAGGTCACTAGGGTGTCCTTGTTTTGTCCCAGTGCCTGCCTCTCTCTTGCCTTCTTGGCCACCATGAACTGAGCAGCTCTCTCCACCACACCTTTCTGCCATGATGTTCTGCCTCACCTTAGACCTAGAGTCATGGAGTCAGCCAACCATGGACTGAGATGTCTGTAGCCATGAGCCAAAAATAAACGTTTCCTTTTGCAAATTGTTCTTGTTAGGTGTTTTGATCACAGAGGCCAAAAAGCTAACAACAAGTTCATTTAAAGCAACATGTGACAAATAGTCTATACAAATTTCTAACCAGATACAAAGA
This sequence comes from Marmota monax, assembly GCF_021218885.2. Taxonomy (NCBI): domain Eukaryota; kingdom Metazoa; phylum Chordata; class Mammalia; order Rodentia; family Sciuridae; genus Marmota; species Marmota monax. Next base: position 144,335 of record NW_026692512.1, read on the forward strand.
AGGAAAATAATGACTGTAACCTTAGCACTGCACAGAGGCCAGAGTCTGCCCCGGCAGGAGGAGGATTCTGCTGGAGTAAACCAGGCTCAGTAGGAAGGCAGCTCAAGGCCACGGGGTCCAGACTCCAGCCTGAGGTGTCAGCCCCACTCCCACCAAGTGAGCTGCAGCTCTGCATGTGTCTGGACCTGCTGGGCTGCTGGGCACAGTTGGGGATTTTGGTGTAGCACAAGGAACCACATCTGAATGGCCCCTTCACATCACGGAGCCTGTAGTTTGAGATCTCAGTAGTTCATGGTTACAACAGATGGCAGTCCAATATCCTTTTCAGCCGGATCAGCATTTTATGATACCTTTCAGTCAGACAGAGGCATCTCTAGAAAGGGTCCCTTTTCTCATGTGCATAGAAGAGCTGTCGCTGTCCACACTGGCACCGAACTGGGGGTGCAACCTTCTCTGGATTGGCCCAGAGTAGCAATTCATGCAGTAACAGCATCCATCTGCTGAAGGCCTGCTGGGTGCCAGCAACTCTGCAGGGCTCTCTGGAGACAAGGAGAACAAAGCAACAAAACACGCAGTCCCTGAACTCCCCAGGGACAGGGAGAGCAGATAACCAGGGACACACCTGGTCACCATGAAGCATGCAGTCCGTGAACTCCCCAGGGACAGGGAGACCAGATAACCACGGACACAATCTGGTCACTATGGGCCATAGGAGGTGAAAGAGAGTTCTATTTGTATATTGGTGTGGGGGGGGTGAGTGCTATGGGAGGCCTCTGAGGCAGAGGGTGTGAATGGTGAAAAGTCCTCTGGCTTCACAAGCTTGTTAGGCATCTGAGCTGATTTCCAGCCTCTCAGACTTGAATCTGTGGCTGAAACCAGTGATACAGTATTTTGGCCAAGGTGAGAGGACATTGTATTTGCGCTCTCCCCACTGCCCCAGGTCGTGATAAGGCTCTTGAGAGACAACCTTATAAAGGTTAGGGTGACATGCCCATCCATTGCTGAACCTGTGTTCTTTTAGCTTTAGAGAAAGAGGAAAAATCCCAAAAGATCACTAAAGCCCTTTAGAGAAGGTACCATGGAGAAACGGTGTCCAGGAAGATAAGGGCAGAGTCGTGCCATTGCCTCTGCCTCCAGCCCAGAATCCACCTTGCTTGAGTGGTGTTATGGTTCAGAAGGCAGGGGACAGGGCAGGTTCCCTCCTTGAGCTTAATGATCTCTAATAGGAATGCCATGGGGCAGGTCCTTGGAGGGGATCAAAGAGACCAGGACCAGGCAGTCACTGAGAATCCAGACAGGTCATTGACAACAGACCCTGGTATAGGTGTCCTGTAGTCCTGTGCCAGCCCGGGACTCTGGCTCATGAGGTGACCAGGGTTGACTCACAGACTGGACAATTATCAGATGATTAAGACTGCCTGTGACCAGTGTCCAGTGACCTCTTCTTCCTCTTCTTTTCGAGCAGTTTGGGGAGGAGTTTTCTTTCCCAGGACAGATTATTGCATGTACTGCCTGAAGTCTGTTTCTCACAGACATGTACACATGGACATGCGTCCCCCGACCCTCCTGCACCTGCCTACCTGTGTCTGTACACTCTCTCTCTCACAGATACATACACATGGACACACATCCCCTGACCCTCCTGTGCCTGCCCAGGAAAACATCTCATCTCTGGAGTTGGCATCAGAAGCTGTCAGAAATTCTTGGATCTTTCAGGTGACCTGAGGCATGCCTTTTGATCTCTCCTTCGGCTGTGCTCTGCATCTGTACCTCAGTGGCCAGCTCTGTACCATCTTCCCCTCAAGAGAGGTAATAGGTGAACCCGGAGCTTAAAAATCCATGTTTTCTGTATAAAGTCTGTGATGTGGACAGAACTAGACAGTTTTGCCTGAGGCAGATCAGACATTTGGAAGATAAACAAGATTTAAGAGGAAGGTTTTACAGGGGGATATCATCAAGCCCTTTGCGTCTGGCCTGGGTGAGAATGGAGATTGGCAGGCGGGGGATTCTGGTCCAAAGAAGCCACTGAGATCTCATGGCCAATTGTGAAAGACTTGGGGAGGCAGATGTTTGTGACATGGGGAAAGGAAGATGCAAATACCACTCAACAGCCAGGGTGTGACATTCACAACACAGATGGAAGCTGTTCATTCAACACAGTGCCTGGGAAACTGTCAGAAGGGTTGTGCTGTTCTTTTAATTTTCAAATTTGTTTAGTTATTTACCTACTCACTTATTTTAGTAGCATATAAATCCATTCCACCTTTCAGGGAGATTGAAAGAAGGAAGAAAGCTTTAGTTATCCTTACAAAAAATGGGTCGTTAGAAAAACATCATTATGTCCAAAGGACTTTGTTGTTAGAAAAACCTGGCCTAAAGATCAAGGTATTATCAGCAGAAAATAAGCAATCCATTAATTACTTCATCCACTGATTTATCCACTAGAAAATTCATTCACTCATCAACCTATTCATCTCTGTATCCATTCATCCACCTATCTGTTCAGCCATTCATCCTTCTACCCATCCATCCATTCACCCACCCATCCACCCATCTATCTACCCATCCACCCATCCATCCATCCACCTACCACCCACCCATCCACCCATCCATCCATTTACCTATCCATCCATCCATCCACCCATCCATCTACCCATCTATCCATCCACCCACCCATCCATCTGCCCACTCATCCATCCACCCATCCATCTACCCATCCATCCGTCCATCCTCCCATCCATCTTCCCATCCATTCATCCCTCCATGCAAGCAACTGTCTTTCAGGTTTCAAGTGCTGGTCTCAGCTAAGCACTGCTATAAGAGAAGAGGACACAATAGTTAAGCAAGAGAGGTTTGTACCCTCTTGTGCCTGCTCTAGAGAAGGCTGTAGAAAGTGAGTAAGGCACCACATAAACAAAATATTTCACATAGTGATAAACAATCTGATGAAAAAGAGGGAATAATGGCTTGCCACATGAGGTTAGGTAGGTGGTCAGGCATAGCCCCTCTGAAAGTTGAGTAAATCCAGACCCAAATGAGAAAAATCCAGCCACACCATAACCTGCAATCTGGAGAGTGTTCAGGCTGTGCACACAGCCAGGGCAGACATCCTTGGTGCTCACAGTCCTGGGGTGGGGTCGGGGGCAGGCCCACATGGCTCAGGCCCAGGCAGGAGGGCAGTGTGCAGGCAGTGAGGTGGCCAGGGGCAGATCATGGCCCATCCTGTGGGCTGTGGCCATGAACCTGTGTTCACTCAGCAAAAGGAGCTTCCAGGCTGCGGCTCTGTGGAGAGCTCAAGGATTCCTTCAGTTTCTTGTGGAAAAATTTATGGCCCCGCAGGGAATGCAGTGTGCACGAGGTGTGCCTGTGAGCGTGGCTGTCACTGGCTAGGCCTGCAGCAGGCACACTGGGGCTGGATCACCAGGTGAGGTTACATTCCAGCTGCTTATAAAAAGCTGAGATGTTTCCACTTCCCGTCCACCCTGGCTGGGACCAGGGGCACAGGCAGGTCTCTGCTGATAATCAGGACCACAAAAATTCTGGAGCCCTGGGTGTGCCCACCCCCAGAGAAGGTATCAGTTTAGAAACTCAGGTGCTGGACCATGGGGGCAGGAGGACAGGGCACCTCCTTGAGGCTCTGAAGTTGGTATTTCAGATGCTGTGCAAGGAAGTCCTGCCCAGCTGTGCCCCACCATGGCAGCTGTGATGGGTGAGGACATGTGGGCTCATCCTGAGCAGATCCAAGGATTAGCAAGTGAGAGGGTGTTTGGCAAGAAGGACAGAGAGGCACATGTGTTTGTAGGAGGGTCCTTTATTGCAGGAGAGGGTGAGTGCTCCAAGAAGAAGAGACAGTGGGTGACTTGGGTGCTGAGGACTTGCCGGGATCACCCTTAATACATTGTGCGACTTTGTCTAAGCCAGGGGACCTCTTTGAACCTTGGTGTCTTCATCTGGTAAATGACAGTACCCCTTCCCTGCCTGCCTCCCAGGGTTGTTATGGCTCCCATAGGTGGGAGGTGTGCTATATTGGGAGAAGGAGGCAGATTCTTACAGGACCTGGGAGGTGGGCAGCAGCACACTTATGTCAAAATGAGTCATAGCCGCTGGTGCATGGAAGTGGCTGGTTTGAAGCCACAGCAAATCCAGGGAAGTGTTCCTGCCTGAAAATGAAACTGAGTTTCTAAATGAAGCTCCAGTGTAAATTAGTCAGCAGCTGAACTGCTGCCAGTGCTTATTGAAGGTTTCCCTGCATCTCCTGCAAATTGGATGAGAGGCTGATGCGTTCAGTTCCTTTGACACTTAGAGTCATTGATGGTGCAGAGCTGGGAGGAAGCTCTGGGTGATTCCTTCCCTGACACTCCCTGGCTCTCTGTCCTTAGGCACGAGACTCAGCAGCTCTGATTTTTGGCATTGTCACATGTGAAATGTAGCCGCGGGCTCTATGGTAGAATCAGAGACACAGGGAGGTGGGGGCCCTGGGAGGCCTGTGAGTAGGAGAAGATGTTTGAGTGGCAGGGGTTGGGACACTCATCCTGATGGGGTCACTTGTATCTCATGCCAGTCTTGAACCGATCCAAGGCTGGGAAAATCCCAGGGACCAATTGTTTTGGGTTGGTCACACACTGAACCGGGGCGCTGGTCAGAGGTAGGCAAGTCTTCAGGCTGAAGGACTCATACAGACAGGCTTATGTGGCCTGGCCGTGTTCATCTGGGTGTGGACAGTCTCCCTATGCTGAAATAATGACACCCTACTTTCTTGCTGTCTTTGGGGTTTATGACCTTCAAAATCTAGTTCCAGCTTCTATGGTGACAAATGAACGTGTAGATTGGAACTTGTGAGTGCCTGATAGAGCCCAGGACGTGCCGTCTGAGCACTGGGGACGACTCCTTGGTCTCTTTTCTGGAGTCCTCACTTGGTCTCCTCAGCAAAGGAAACAGGTCCTACAGGTGAAGTGCCCCAGGGCTGGGCATCTTTCCTTCCTGCCTCACAGCAGGTGAGCTGCACCCAGATGCCCCTGCTACCTCTGAGTCTCCCCTGCAAATAGAATCTAGAGTTTATGTCTGTGAGCTTCAATTCTCACATTAGGGAAAAAATAAAACCCCGTAATATGTATTTTAAACTGAATTAATGGAAAAGAAATTGCCAAATGGAATTTGCTGACCTGCTGCCATTTAACCACAGATATTCTTGTTTTCCTTCTTCCTAGAGTTCAGCAGAGTTAGTATTGCTGTTATTGAATGCCATCTAGTAATCCTCTGGATATGGTGCTGAGAGGTGTCATCAGAAAGGGGACCCCAACTGGAGATTCTTTTCCTGCCTGAGTCCCACAGGTGGCATGCATCCAAGCAGGGCGCTGACTGGCAGCCTGTGAGAAAAGAGGGTCACTGTGCTGGAAACGCCAGGCGGGCCCCATCACTGGGACAGGTCTTTAGAGAGCAAAGTTGACCACTTAAGAGAGCCCTGAACAAAGCTACAGCATTTCAACTAGGCAGAGGAGAGACATTTTTGAGACTTCTGTGCAGCGTCAGAGGACTGCATGTTTTGGAATTGCTAAGAGTAAATTTTAAATGATTTCCCAAAACTGATGAGCATGTGGGCTGATGGCTGCATTGCTTCACTGTTTATCACTGCACAGTGTCAACCCACACCCACATGTTTCATTCTGTTCCACAAACATCTACAATTATTATTTGTCAATGAAAACTTTAAAAAGTAAAAACAAGTGACCTGAGTGTGAATGCCATTGGAGATCAGGAGGCACAGAGGATGGGGACGCCCTGCAGTGCAGGAACTCATCATAAAACAGGAAAGCAAACTGTTTCTCCAAACTAGTGACATCTTTATTAAAGGGTGGGTGAGGTTGAAGCTGTTCTTAATAAAGCTGGGGCCATGGAATTTGTTCTGTGTTTTCCTGCCAAGCTGAGAGTCTGGGCTGGCCCTTCTCACCTTGCTTTATGAGCAAGGAGGACAGTCCACCTGTGTGGATGATGGTGATAGAACAAGAAAGTTGAATGTCTCACATTGTGAAGGAAACACCTTTGAAGCCATCAGTTTCATTTGTGAGTCCTGAAATGCTCCACGCGTGTCGGGATGCAGAGTTATTACTTGCTAAGTTGTTATAATAACTGAACAAAGCACCTAGGTCATTTTTAAGCTGAATGGCTGGGTTTATCAGTGGATGAATCTTTTGAACCCTTCCTAAGACCTCGTGGTGTCTCCTTTGCAAGACGCAACATGAGGCAGGAGCCAGAGAAAGGACAACACCATCAGAGGCTCTTCCTGAGCCTTGCTGAGCCTCCCCAGCCTTCTCTGACACGAGTAGTCCCACAAGTAGGTAGGGAAAACCAGAAAAGCATCATCTCTTTTTTTCTGTCATATTGATCCATAAATAAATTAACCCTGTTTTAATTATGTTCACACTTCTATGGAAATTTTACCCCAAAGAAGTCCTGTTGAGGTGAGCTCTAGTTCCTGGGGCTAGGGGTGGATCATTGCAGGCCCAGTTCAAAGGACCCAGGGAGGCCTCCAAACGTCTCTTTCCCTGCTGGTGTCCCGTTCCTTGTCCCCTAAACACACCCACACTTGGCAAGACCACCCAGGTCAACTGAGGGGAGCTCCCATAGTGTGGAGCTTGCTAATTACCTCACACACCCTCCTGATTGAGGCCTCTTTTAGCAATGCAAAATTAAATCACACTCTCCTGTGCACAAGGGGAACTCTCAGTGCCACAGAGGCAGCCATGTGAGCTGTTGTGTGGGCCCCTGGCATGGGCACATCCCTGAGGAAGCCTCTCATCTGTGGGGGCAAAGGAGAGATGGCCTGGAGTGGGGCCTGATGAGCACTGCCTGGAGGGGGAGGGAGCAGGAGCAGGGCTGAGGCCAGCAGCTCCTGTGAGGCCAGCAGCTCTGCCCCGGCTGCCTGGGCTTCAGCCCGCACAGCCATGGGGTGGACAGTCAGACTGCTGCACTTTTTATCTCTTATGTTTTTTTGTTTGTTTGATTGTGAAATCTACTTTCTTAACTAATTTTAAGTGCCACTGACTAAAATGTCCACATTTTATCACAGGTTCCAGAGCTTTCTTCCCTTGCTTGGCTGAAACTTTCCACCGCCCGATTCTGAAGCCCCCTCCTCCCCCTTGGGCCCTGGTAGCCAGCATTCCAGCCTCTGTTTCCACGACTTCTGCTTTACTCAGCTCACTTAAGTGGAGTTGTGCAGGATCTGCATGTCTCCGACTAGACTGATAGTACAATGTCCTTGAGATTTATCCCCCTGTTGTGCATTGTGGGAAGCCATTCTTGGATGTGATTGGGCACCTCCCTGACTGGGTGTGAGGTGTTCCAGCTAAACTGTGTCAGAACTAATCCCCACCCTTTCTAGGTGTGAGAGCGCATGTGTTGGGGTGTGACTGACCATTGACCCTGAGACCAATCACTGACCCTGACCTTGGAATGCTGTCCCCCTTGACCTTCATTGGATGGAATTTTCCCCTGAATTACTTGTTCCCCAATAAAATGCCATCCTCTGTCATGCTCTCTCTCTCTCCTGCTAGTCTTGTGTAAACCTCGCTGCCCCACCTGGTGGCTCGAGGCAGGAGCCAGAGGGGGAGCCGTCTCAGTCCTGGTGAAAAAAAAAAAAAAAGGTAAATTGAGTTTATGTGTGTTTATTTTGATCTCACTAGTTAACTTCTATGATTAGAACCTCTGGTATGAAGCTAGAGTGCTGGTCATGCGACTGAGTGCATGGAAGAATTGTTCCCTTTTTTTAAGACTGGCTAGTACTGTATGGTATGCATGTGCCACATTTTCTTTATCATTCATCTGCAGTGGATGCCAGGTTGTCTCCATCTTTTGACTACAGTGGACAGCAAGGAACCTGGAAGCGTAACCATCTCTTTGCATCCTCATCTCAGTTCTTTGGAAGAAATGACCCATAAGTGACATTGTTGGCTTATTTGCTGCCTCTCTTGAGTTTTCAGGAGAGTTCCTGTGCTGTCTCCTGCATCATCTCACTATCCTGTAGTCTACCGACAGTGTGCAAGGGTTCCATTTTTCGCACATCTTTACAAAATTACAACGCCATATATAAACCTGCAAAGGCCCCTAGCTTCTCTCAACCTGTGCCCTCGTAGTCTAGAAAACCCTTTATATTTTTATTATTTATTTCTTTTTTTTTAATTTTTTATTGTGGGTTGTTCAAAACATTACAAATTTCTTGACATATCATATTCCACACTTTGATTCAAGTGGGTTATGAACTCCCACCTTCACCCCATACACAGATTGCAGAATCACATCAGTTACACATCCATTGATTTACATATTGCCATACTAGTGTCTGTTGTGCTCCGCTCCCTTTCCCATCCTCCCCCCTCCCCCCTCCCCATCTCTCCCCTCCCCTCCCCTCCTCTCTCTCTACCCCCTCCACTGTATAACCCTGAGGGTCTCCTTCCATAACCATGCAATTTCCCTTCTCTCTCCCTTTCCCTCCCACCTCTCATCCCTGTTAAATGTTAATCTTCTTCTCCTGCTCTTTGTCCCTACTCTGATCTTAGTTACTCTCCTTATATCAAAGAAGACATTTGGCATTTGTTTTTTAGGGATTGGCTAGCTTCACTTAGCATAATCTGCTCTAATGCCATCCATTTCCCTGTAAATTCTATGATTTTGTCATTTTTTAATGCAGAGTAATACTCCATTGTGTATAAATGCCACATTTTTTTTATCCATTCGTCTATTGAAGGGCATCAAGGTTGGTTCCACAGTCTTGCTATTGTGAACTGTGCTGCTATGAACATCGATGTAGCAGTGTCCCTGTAGCATGCTCTTTTTAGGTCTTTAGGGAATAGACCGAGAAGGGGAATAGCTGGGTCAAATGGTGGCTCCATTCCCAGCTTTCCAAGAAATTTCCATACTGCTTTCCAAATTGGCTGCACCAATCTGCAGTCCCACCAGCAATGTACAAGTGTACCCTTTTCCCCACATCCTCGCCAGCACTTGTTGTTGTTTGACTTCATAATGGCTGCCAATCTTACTGGAGTGAGATGGTATCTTAGGGTGGTTTTGATTTGCATTTCTCTGACAGCTAGAGATGGTGAGCATTTTTTCATGTACTTGTTGATTGACTGTATGTCCTCCTCTGAGAAGTGTCTGTTCAGGTCCTTGGCCCATTTGTTGATTGGGTTGTTTGTTCTCTTATTGTCTAATTTTTGGAGTTCTTTGTATACTCTGGATATTAGGGCTCTATCTGAAGTGTGAGGAGTAAAGATTTGTTCCCAGGGTGTAGGCTCCCTATTTACCTTTCTTATTGTTTCTTTTGCTGAGAAAAAACTTTGTAGTTTGAGTAAGTCCTATTTGTTGATTCTAGTTATTAACTTTTGTGCTATGGGTGTCCTATTGAGGAATTTGGAGCCCGACCCCACCGAATGTAGATCGTAGCCAACTTTTTCTTCTATCAGATGGCGTGTCTCTGATTTGATATCAAGCTCCTTGATCCATTTTGAATTCACTTTTGTGCATGGCGAGAGAAAGGGATTCAGTTTCATTTTGTTGCATATGGATTTCCAGTTTTCCCAGCACCATTTGTTGAAGATGCTATCCTTCCTCCATTGCATGCTTTTAGCTCCTTTATCAAATATAAGATAGTTGTAGTTTTGTGGATTGGTTTCTGTGTCCTCTATTCTGTACCATTGGTCCACCCGCCTGTTTTGGTACCAGTACCATGCTGTTTTTGTTACTATTGCTCTGTAGTATAGTTTGAAGTCTGGTATCGCTATACCGCCTGATTCACACTTCCTGCTTAGCATTGTTTTTGCTATTCTGGGTCTTTTATTTTTCCATATGAATTTCATGATTGCTTTCTCTATTTCTACAAGAAATGCCGTTGGGATTTTGATTGGCATTGCATTAAACCTATAGAGAACTTTTGGTAATATCGCCATTTTGATGATGTTAGTTCTGCCTATCCATGAACAGGGTATATTTTTCCATGTTCTAAGATCTTCTTCTATTTCTCTCTTTAGGGTTCTGTAGTTTTCATTGTATAAGTCTTTCACCTCTTTTGTTAGGTTGATTCCCAAGTATTTTATTTTTTTTGAAGATATTTTGAATGGAGTGGTTGTCCTCATTTCCATTTCAGAGGATTTGTCGCTGATATACAGGAATGCCTTTGATTTATGCGTGTTGATTTTATATTCTGCCACTTTGCTGAATTCGTTTATTAGCTCTAATAGTTTCTTTGTAGAGCCTTTTGGGTCTGCTAGGTATAGAATCATATCATCTGCAAATAGTGATAATTTAATTTCTTCTTTTCCTATTTTTATGCCTTTAATTTCTTTCGTCTGTCTAATTGCTCTGGCCAGTGTTTCGAGAACTATGTTGAAGAGAAGTGGAGAGAGAGGGCATCCCTGTCTTGTTCCAGATTTTAGAGGGAATGCCTTCAGTTTTTCTCCATTCAGAATGATGCTAGCCTGAGGCTTAGCATAGTTTGCTTTTACAAAATTGAGGTATGTTCCTGTTATCCCTAGTTTTTCTAGAGTTTTGAACATAAAGGGATGCTGTACTTTGTCGTATGCTTTTTCCGCATCTATCGAGATGATCATATGGTTCTTATTTTTAAGTCTATTGATGTGGTGAATAACATTTATTGATTTCCGTATATTGAACCAGCCTTGCATCCCAGGGATGAATCCTACTTGATCATGGTGTACAATTTTTTTGATATGTTTTTGTATCCGATTCGCCAGAATTTTATTGAGGATTTTTGCATCTAGGTTCATTAGAGATATTGGTCTGTAGTTTTCTTTCTTTGAAGTGTCTTTGTCTGGTTTAGGTATCAGGGTGATGTTGGCCTCATAGAATGAATTTGGAAGTTCTCCCTCCTTTTCTATTTCCTGAAGTAGCTTGAAAAGTATTGGTATTAGTTCTTCTTTAAAGGTTTTGTAAAATTCTGCTGTATACCCATCCGGACCTGGGCTTTTCTTAGTTGGTAGTCTTTTGATGGTTTCTTCTATTTCCTCAATTGATATTGGTCTGTTTAGGTTTTCTATATCCTCCTGACTCAATCTGGGCAGATCATATGACTTAAGAAATTTATCTATGCCTTCACTATCTTCTAATTTATTGGAGTATAAGGATTCAAAATAGTTTTTGATTATCTTCTGTATTTCTGAAGTGTCTGTTGTGATATTGCCTTTTTCATCCCGTATGCTAGTAATTTGAGTTCTCTCTCTTCTTCTCTTCGCTAGCATCGCTAAGGGTCTGTCGATTTTGTTTAGTTTTTCAAAGAACCAACTTTTAGTTTTGTCAATTTTTTCAATTGTTTCTTTTGTTTCGATTTCATTAATTTCAGCTCTGATTTTAATTATTTCTTGCCTTCTACTTCTTTTGCTGTTGTTTTGCTCTTCTTTTTCAAGGATTTTGAGATGAAGTATGAGATCATTTATTTGTTGGTTTTTTCTTTTTTTAAGGAATGAACTCCAAGCAATGAATTTTCCTCTTAGAACTGCTTTCAATGTGTCCCATAGATTCCGATATGTTGTGTCTGTGTTTTCATTTATCTCTAAGAATTTTTTAATTTCCTCCTTGATGTCTTCTATAACCCATTGATCATTCAGTAACCTATTGTTCGTTCTCCAAGTGATGTATGCTTTTTCCTTCCTTCTTTTATCATTGATTTTCAGTTTCATTCCATTATGATCAGATAAGATGCATGGTATTATCTCTACTCCTTTATATTGTCTAAGAGTTGCCCTGTGACATAATATATGATCTATTTTTGAGAAGGATCCATGTGCTGCTGAGAAAAAAGTGTAACTGCTTGATGTTGGGTGGTATACTCTATATATGTCAATTAGGTCTAGGTTATTAATAGTGTTATTGAGTTCTATAGTTTCCTTATTCAACTTTTGTTTGGAAGATCTGTCCAGTGGCGAGAGAGGTGTGTTGAAGTCTCCCATGATTATGGTATGGTGGTCTATTAGACTCTTGAACTTGAGAAGAGTTTGTTTGACGAACATAGCTGCACCATTGTTTGGGGCATAAATATTTATGATTGTTATGTCTTGTTGGTGTATGGTTCCCTTAAGCAGTATGTAGTGTCCCTCTTTATCTCTTTTGATTAACTTTGGCTTGAAATCTATTTTATTTGATATGAGTATGGACACTCCTGCTTGTTTCCGAAGTCCATATGAGTGATATGATTTTTCCCAACCTTTCACCTTCAGCCTATGTATATCTTTTCCTATCAAATGCGTCTCCTGTAGGCAGCATATTGTTGGGTCTTGTTTTGTGATCCATTCTACTAGCCTGTGTCTCTTAATTGGTGAGTTTAAGCCATTAACATTTAGGGTTATTATTGAGATATGGGTTGTTTTTCCAGCCATATTTGTTTATTTCTGTTACTAAACATGGTTTGTTTTCCTCTTTGATTATTTCCCCCCCTTTACTGTCCTACCTCCTACTGTTGGTTTTCATTGTTATTTTCCATTTCCTCTTCCTGTAATGTTTTGGCGAGGATGTTTTGAAGAGATGGTTTTCTAGCTGCGAATTCTTTAAACTTTTGTTTATCGTGGAAGGTTTTAATTTCATCTTCCATCCTGAAGCTTAATTTCACTGGATACACAATTCTTGGTTGGAACCCATTTTCTTTCAGTGTTTGAAATATGTTATTCCAGGATCTTCTAGCTTTCAGAGTCTGTGTTGAAAGATCAGCTGTTATCCTGATTGGCTTACCCCTAAATGTAATCTGCTTCCTTTCTCTTGTAGCTTTTAAAATTCTCTCCTTATTCTGTATGTTGGGCATCTTCATTATAATGTGTCTAGGTGTGGATCTCTTATGATTTTGCACATTCGGCGTCCTGTAGGCTTCTAGGATTTGGGATTCTGTCTCATTCTTCAAGTCTGGGAAGTTTTCTCTTATTATTTCATTGAATAGACTGCTCATTCCTTTGGTTTGGAGCTCTGTACCTTCCTGTATCCCAATGACTCTTAAGTTTGGTCTCTTAATGTTATCCCATATTTCTTGGATGTTCTGCTCATGGTTTCTTAACAGTCTTGCTGAGCTGTCTATGTTCTTTTCCAGTTGAAATACTTTGTCTTCATTGTCTGATGTTCTATCTTCTAAGTGTTCTACTCTGCTGGTCGTATTCTCCATTGAGTTTTTAAGTTGGTTTATTGCTTCCTGCATTTCTAGGATTTCTGGTTGCTTGTTTTTTATAACCTCTATCTCCCTGTATAGTTGATCCTTTGCTTCCTGAATTTGTTTGCTTAATTCATTGTTGAAGTGATCTTTCATTGTCTGATTTTGCTGTTTAATGTCTTCCTTGATACTCCAGATTGTCTGAAGCATGTATATCCTGAATTCTTTATCTGACATTCCATCTGCTGCAGCTGTTACCTCTTCTAAAGTTGCGTTGACCTGCATTGCTTGTGGTCCTTTCTTTCCTTGTTTTTTCATACTGCTTGCGTATCTTTCCTGCAGGCGCGGGTGGCGGCTCTGCTCTCTCCTTATTCCAATTGGGGTGTCGTGGCTACCACGCCGGCAGGTCACTGGGCCTGTTCTGGGTGCTGGCGGCGGCTCTGTTCTGCCCCTACTCCAATTGGGGTGACGAGTGTACCACGCCGGCAGGCCACCGGGCCTGATCCGCCGGTCGGTTGCAGGTTTGCCTACCCTGCAGGCGCGGGCGGCGGCTCTACTCTGCCCCTACTCCAAATGGGGTGATGTGTCTGTCATACAGGCAGGCCACTGGGCCTGTCCCACTGGTCGGTCGCAGATCTGTCCACCTTTCGGGCATGGGTGGAGGCTCTGCTCTGCCCCTACTCCAATTGGGGTATCGTGACTACCCCGCCTGCAGGACACTGGGCCTGTTCCTGGCACGGGCGGCGACTCTGCTCTGCCCCTACTCCAATTAGGGTGGTGTGTGTACCACGCCGGCAGGCTCCTGGGCCTGATCCGCCGGTCTGTTGCAGGTCTGCTTACCTTGGAGGCTCGGGCGGGGGATCTGCCCTGCCCCTCCTACCACGCCTGCGGACCCCTGGGCCTGATCTGCAGGTTGGTCACAGGTCTCCTCACCCTGTGGGCACGGGTGGCGGTTCCGCTCCGCCCCCACTCCAATTGGGGTCACGTGGCCACCACACTGGCAGGGCCTGATCCGGGCATTGGAGAAGGATCTGCTCTGCCCCTACTCCAGTTGGGGTGACGTGTGTACCACACTGGCAGGCCACTGGGCCTGACCCGCCAGTCTGTCACAGGTCTGTTTACCTTGCAAGCGCGAATGGCGGCTCTGCCCTGCCCCTCCTACCACGCCCATGTACCACTGGGTCGCGGGTCTGCCCACCTTGCGGGTGCTGGTGGTGGCTCCGCTCCGCCCCCTCTCCAATTGGGGTCACGCGGTCACCACGCTGGCAAGCCGCTGGGCCTGCTCCGGGTGCTGGCGGCGGCCCGGCTCCTCCCTATTATTTATTTCTTTATTCTATTTTATTTATTTTTTTTTTACACAGGGATTGAACACAGGGGCACTGGACCACTGAGCCACATCCCCAGCTCTATTTTGTATTATATTTAGAGACAGGGTCTCACTGAGTTTCTAAGTGCCAAATCATTGCTGAGGCTTGCTTTGAACTCAATCCTCCTGTCTCAGCCTCCCCAGCTGCTGGGATTACAGGTGTGTGCGATGGCACCCAGCCCTTTATATTTGCATATATATAAAATATCCATTTCTGGTTTTGTTGTACATTTTCTTCATCATTCAGGACACTGAACATCTTCCCATGTCTTCCTTAGAGATCTGTCTACTCAGGTCTTTTGCCTCATTCCTAAGTCACTAGTTTTTCTTGCTACCGAGAACCATTCTGAACTGCTCGCCAAGGATCTCATTGTCAGTGAGGTCACCAGAGCTTCATGACAACCATACAGGAGGGTTAATTCATATTCCAGAGTTGTCATTGCTGCCTTGGATTCCAACCATCTTACAGATTTCCTCCAAAGTGTTTACCTCAGCTGTGCTGGTTGATCCGGGTTGAGTTGTAATTAAACAGCAGTGCTTTGCTTGCTAGCTCTGTGGCCACTCGTTGTTACATTAAATTTTAATTCAGCCTGGACTGGATAAGAAGATTCTTCCAGATGACAAGGGAACACTTTAGCGGGGGTGGGGGGTGGGGTTGCAGGTGAAATTAAGCAGAGGTTCTCTGAAATGCTCTCATGGCTTCCTTCAAGGGAGTGATTGGGGGTAAGTGCTCAGAATCACCCCTTAATGTTGCAGCCCCCTTGAGAGGACAGCAGGGCCTGGGCAAGTGGGGCACCCAGAGCAGGAGAGAAACAACTCTAAGCTTTACTTTTCCAAGTTTTTGCCTTCTCTCTCTCTTGCACATGCACCGAGGTGTGTGAATTGGGCTGCGGCTCCTGCGTGCTCCCTCCTCCTCCTCCTCTGCCTTGCCAACACCTGTAAGGCCCGGCTCCCTTCTGTTCTAGTTTGAATAGTTTCTACTGACATGTCTGCATTCACTCATGTTTTCTTTTATCTTGTCTAATTGGCTGCTAATCCCACATGCTTTTCTAGTTTTCATTCCTAGAAGTTTCATGTCATGGTGTCCTGTTGCCTACATCTGTTTTGGTTCTCAGTTGATTGCTAGTGACTGAGTTTTCTCCTCTTTAGGGGAGTGGTAATTCCTTTCTTTTTCACATGTCTGGTAATTTTTAATTGAATGTAGAATATTGTAGATTCACCTTGTGTTAGCTATTTTTGGATTCTTATAAATAGTCTTATGATTTGTTCTGGGGCAATGTTAAGTTACAAGGGGAAAAGTTGACCATTTTGGATCTTGTCTTATACATTTTTTGGGCAAAGGCAGCTCTACTTCTAAGGATAATTATCCCCTGCTAGTAAGGCAAGTATCTTCTAAGTATTTTACCAGATGCCCTGAAAAACAGGAACTTGAAACTTGGAGTTTGTGATAATTAATGCATCTTTTCTATATTGACTGGAAACTTCTAGGGGGCAAAACCAAATATTTGTATTTTTCTGTTCAGTAAAGCTCAGTGCAGTGCTTTTGCATAGAACTTACTAGTCAAGGTACTTTAAGTTGCAAATGACAGAAACCTCATTTCAGGCTGATTTAAACAAAGCACCTCCTGAAGCTAATGTGCCGAGGGCAGCAAGTTCGGGTACAGTGTGATCCAACAACTTGGGTCTTCACAGGGAGTGACTCTCTCCTCCTCTTAAGCCTGCTTTTCTCACTTGGAATGCACTCCCAGGAAGTTCTTTGCCTGGAAATGTTCCTAGCATCTTTCAACCTGTGCCCTTAGTTTAGAAAGCCCAGTGGGGAGATAATTGTATATGTCTTTTCTCAAACAATTCCAGCCAAAGTTCTGGGATTCAGCATAGCTGGTGTGTCTTGGGTCACATGATCACACTGGAACCTGCCACTTGGTCAAGAGAGTAGAACCCCTGATTTAGGATCCAGCAGCTTGTGGTCATGCACCATGTCTGTGTCGATGTCAGGGGCTATCCCACCTAGCTTGCACACACTGACAGTGGAAGAACAGTGCCTGATGGAGGAGCACTACCCTGCTGCTAAGGACATAGAGGGCAGCCTGGCAGGAGCTTGGCAGTCACTGCCAACAGCACAGCTGGGGCCGAGATCAGGAGGCCATGGCTACACCTCAGTTGCCTGTGCACAAAGTGTGCGCTGCCCCACTGAGGTGTGGGTACCACAGAGATGGCATTCTCCTCTGACCCATCTCCCTGCTTCCTCTCCACCTCAGCATTTGCATTGCTTGCCTCAGGAGACTGGAAATGGATGGGTTTCGGCCATTTTTGTTATTTCTTTTGTGTTTGCTCCCTGCGTGCCCAGGGGGAACCCTGGAAGGAAATGCATTCAGTGAGCAACACCGAGTGCATGGGGAAGTGGGCAGATGCATAGGCAAGTGGGCTTCCTCTACCCATACTTCTCCCTTTTAGCTTGTCATTGTTTTCAAACACTGATTTCAAAATTGCTATTCACTGTTGACAAGGAGCTATTGATTGCACCTTTAAAATCAATGACAAACAAGTGGTTTGCAGAATTAGTCAGTGATGGTATTTACCTCTTTAGGATCATTGTAAGAATGATGAGAAGAATCTAAATATATCCAGAAGACCTCGAGGCAGATCCACGGTGTCTTCAGAGTGGCAAAGCTGTGGGCACATGGAGCATTCAGATCTGTTCTGGGTACACAGCGTCATAAGTATTATAGAAAATATCATTCTCTGTGCTGTCAGCACCTTCATTTTCTTTCCTTGGGCTGGGATGGGAGGATGAGGGGAATGTGTACTGATTTGGAAAGTGGTGTGAGGGGCATGCTTGCCCCCTGGGTCAACGCAGATGTGTCAGACATCTACCTGTTCTTCAGAGCCGGGAGAGCAGACCGTTGGGTGTTTGTGCCCTGTCACACAGGGGCCACAGTGCCCGGGGTGTACCAGCTGCTCTGACCCTTGCTCTTCCCCACAGAAACAGGCACTAGCAGGCACAGCTGCACCCAGCCCTTTGGAATCTTTTCCATCACTCTGGGTCTGGAGCAGTCTTTCTGAGTGCCTGTGATAATGACAGTAGCTAAAATTGAGTGTGTTCCCTATGCGCTAGCCGAGCTGAACACCGTGGGCACCATGTGGCCCCTCAGGATCCAGAGCACCCCTGTAGAAGGGGTGCTATTGTGATCCCCATTTCCAAGATGAGGAAATCGAGACACAGGGAACTAAAAAGCACACTTTCCATGGCTAGACTTGCAGTGAGTGGCCACATGGACGCTGGCTGATAGTGCCCGAGCTGTGCCAGCCCAGCTCCTCCCCAGGGGTTCCACCTCTCAGACTCCACTGCACCTGGGAGTCATTATGAGACCTAGAGAAGTGCAAGAGACAGAGTGGGACATGGGAAGAGAACAGCCTAGGGGAAGCTGTGCCATCCCAGGCAGAGGAAACTAGTGGGATGGACATGTTGCACCCCTCTGCCCCCCATTCTTCCTCCTGTGACTAGGCACAAGCACTGGACTCGGTGGCTACCGCCACCTCATCACAGAGCATCCCCCAGGCTGGTGGCAAGCTGCTGTCCTGGCCCTGTGGCACTGAACCAAGGCCCTCACTGGCCTTCCTCCATGCTGCTGTGCTGATGGGAGGAAGAAAAGGCTGCTGCAGTTCCTGGTTTAATGCACCCAATCAAGCCCCCATCACACAGGCTGAGCCTCGACTCCACCAGCAAGTGTGGCTCCAGGGCCATGTGCTTCACCTCCCTTCTGACCTTCTGCTGAAGTGTCAGATGTGATTCCAGGGCCCAGGAGTCACTGGGGACCAGAAATGCACGTGTGTGTTCTGGTGAAGCTCACAGGCCCATGTTTTTAAATATTTAAAATGATAACAAATATACTCTATTTAGAATTGCAAATTCTGCAAATGCCATGTAGGGAAAGACTGGATGCTAGGAGACTAATTTGGGGGACATTTGGCAAGGACAAACTGAGATGGTTAACTCTCTACAGTTCCCTGGTTTGGACTGTGTCTGGAGGTGGGAGAGGAGATTGCTGGAAGATGGTTGGGAATCCTGAGGTGGAGATGTTTATATTCTGTGATTGGCCTTCCTTTATTTTGTTTTTGTTTGTTTCTGTGTCTGTGCTTTTAACTCTGAGCCCAAAACAGTGCTACATTCTACTCTATTGTAAGCTTAGCCAAGCAGATGCTCATTTCCAAAACAAATGTTCTGGAGCCATTTTGAAAAGTGTTAAGCAATAAAAAAAAACCCAGGCTGATTGTGTGAGTGGGGCACATGTGAGGATCGCAAGGCTCTGGGGATGAGGTGAGGGTACATGCAGCAGGGAACTGGGAGCATCCCAGGATCACCCAGACAGAGCAGCCCCTTGTGGCCATCCCAGGTCACGGGGGGGGGGGGCACCATCCAGGGGCTGTGTGCTGTGAGCTCAGGGACTTCACACACAGATGATCTTTAAACGCAAGGTGGGGCACAGCCCATGTAGCCCCTGTATCAGCGACCCTCTCCCCACCAACCCTGAGGCTGCTAGGCTACTGCCGTGCACCTTTCTGTTCTTTTCAGGACATGGGTGTTTCAAACAGGGTCAACTCTCAAGGGAAAGGCTACTTGGCTCTCTGAAGATTGTGGCCACTGGGGGAGTTGGCTCTGCTCTCAGATCAGGCTGTGGCCCAGGACATGGTCTGCACATCACCTCATGGCTCTGCCCCTTCCCAAAACTAGGCTGGCTCAGCAAGCCCTCTGAAGAGCTGGGGCCAGGTGACCTTGCCCAGAGGGGACGATTGACAGAAGAGACTCTCCCAGATAGGGTGCTGCTTATCCAAGCTGCCTGGAAAGGGGGCCCTGGCCCTTCATCTGGAGCAGCAGGAGCCTCCTGTGTGGCCCTCCTGATAACGAGAGTGCCCACCCTGTGTTCACAGCCATGCCCCCAGACCCCCGGGCCGTTTCCATAGGTGATGGGCACATCCGCTTTCTTGTTAGTTTTCTTTAACTTTTTAACTTAACAACAATCTTTAACTTAATTCCGTAATCACAAAATCCCTGGAAAAATCAGAATCAGACTCCTTAGCTTTCTTAATATGTTAAAATAGATAGCTTATTGAAATGGTATTCGTGTCCTCACTTGACATTAATTTGAATATTAACACATTTCCTTCTTGCTTTAAGAGTGTCTGGTGCTTCTTGATTCTGGCTAACCCAGTTCATGTGTGTGAATTCATTAGCATGTGGTCCACAGTTCTTTCAGGTTCTCAACACTGTTTGAATCGTGATACTTTGTGTTTCTGCCTATGTTTTTAACACACTGGTTGGTCTTTTCTTTGTGTAGCAGAGAACTCAGAAGTGAGCTCTTCCAGTGCAGAGTGGAGTCCTCAGAAACAGCCCTCCTCCTTCAACATTTAAAAAAGACCCTTGGGCTTCATCTAGTCATTCACTTTAGAAGAAAATACACCCAGTTCTGTGTTTCTGTACATTTCAGCTGTTCTGCGCAGCAGTCGAGTTTAAGTCTGCTTGCTTCTCAAGGACGTCAAGGTAGGCAGGAAAGCCTTGAAGGTTTCTCCTTCCATAGAAGAGATCTAAGAGGAGTTAATTTCTACCCATAGTCTAACATTAGGGCTAATGATTTAGGAAGGTGACTGCTGCTTAAGCTATAGTATTAAGGCGAGATTGCAATAAATCACCAAGTTGATCTTAAAGCAGGAGACGGAACCTTTTTCCACTA
This sequence comes from Marmota monax, assembly GCF_021218885.2. Taxonomy (NCBI): domain Eukaryota; kingdom Metazoa; phylum Chordata; class Mammalia; order Rodentia; family Sciuridae; genus Marmota; species Marmota monax. The sequence continues at coordinate 164,565 of NW_026692512.1, forward strand.
GCTGGTGGTCTGGATCCACCAGCTAGTGGGCCAAGGGTCAGGCTGCAAGTCTGCACTCTTCGACCCCCTCCTGGGGTTTCAGTACACCTATTTTAGTCCAAACCACATTAATCATAAGTGGCTGTTGCTATGATTCAAAACCATAAACAAATGTCATGAGATCTAAAATCACAAACAGAAAAGGGACTGGGCCAAAATGTCCTAGTTAAGTACAAGTTATAGAATGGTTACTAACATCTGGACAATCAATCTCTAGACAAGGTACCTTGTCCAGGAAAAATGGGATCCAAAGAGAACACTTTTACATTAAATAAGAATTGCCACTTTTATTGCCAAACATGCCGAGCTAAGCCACTGTGGATGGGCACAGAGGCCGGCCTTCCCATGGGAGAAACATTTCTTACCTGACGTGGAGTCTCGGGGGAAAATGGGTAAGATGGAATCTGTTTGGTCATTGCCCGTACAGCCTGGCTCATAAAAAAATAGGTTTTCTTGGTACCGAAAAAAATGATCTTTCACAATCAATACTGAAGAATAATTTTACTTTGAAACCCCAATTGAGCATTACACGTTTCTTGGTTGTTGTGACTAAACTTTGTCATGGGACAAAGGTGAACTAACTCACCAGCTTCCTGGAGTCTCCATGCAGTTGCCATATCACTGCTGGCCTTCCACAAATGGAAGGGCACAAAAACGAACCAGGTTCCAAAAGGTCTCAACCAGAGTGCACGAGGCCCTCTGCAGAGGCTCAGAGGCCCGTCCACCCATGGTTAACTAGTTGTTCTTGGCACCATGGGAACTTACCTCACCTGAGGTGTCCCCTAAAGCTCCCATGTTAACGCCAGAAGTGACACTGGTGAGTAACAGAAGTGAGCAGTGGGATCATGAGGTTGAGGAGAAGGTTCTACACTAGGCTTATTGTGCTGGGACTTACTTTCAAAAAACAATTTACCTGCAGCCCTGCCCATCCTAAGTCAGTAAGATACACTAAATTCCTCAGCAAAAACATATTATCTGCAGAAGAAAGCAGGCCTGATGGGTGCTTTGGCACGTGTCTCTCATCCCATTGACTCAGGAGGCTGAAGCAGGAGGATCACAAGTTCAAAACCAGCATCAGCAACTTAGTGAGGCCTAATTAACTTCAGTGAGACCCTGTCTCAATATAAAAAATAAAAAGGGCTGGGGATGAGGCTCAGTGGAACAATTTTAGACTTGTTACTCAGAACAGTAGGTTCAGTCCCCAGTGCCAAAAAAAAAAAAAAATCCTAAAAGAAATTGAGGCCTGATGGGCTAGAGATGTGGCTCAAGCAGTAGCATGCTCGCCTGGCATGCATGTGGCCCGGGTTCGATCCTCAGCACCACATACAAACAAAGATGTTGTGTCCACCAAGAACTAAAAAATAAATATTAAAAAAATTCTCTCTCTCTCTCTCTCTTAAAAAAAAAAAGAAATTGAGGCCTGAAAAGCTACTTCCTGCCATTAAGAAGAATGTAAGTTGCCCCAAGGGGGTGAATATTTTATGATCTTTACATACAACAGATTCCAGAATTCATGCAGATATGATAATCAGAACCAGTCAGTGAGGGTCACAGAGACCCAGAGTTGCCTAGTCCTCAGCATGTCAAATCCCCCCTTGTGGGGTATGGCCATGTGCAGTGAGGACTTGAAAGTCTGAGACAGTCCTGTTGTCAGTCAGAAGTCAAGAGGTGGACCTGAGCAGGACTCTCCAGAAACTTCCCTGGGCCTCATTAAACCTGAAGAAGAGGTTTCCCTTTCATCTCCAAGGACACACTGTCTCCATTGAGATTGTCCCTTTTCCTCTCTCACCTGATACTCAGGCCCACTGCTCTGAGTGCCACAGCTAAGCTTTCCCAGTGTGCTCAGCAGAACTGGGGTCAGGACAGCCTCAGCAGCCATGGCTTCACGTTGGGCCCTTGCTCTGTAACAAAATGATCTGTCTTGGAGAACTGTGGCCTCTTAGGTCCATCCTCGTCTGAGTGGACTGACTGGGTGGCATCTGAGGGCAGGTTGAGTGTGGCTGAAGAGGAGGGTCATGGGGACTGCTCTGGAACTGTGAAGTAAGGCAGATGGACCTCCCCATGTGGTAAGCACCCTCAGTCATTCCTGGTTGGCTACAACAGAAAGATGAAAGGAGTTCACACTGACTCTCTGACTGCTTGGGCTCTGACATCACCTCTTGCCCTTGGACTTGGGCTGATGCTGTTGGCAATTCTCTTTCTCAGGCCTTTACCTTGAACTGGAATTTACACCACCAGCTTCCCAGGTCTCCAGTTAAAGATTCTCCATAGTCACCACATGAGTAAATTCTGCATAATCTATCTATCTATATAAAGATTATATATATATATATATATATATATATATATATATATATATGTGTGTAAGTATGTGTCTATTTATAATTGTTGATACACAGGCTGTCCCCAACTTATGATGGCTCAATATTTCAACTTTATGATGGTATAAAAGGGATATGCATTCAGTGGGAGCTGTACTTCAGGTTGTGAATTTTGATCTTTCCCAGGCTGAAAGTAGTATCTCAGTGCTGGGCAGCTGCGTAGAGCTCCGTACAATCATGAGAGTCCACACCAGTCTCCTTGGAGCATCGTGGAGACCCCTAGGTCAGGTGTAGCAAGCACATCTCAACTTAGGTTATTTTTATGTCCATATTTTGTGGATGTAATCACATTATAAATTGAAGGGCATCTTTATTTATCTATCTGTTTATCTTTATACACCTTGTTTCCATAATAGTCCTCCCTCAGTGTCCATAGGGAATTGGTTTCTGGACCTCCACAGACACCCAAATCTACAAATTCTCCTCTCCTTATATCAAACATTGTCGTGTTTGCACATAACCCATGAGCATCCTCCCACATACTTTAAATCATTTCTACATCACTTACACTACCTACAAAATGCAAAAGCTATATAGATCCTTGTTATGCTATATGTTAGGGGATGAGGACAAGAAGGGAAAATAGCTATGTTCAGTTTGGAAATGGGTTTTTATTGGTTTGTTTGATTTATTTGCTTTTGCTTTTCTAAAAAAATACTTTGGATCCACTAGTTGTTCACATCCACAGACAGGAACCTGAAGAGCCGAGGTCCAAGTGTGCTTCAGCGTCTCCTGTGGAGCCTGGCAGATGCCTCACTTCAGAAGATAACAGCTCTTGCCTCCTCCCCTGTGCGCTGCATAAAAATGGGGTTTTCTTCTCAGCACTCAGCCTGGTGCTCAGAGGGAAACCCCCGGGTCTGCGGACCATCAGGTTCTGAGCATGTGAACACTCTGCTGAAGGACCGCAGATTGCAGACCCAGGGGCCAGTGTCAATGGAGAGGATCTAATTAACGAGCCGCCTTGTCAACCCTTTAATGTCCACATTGGTGGCACTGTATACCATGATGACCTGAGCATTGGGTGGGATCCTGTTTTCTTTGACCACTCTGGCCCCAGCCTGGGCTCCTCTAGGACTCTGTGGTGCTCATCAGCATCCTTCAGAAGGTCAGCTCTTCAAAAGTACAGCAACTGTTCCCCTCCCAGGGAGTGTTCTAGAGGCTGAGTGTCCCTGCATGTCCCACATAAAGAGAGGCTGCACGCAGTGGAGATTTGCACATTACTCAGGGAGGAAGTGTCAACAATGCCCATGTCAATGGCAGTAATGGGAAAAGTGCATCTTTTGTGTGGCCCAGGATTGTAATCCTTTGGGGTGACAGAGAAAGACATTTTTAAGAATCCACAATTTGGAAAAAAAGGCTCAACAGTTTGGGCTGTTGAGCCTAATTTGTAAAATCAGAAGGAGAGAATGCAAAGTTCAGGAAACAGGTCCAAATAGAACACCTTTGCAGTGTGAGAAGGCGGAAGATGAGACTGAGCCACTGCGGGTGAGTGCGTATGGAACTGGGCGGCTGAGGAGTACACGGCATCTGACAGTCCCTGTTGATGGGGTTTACCAGATGCACACTTGTCTTAGGACTTCAGTGAATAGAGGTGATTTCACATTAGTTAGGTAGGTAGGTAGATAGGAGACGGCTTTCTCTGTACAGACCAATGTGTATGGGGCTTTGGGAGCTATTATGGAGTATCTATAGCTACTTCCTAACCCAGCTATCATCTAATTCATGATTTCAATAGACTAGTATTTATTGAGCATTTATTATGTGCTAGGCACTATTATAACCATACTGACTGAATTAAACCATCTAACAAGCTATTAAAGGACCTAATACTTCTTATCACACTGTTTATAGTTGAAGGAACAGAGCCACCAAGAAGCTAAGTAACTTACCAACGTCACACAGCCTGTTTTGCTAGCTCCAGAGCCAACATTCTTGACCAGTAGGTATTAATGAAGTGCCACTTATAGAGCACAGACCTTATTCTTATGAAATGGGAACCCAGTGTTTGGTTCCAAAGGAGCTCACAGCAAAATGCTTGTCTTTCCCCAGCTGGGCATTCAGAAGTAGGCGATTGATGGCTTCCTTGTCTTTACAGGAAGAAGGAGCAGAAGCCTGACTTCCGTAGTGTGGTGACAATGTGATATAGGAACATGGACTTTCTGACCAAGAGGAGGGCTTATGTGTTCATGTATTAGCAATCATATTGTTTATCAGCAAATCATGGCGTTCAGTGTCTCAGAAGCCTATCATCCCTCATTAGCTGGGGATGCTCTCTTTCATTCTAATGGAGTGAGAGAAGTCCACTCCAGCTCACCTTGGCGATGGTATCTGCCAGTTTATTTCTGCAGTAACTCACTTTCTCAGCCTTCGCCATCAGCTGGACGAGGCACTAATGAGGTGCTCAAGGGCCCATAACGAGCACTGGCATCTTCAGGCCATCCAGCCCCAGGAGAGCTGCTTGTTTCCAGCTCTGTCTGTGACAGGTGAGGGGAGGCAGGCGTCTTCTGATGGATGTGCTGTCAGAGGACATCTGAAGTTGCCTGCTGTGGGCTGGAAGGAGACTTCATGTGGCCTTTGGAAAAGCATCACTGGCTTTGAGATAGCAGTGGATTTCCTGGATTAACCTGTAGCCACTTTAAGAAAGAGGCTTGGTACCAAGTTGTTTTTAAGTGTTGAATTTATAGAGAAGATCTGCTAGAGAGCCAGAGCCGAGCCAGTGTTGGAATCCAACGCCACCTGACTCCCAAATCTTCCATGATGAATGACACCATCCACTGGCACCTGTATGCTCACAGATGGATCCTGTAGGGGTCGGGAACACATGCCTTCACCTCTGATGGTGTTTAATTGAGTATGCATAGATTATGTTCTAAGTGCCATGTGGGGTGGCAGTTGATGGACAAGGTCCTGGTCTCCTCAACCTGCTGTTTTTAGGATAAGGAGAGATCAGCAGAGTAATCAATGAGCATACCTACTGGGGTGAGAGCAGCAGAGCCTGGCAGATTCCACTGCTGCCTGTGGGCTAGAACTGGGCGGGAAGAGGCAGATCTCAGGGAAGGAAGCCTGAGCACCCTGGGCCCCTGAGCACTGCCATTTTTGCTGGGAGGGTGTCCTCCACACAGGTTGTCAGTGCATGTTTTCTAAAAAGTGTTCAGGTCACTCCATAGATGCTTTGGAGGGTAGTGACATGAGAGAGAGAGAACCCAGGATCCCCAGAAGGGCCAGGTGTCTCTCTGAATTGCTATCATATCATTGTGGTGATTGTTATTGTTAAATAACTAGAAGGTAATTTAAGAATTACCTTCAAGTAAAGCAGACAAATACCATTCCTTTATGGTACAAATAAAAAGAGAAATAAATGAGAAGGTAGACCTCATTCTGTACAACTTTCTGGCTGTATCACAGGAGACATGCACACGCACCCTGCTCTGGTACTAGAGTTTAATAAACTGAGCAGGAGTGGGGTGGCCAGGAGTGATGGAGAGGAGGAGGGGCCTTAGCTCGACTTTCTGTTATGCCAGGAAATGAGTCTTTGTTCTAGAAACTTGCTCACAGTTGGAAAAGGACTTTCCTGATCCACCTATGTGCTGCTCGTATGCAAATACGCACACACACAAGGGGCTCCTGCTTCTTGGGCTCCCAGGAGACAAGCCCTGAGCAGTCCTCTGTCCCCAGCTCTCTGGCATCGCAGAAAATGTGTCTGCATTCTGCCTCTTGGATGTGAACTTCAGCCCATAAATTCACAAGCTGATATGACTGGAAGACTTCCTTGGCCCTGGACTGATATAAACACTTCAGACAGTGGTGTGATGGACCCATAATTCAAAATCTCCTGATTCTGCCAGTCAGCACTTCAGGTCTCTGACCAAAGTGATCAAAAAAAGTGGGATGCAAACCAGGTCTTACCATCCAAAGACTTTGCAAAGACATTGCTAAAATTCTAAGGCTATGGATTTCTAGCTTGACATGTTCTGATTCAGAGGCTGCCAAGGAACCACCAGGGGAGACAGGACTCCATGGAGAGTCTAACAAATGTGAAGCAGAGACCAAGAAGGAAAGGCTGTGGAAACCTGAGCACGTTGTTCATAGCCAGGATTAGAGGATGCATTCAGCTCAGGGTTGAAGCCAATCACATCTAATCTAATTCTGATTCTAATCCCAGAATGGTCTTCCTGCTTACTGTCCTTAACATAAATAGATCTCCAGGAGAACCCAGCTCAAGTGGTCATTCACAAGGAGTGAGAGCTGAAGTCCATTTGTTGGCCCAGATCCCTGGGGATTCATTACCTTAGAAGGAAGCTGGGCATGGGTGCAGATGACTGACAGGCAGCAGCCAGAAGAGGAAAGGAGCAGCCATGGCCACATGGACTTGGTAAGGAAAGAAGCTTCCCCCAGTGCCACATTAGAGGACTCCTGTGTGTAAGGATGTTCCCAGAACATAAGACCTTCATGGAGGACGCCAGGAAGAGAAAGGGATATACAAATTAGTACTGAAACCACAAAGTCCCTGATAGTCACAAAAGGCTAGAAATTCTATCCAGAAATCTAAAGTTTAGCATGAGGACTATAATTAATGACATTGTATTCCATGCTAGAAACTTGCTGAGAGATAATATTTTAGTATTCTTGATATATGAAGGAAAGAAAGACAACCAGGTGAGGTGACAGATCTGTTAATTTGCTTGACTGCATAGTCACTGTATACATGTGCATCAAAAGATCATGTGGTACAACTTACATATACACAACACAAATAAGAACAAATGGAGAATTAGTCATACCTGGCCATCAGGAAATTAGACAATCTCTAACTAGGAGTGATAAGAGTCTAAATTATTGTTATAAAGAAAGAAATACTGCCAAACACTTAAAATGCTACAACTAGAAAATTACTGTTTGTGAAATTCTTTTGAGAAGTATCAGTTTGGATCAAGTTTGATTGTTTCAATTTTAATAATAATTGTAAGACTAGGAGGATATATAAGGGAGTAAAGTAATTCCCAATCTAGTCTCAGGCAGCAAGCTGATGGTCACATGGAGATCTTGGGGACTTAAAGGGGAGGAACTGTGTTTTTGATGGTGGTTAATCTTACAAAGATGTCCTGGGCAAGGGAACAGGTTTTGGACTAACAGGTGGAATCCCAATACTCTCAATTAAATAGCATCAGGTCTACTTCTCTGATTGATGTTTCCTGTTCTGTCCCTACAGAGGCTTTTGTTTTTAGATCCTGCTTTTCTGTTTCTACCAGCACTTCATAGAATACTCTGTGCATATAATGATCTTGAACATTAGGCCTGCATTACACTACTGTTAGTTAAATTCCACCTGCACACAATCATCAGGGTTATGGTGATCTATTACTGGTGTAAGTCTAGATTTCTCATATGGGATATTAAGAGTATGGAACAATTATAATTCTCCATTACACTGGTGAGTGTTGTGGGTTTTACTTCCCACATTGTTCAGGACAAGAATTTTATTCCCAGAAGTTGCAAATAACCTTCCCCATGGTGGAATGAACTCAAAGTCAAATAAGAGAACAAATTCCATGGACCTATTTCTTGATACTCTGGGTCCTTGGGCACCAAGCCTGCCTCCAGGAGCCATTGGAGACTGGCTCTGCTTTCAATTGCTGAGTCTTTCTGGAAGTATTCACTAGACTGTAAATTTGGAAATTCAGTGTCTTGGCTGCGGCCAACATTACCAGGCTTCCACCAGGTGTTTTTGACTTGGTCCTTCTCTTCCATAGAAGTCTGGAAAGCAATCCTGCAGATCTCCTTATTCCTGTGATTAATTTCCTATGCAAATCCCAAATACCTAAGCTTGTTCCAGCATGTGTGCCCATGGTTCAGTGAATCTAAGGGGGAGAAAGCTGCCTAGCTCCATATGTCCAGCTTTAACCAGGCAAAGAGGTCTTAATCCCTTCTGGGCCATCATTTGATTCATTAGCATTGCCTGGATCCTGTCCTAAGCTAACATGTGTTGGTGCTATTTTTTAATCTCCAAAAGTCAGGCATAAAATGTTTGAAATGAAAGAGCTCATGAAATGTGATCCGTATCTGGCCAAGATGGAATAATAGGAACCAAAATGTGCATCCCAACAGAAACAACTTAAAAATAGACCAAGTACATAAAACAATGGTTTTTAGACATTGCTGTAGGCAGGGCCCTGTGCTAATCACTTGACCAGGGAAAGCACATTAATTGAGCTCTCTTACCCACCCACGTCCCCGTGCACTTCCTGGAGAATGTTTCAGGGCCTAGCACAGGTAGGGAATCCCAGCAGAGCCTGGCATTTCCCAGAGCTGAGAAGAGAGAGATGGAAGTTCAAAAAGAGCTCCCTGCTCTCAGAAAGGCAGAATTAATACTGTTAACAGGGCCATGTTACCAAAAGTGATCCGCAGGTTCAAAGCAATCCTTTCAAGATATCAATGGCATTCTTCACAGAACTGAAGAAACAGTCCTGCAATTCATATGCGAGAATAAAAAACCCAGAAGAGCCAAAGCAGTCCTGAGCACTAGAGGCTCCCAATACCCAACTTCACACTCATCACAGAGCCTAGGTAACCACCAACACACTGCAGCCTAAAACCAGCCATTCAGACTAATAGAATACACCAGAAGACACAGAAACAAACCCTTAGCGACAGTTGTCTGGTGCTTAATGAGGATTATTAAAATAAAAGTGATCACACTTCATCTGAGCTGATACTTCTCAAAACTATCTTCCAGTTAGAATGACAGTCATCAAGAATACAAATTTTAATAAACATTCGCAGGATTTGAGTAAAAAAGGAACACCAACACACTGTTGGTGGGACTGTAAATTACTACAACCATTTTGAGGACATTCCTCAAAAGACTAGGAATGGAGCCACCATATGATCCAGCAGTCCAGCTCCTCAGTAAGCATGCAGAAGAGTTAGAGTTAGCACACTGTGTTGGGATGTGGATACACGTGTTTACAGCAGCACAGTTCACCATGGCTGACCTGTGGACCCAGGCTGGATGCCCACTAACAGACAAATGGATAAAGAAAATGTGGTGTATATAGATGATGGAGTTCTACTCAGCCACCAAGAAGAAGGAAATGTGTCTTTTGTTGGTAAATGGATAGAACCCAAAGCATTGCACTTAGTGAAACCACAGCCTCGGACAGTCAAGGGTTGTATGTTTTCTCTCATGTAGATGGGAGGGCGAAGAAAAGAGGAAAGAAGGGGGATCTTATGAACATGGGAAGCAACAGATCAGAGGCAGGTGACCATGAGGAGGGGGAGAGGGAAAGAGGAGGTACCTGGTACCACAGGCCAGTCACTCTGTGTGCATGCATGAAGACGTCCTGGTGACCTCCATTGTTGTGTGCACCAAGTCGAGTACACCAAGGCCGATAACAGGGAAGGGACTGGAGTCTGAGAGGTCAATGTGTCAGAGTCCACAGGCCGAGTGGAGGTCCACCCCACCAGAGACCACCTTCAGAATCAACCAAGGGATCAAAAATGGCCTTGTTGAACTTAAACCCTGGGAAGAGCTTGTGGCTGGCTCCAACTCCAACTCAGTCCTAAATTCCTGAAAAACTGTTCCACGTGGAGTCCCTGTGCGAATACCACCTGCCCTTGGAGGCTGGATGTGGAGATGGAACGCAGGGTTCTCCATGTACCTCTTCGGTCTGGAGGCCAGGTAGGCTCTACATGGCCTGTTTGATACTATATTTTATATTCTTCTCAACCTCACTTCTTGCCCACCAAAACCTGTGTTTGCCTTCTCACAAGGAAGGAAGTCCCCATGATCCAGTCTGCAGATGTGAACTTGGCACCCAGTTAGCAAATGGGACTCAAGGGAGGCTCAGAGAGGCTCAGGGAAGTGTTTTCTGGTTGACAGTGTGAGCCTTGGCCATGAGTCTACCTCTGTCTCTGTGCTACGCATCACAGCTCTGTGGCCATGTCTTGCAGCCAGAGGCAACATGTTCAAAAAGACAGCAGAAGTTCTCAGGGTGACAAAATGCAGAGATAGGAAGTGACATCCCTGAACTGTGGAACCAATCAGGAGCCGCCTCTCTTCTCGCTGTGTGAGAAAAGTCTGTGGCCATCACTGTGTCTTCCATAGTCAGAAGAAAGGACAAAGCTGGGGGGTCAGAGCAGCTTCTCAGTGGAGAGCCAACAGAAACTGCGAAGATCCTTGAGGCCAGGTGTGGATTGCTGGATAAGGGAGAATCCCCGAGTGCCCAGGTACAAAGGAAGTCTAGATGTACAGGCCTGAGATCCCCTTTGTGTTCCAGGACCAGGTTCTGAATGTGAGACAGGAGAAGCTGTGTTAGCTGACAAGCTTCAGGATCCATGTGGAGACAGGTGGTGGTGAGATGTTGCTGAGCAACATGCACTCCACGCACCCAGAACCTGCACCCTTTCCAATACCCAGGCTAAGTCCTCTGCCACTAGGAGAGGGCAAGGAGCCCATGCAGGCATGGTCTCCGAAGCTGCATGGGTATGCAGGCTGGTGTGGCACGTGACCTCCTTGATGACCTGTGAAACTATGATGGCACCCCCACTTGGACAGTAGCTGGCTCATTGCTTTGGGGGTCATTCTAGAAGTGAACCTGCAATCTCTTGCTCCCTAGCATTGTCCTAAAAATATTTTAGCACTAGCAGCTTACTTTTTATAATGGTATTTCCACAACTAATATTTCAGAGAGACTGATGAGAGCCCCATTGCAAACACTCTGAAGAGAGGAGAGGAGAAAATAAAGATAAAACTTCTCTAAGCACCATGAAGAGCTAAGTGATCAGTGCCCCACCCCCAACACACACACTTGACTTTAGAAATGGTTGTGGGCTCAAGAAATGGAGTGTTTGAGTCAGCAGATTCTTCAGTGTGTGGGCTTAACCAGAGTGTGGAACTGGGTGGCCTGGGGACTGAGGTTCTGGTTTTCCAGAGAGAATAGAAGTGCAAATGGAGGTGTGTGTGTGTGGCCACCTTTTGTTCCCCAGTCTTGGGAACAAATACTGAATGAGAGGTTAAGGAGCTTATCTCTATAAATAAAGTCCTTAGCTTCTGGTATTGGAATCTGAGAGTGCCTGGTTGGGCTGATGGCCACCCTGCCCATCTTCCCTGTTAGGAAGCTCCTCAGATCAAAACAGAACCATAACAATAATAGGAGTGGGAGAGAACAGAGCCAGGCTGTTTGAGTAGAGCATCCAATGGGGGCCATGAGCCAACGTGGGGAGTGCCCATGGGCCTGCTCTAGGATGTCTGTGACATTGAAGCTGCTGAGTTAGGCAATAAAGGCTCTCTCCTTATACACAGCAGTGTTGACTTCAGCAATAATATGAAAGTACAGTGGGAGGAGAGAGGGGGAAGAGAATACACCACCAGGTTGGTGAAGCACCAACCCCTCAAGCCAGGTAGCTGTGCGACCTTCTTCTCAGGGTCCCGAATGCGAAGTCCCGGCAGAGCGCCCTCTCCACCACTGAGGCTCCAAAGCTCTTGCTTCCAGTGGGCCTCTTTAAATACCAGCAAATAGAATACAGAAGACGCTGCTCCAACAGCCCTCAGGACTTAGCCTGGCTTCATCCCCCCAAGGATGGGCCAGACCCCCAGAGGATGTGCACCTGGAGATAAGAGAGATCACCAAGTTCCCCTGAGCCAGCCACTCCCACAAGAAGCCAGGATTCCTTGGATGTTTTGTCCAGGACATTCAAAGGTAACTACAGGCAGGGGACAGGGAAGGTCTTGGTATTTTCCTCAACTTGGAATGCTCTCAGTGATGTTTTGCAAAAATTAGCTCTCTTCACTCTCACAGTGACATAAATGACTTTAGACTTGGTCACTCTTTTGCAGGTTTGGGCCCATGGCTTCTGTGATGTACCAGGTAAGGAATGGGTTGGGCCTGGAGTGTGCTCAGCTTGCTGGCTCCATGCCCACCCCAAGCAGCCATGTGACCCCCTAGGCAGGCTCCTTGCCCAGGAGGAGATAGGCCAGGGCCTGCCTGTGGTCCCAGAGCTCCCTGCTGGATCTGAGCTTTGCCTCCAACCTTGATTCCCAAAACCAAGATGGAGTTGGAATGAGGAGGATCTGGTGTCTGCTGCCCCTTCTTGGAGGACCAGGAAGCCCACATGGAGGTCTCTTTTGCCCTCCTGTCCACAGCCAGCATTTGCCTCACTTCTCTGGGGGGCCTTGATGGTCACCAAGAGGTGTCCAGTGAGACTTTGAGTGGAGGCTAATATCTGCAGCAGGAGGAAACACCAAGACAACTCTGTGTCCTGAGTTTTACTGGAGCCTCTCAAGTTAGGAGGATCCTGATTTTGAGAAGGAGCCATAGTATCTGATGTGCAGCCACAGAGATGAGAAGACATTAGAGGCACTCAGCCGTGCACGGAATGTGGACTGTGGCATCCAGTCACATTCCCAAAGCTCCTTGGACTCAAGGGAAATGAATGCCCTTCATGAATGTCATGATGGCTCAGGTGGCTGAAGGTGTGGACTGAAAGATTGGGGAGTGGAAGATTCTCCAAGGCCATTTGGTGTATGGGTAGCACAGGCAGGAACCCTAACCTCTCCAAGCACGTCATTGTCTGTGAGATGAAAACAATGATCTGCATTTTTCTATCTCACAAGATGTTGCTGAGAAAAAATAAATGAACATCATCAATGTGACCTCTTTTAGTAGAAAAAGCTAAGCTGAAAAATGAATAAAGCTGTTTTCCTACAAATATAAGCCTCCACTTTCTGTGTTACTAATTGAAGACAGGGAAACCATGAGGATTTTATTTTCTAAACTTGGAATTGAATTCTTTAACTGTATTGGACATGGGCAGTGGTTAAGAACATTTTTAAAAAATGAAAAAAGTGATTTCTTGTTGAAAATATGAAATTACCAGATCTTGTATCTTTCCTCATGCACCTGTGGTAAGGATTTTCTAGCTAATACTGATGGAATGATATTTTGGAAATTGAGCAACAGATATTCTCAATAAAACTATAAATTCTCACTGTAAAGTGTTAGTCTACTTGAGTTGTTTTCTAATGTCTATTTAATACATTCAGCTTTAATGCAATATGTCCTCTAGAACTAAATTGAAAATAGAAGGTAAATTAGATGAATTGATAGTTTTAGGCCATAAAACCCTCTTTCTTGCTGTGCTTTCCTGGGGCCCTCAGATCTGTCATAGGGACTGCCCACCTCTGTGCATGAACGTGGAGGCCATACTTGGAGGGTTATGGGGTAGAGGGGATGATGGAACCATCTTCTCAACAGCTTTCCTATTTTTGCATCATTCTGTGAGCACAGATTAAATTTTTAATGTCATAATTCTTTACTCTGAATATCCAGCACCAAGATCTGCATAATTTTTGAAATAATCTTTATTGCTAAATCAACCAAAATCTCTTTTAAAGCATACACAGTTACTACTCTTTAAAATCAATTTATTCTTTGAGTCAAAGAAAAAATGCTCTAAGTTGTTCTTTTTAGGAATGCTTTAATTGGAAGGTGAAATCAAGCAATTATTGAAAGCTTTAAAAATGATTTCAGCAAATGTTTTTTTTTGGAAAGTGAATTAGGAAATATTTTGGAATAAACATTAATTACAGTGTTTTAAGTGATTGTGATAAAATTGCAATTAAAAATAAAACACGCTTGCAATTTAGAGGTTTATTTTTCTTACACCTATTTCACCTTTGGTGCTTTTTACTTGGTGGCACCTTAATGAGTAGAGACAAGAGTTCTTGGTGTCACTTTAGAATGTCCTCCATATAGACAGAAAAGACAGTGAATTTCCAGTGTGGCTGGTCCACAGCAAGTGACAGGCTGAAAAACCATCCTCTACCTCATAGCAAAACCTGTCCAAGGAAGGGACATTACCTTTGTCCTTGGAAAGACCCACAGAGCACTCCTAGGCACATTCCCACCCTGCTAAGTTGTTTATCTACAAATAACAGGAGAGATCTGCTGGGACAGGTGTCCCTGACTCAGTCAGGCTAGGTGGGGATCCATAGCAACCCCCTAGCAGCCACCAATCAGCATGAGACAGGGAAATACCTGGGATGTCAGATGACCCTCCCAGTAGTTTATGGTGGTTGATAACATGTTGGGAAACCATGTAGTTCAGCACGAACACCCCTCTTGGCTTAAACCAATCAGTTCAAATGAATACCCCTTTTGTACTGACCCAACTTGTTCCCGCCAGTGAATGTGCTAATCATGTTTTAGAGTTGTTATTTGATTTTCCCGCGGTGTGTGATGATTTGCTAAGAGATGCTATGATGTATGTGGGGGTCCCTGCCTTCTCCAAAGAATGTATAAAACTGCTGCAAACCCTGGGCTCAGGGCCTCTCAGCGTCACCAGTTGCTGTGTGTGCGCCTGGAGGACTGAGCTAGCTCGCAATAAACACCTCTTTGATGTTTACATTGATCTTGGTCTCTGGTGGTCTTTTGGGGGTCCCGAATTCGAGCATAACAAGGCATGGACTGATTCTCCCTTCTCACTCTCTTATCTCCACCAGACATAAGAGAATGGTTCCCTGGGAGGTTCTTCAAGTTCCTAAAGAGATGAGATTCCCAGAGACCTTTAAGACCCTAGCTAATGGAGAGCTTGTTCCTCTCAGTCTTCATGTCCCAAAGGTGATCAGCAGAGGGCATGTGTAGCCAAGATGGCACCCCAACATGTCTCCCTGCCTCTTCCCCAGTCTGCCCCCAATGCATGGGGAGTACTTCTTCTCAGATGCTCTTTAAATGTCCATCATAGGTCCCTGTGACATTTGCCCAGCAGCAAGTTCATCTGTGCAATTGACTGTCTACCGTAGACCATGATAGAGAATTGTATTTTTCCATTTTTATGAAAGCAGGCAGCTTTTGACACTTAGAAATTCCATTTCAGCTACTGTAAGTAGTCACCAAATTGCTGTCTACTTACTGTAATTATGGACAATTCTAAAACTTTCACACATTTTCAGAGTTTTAGTGAATCACTTTAAGAAGATATCAGGGGCATTGTGTCTCTCTAGTGGGATGGGATTATAATGCATTTTCCCCCAAGTACCTTCATTCAGCCAGCACTGTGTGGCTTTATCTGCATTGAATTTCTAATGTATCATAGTTCAAATGATGTCTTGGGTGATGGCTGATTAGTTGCCCTTGGAAATGACTTGGATGCATGGCCTAATTTTTCAAAAATCTTTAAGAAGGGTCACAGCAATATTCAGTTGTAGGACATGAAATAAACTAATGTGTATTTTCCTGCCCTTTTAAAATTGTATTGTTTGTTTGTCATATTACTGGGATGTAGATCATTATTAATGACAGTCCAGTGTATCTCAAGTATGGGTTAAGGTTACAGAGCACTGGGGCTTATTTTTTCTAATTATATACACTTAAAGAATGTTTTGGAATTGACATTTCTGTGATAAAAATTTGCAAATGTGAAGAAGAGTTATCACAACAAATATTTTGATTTTTTTTCTTGGAATTTTGTTCAATTCAGTAAGTAACACTTAGACATTTATGATCCCAAGGATTTTTCCATAACTGTCTCGTCATTGGATAAAATGGTGGTGTCTGTCCAGCCAAACCTGCAGTCCCAGTGGCTGGTTGTGGTTTCAGAGGGTGAAGGGCAAGGGCCCCTGATCAAGTTGGAGATGATGATCAGTGAGCCTTGCCAGAAGACCAAGAGGAAGAGTGTTCTTGCTGTGGGTAAAGGAAGCGCCAAGGTCAGGTTTGCACTGGGCATCGAGGAGGAGCACTGAGGAGGAGCACCGAGGAGGCAGCAATGACATTGAGGGCATGAACAAGGAATACAAAGATCACCTGAGCAACTCCATAGAGCAGGAAGGGAGCCAGGAGGGAGCGGTCCAGGAGTGGCTCCAGCATGGCGGCCCTGCTGGCCCAGAGGACAGGACCAACAGGAGCACAGCCCTGCCACTGCCTGGGGCGGGGAAGGACAAGAATCTGCTCAAGAGTGGTGGTGCAGATGCCTTCACCAGCTTCCCCACCCAGGGGAAATTTCCAGAATCCAGTAACCCTAGTGACCTTACGGTGGCCTCGAGGGGCTTGACAGACTTGGAGATCAGCATGTACGCCCTGCTTTGCGTCTTCTGCCTGGCCATCCTGGTCTTCCTGATCAACTGCGTGGTGTTTTCCTGGAAGTTCTGACACAAAGGCTTGCGGTGAGCAAGCAGGGCAACATCCCCCACTCCCACAACTGGGTCTGGCTTGGGAATGACATGGAGCTTTTGGAGAACCCAGTGGACATCATGCTCCCCTCAGAGGAGTGCATGACCATGATAGACAGGGGGCTGCAGTTCGAGGAGAAGAACTCCCTGCTGAAAGGAGGTTCCCAGAAGCCCTTCCACAGTCAGCTGCTCAGACCTTCTGACTCTGTCTATGAGAAAGAGATGAAAAACGAACCTGTAAACTCTTCTGGCCTGAAAAGGAAGAGAGTCACGTTTACTTCCTACACCACCATCCTCCCCGAGGATGGGGGCCCGTACACCAACTCCATCCTGTTTGACAGTGATGACAGCATCAGGTGGGTTTGCCAGGACATGGGGTTGGGGGACTCACAGACATGAAATACTGTGTTATATTTGAATTCACTGATGTGCCTTCTGTTTTTCAAACAGCTGGAGTTTCTGCTTGTTCAGCAACAGAGGGTGATTTAATAAGGATTTATTTGTTCAAGCCTGGTATGTGTGGGGGTGGGGAGGGGCAGGGGGCAGGGTTCTCTTCTAAGCACATGGAAGTGGCCTGAAGAGTTAGTGAAGCTTGTGTGTAAGCCAGGATGAGCACCTGGCATGCCCCT
This sequence comes from Marmota monax, assembly GCF_021218885.2. Lineage (NCBI taxonomy): Eukaryota > Metazoa > Chordata > Mammalia > Rodentia > Sciuridae > Marmota > Marmota monax. The sequence goes on from NW_026692512.1 coordinate 181,778, forward strand.
GTAGTACTGCTGCAGCACTGGGTCAGCAGTCGCCCACCACCTGGTACTCTCTCATTACCAGTGCACCAAGTTTTCCACCAAGGACTTTATCTGTCAGCTCAGGACAAACAGATGTTTAGAATTGGGAGGAGTTTGATGGTTAATTTTCCTATAGTTTGACATCAGTGGGGTACATGGACAAGTCTTACTCTGGGCCTGAGAACTCTTCTGTGAAAGGTGGTGAATGTGGCCACCCTTTTTGGTGATGTGCTCCACATTGTTTTTATGCACATTTATACCAATGCCTGTTGTTGTTTTGTTTGGGGGGAGAGTTGTTTATTGTTTTATTTTTGACTTCTGGGAGGCTTTTTTAAACATACATGGTTTCTGTCATTTAACTGACATTTGCTTGGTTGAGACAGGAGTTGGGCTCCCTGGAACCAGCCTTGCCACATCCAGATTGAATTCCCAGGGCCCTTCTCTGCTTCACCCTACTGTTTATGGATTCAAAGTAACTGAATCCTCATTTTCTGTAGACATTGTTTTCTCATTGACACATCTTAAATCAGCATTGCATGGCAGAGTTTTTTTTTTTTTTTTTTTAAATAATATTCAATGAAAAGGATTCACAAAATTTGGAATTTTGCAAAAATTGGGGAATATCTGTGAACCACAAAAAAATTTTGTTTTAAATACATAGTAGTTTAAAATCCATGTGGGAAATTATAGAGTCCATTCCTAAGGGGAAAAGGCCCACTTAAAACACCTAGTCACATAAACATTTTGTGGAAAACATTTCACTCACTAGACTCAAATATAAAACTGGTGTGGACTTTCGCAAAAAGAAGATTCCTTAAAAACAGATATAGACTAAACTGCCATTTTACTCAAGAAAAATAGAGAGAGCATGGATGAGATTCTGTTTATCAGGATGGAAATCCATCTATTCAGTGACCAGGAAAACATCACATCTGTGCTTCTGGCCAAGAGAAAACATCACAGAATGTGTCCTGAGGTAGGAAACCAATGAGCACACTCAATACAGTCATGAAAATAAATGGCCACTCTAAACCTCAAGATACAGTTGTCAGGAAATCAAAGGTCAGAAAAAGAAGGGGAGGAAGAAAAAAAAATGAGTCTCCAGTTCTTTGTGAAAAAATAAACAGCAGTTGAAACAGTGGTATGAAGTGGAGTTAGAGCAAGCTTCCGAATAAAAAAACGAGACAGCTTGTCAATTAAATAAATTGAAATGGCTGCAAACAGATACTGGACATTGTAGCTTCCTTGGGAACATCTTTTAGCACCAGCGAGGGGTCTCAGGAGGTCTCCCAGAAGAGAGGCCCTTGCAGGGTCTTGACACACCTCACAGAAAAGAAATCCAGGATATGTCAAAAACAGGCACAGCAGAGATTTATTTGGGAAACAAGGAATGGGCAACTTGGACAGCCTGAAAGTGGATGCTATCTTGAGAATAAGTGCTTTCAGGACCTTGGGCTCTTCTATTAAGGGAAACTTTGTGCTTAGTGACCATGTCAAATGTGTGGGTGGCATCACCTGGTGGGCTCAGATCTCTTCCTCAGGGAGCACAGGGCTGTCATGGTGCTGTGGTTCTCTTAGGGATATCTGGGTGGATGTCATCCAGGTGATAAGGTTTGGAATGTACCCACATGGTGGCTCCTCCAACATCTCCCCTTTGGCTCTGTTCCGGCAGCACCTGCAGGCATTAGTGACTGGACCCACAGTGCTCCAAGGCTCACGGACCTCTCAAGAATCCACATCAGTAGGAAAATAGGCTGGGCCTATAGGTGGGATGGGGCATCTTAGGGTTAGACTTAGGGTTTCTTCTATCTTGTCTCACTTTGAGCCACGACAAGTCTAAGAACTAACTTGGAAAGACAGAGGAGGCACCTGGGGCTCTGCCATGACTATGACTGGCTGATGGCTGATCTGGTCAGAACAGAGGTGTTTGGTTGCCCCCTTGTTGCGTAGACTTCCACGTGGGTGAACCCACCCTCCAAACTCATCTGCTCTGAGGTCTCCTCAAGTTGGCAGCCGAGAGGGTCTTCATCTGCTTCCCTCTCATGCACAGGGCTGGCGGGTTTGTGGAGAGAGGGTCGGCCTCACCACAAGTGTTCTCTGGGTCCTTTGCTGTTGGAATGGTACTTGAGAGTCAAGGTCCTGGAGCCTGGGAATCCTTGCCATGGTCTGGGGAAGGAAGCATTTGCAGGACAGAGAGTCTGCAAGACTGGCTGACTCCTTGAGGAAGGGCCGCTCAGGAGGCCCGAGGAAATTATGCTGCATTTCTCTTTATTATTCTTTTACTTTTAATTGGGTATTTTGTTTATGCCACTGTTTTTCAAAGGATCTGGAGGTGAGGTAGCCCCAAACCCACTTATTGGATAAGTCCACAGGTATGTTAATGGAGCACAACTAACAACTAGGCCTGTGATTTCTAGAGGCCACTGTCCAGTTCTCCCCACTGTGTCCTGGCTGGACAAACACTACAGAATATATATATATATATATATATATATATATATATATATATATATATATATATATATATATATATATTTATTTTTGTATTCAAATTTTGCGCACTCATGAATGATCTCTGTGGATTTGTAAAAGTCAGATGTGTTATGGAAATCTCTCTGCTTTTTGTTTTTATATTTTTTTTTTCATAGAGAAAAAAATTAGAATAAAATATGACCTGTGTTTCAGTGTTTATGTTGGACAAACTTACTCAAGATGATCAGGACACTAGGACTTTCCTGATGGGAAATAAGAACCCAAAAGCTTTAAAGTCCACTAGGGAAATTATCTTCCCATTCCAAGAAAGCAGTAATGACGTGGGTTCCCACGCCGGGCAGGCTTCCTGTTCTGTGCCCTGCCTTCAAAATATTATTGCTACTCAAAGTCAGTTTTTCAGATTAAAAAAAAAAAACAATTCAATATGCAGAATTGTCTTTTTAGGTTCTGTTAAACATTTAATGTATCTAAATATTCCTCCTAAATACAGCACTTTGCAAATAGTGAAATTCCATTTTTCATTATTAAGGTTGGAACTAAAATAACTCACTATTTGAGTTCTACAGAGATTACAGACCCAAGGGTTAAAATTAAAAGAATAAAACTTTAAACGGAACCTAGAAATGAAAAAATAGAATCTATTTTGGATTTAACAAAGACTTCTTAATCATTAAAACAATCAAAATTGTTTAAATAAAACAATAAAATAATTGCCCTTTATAAAACATTTAAAAATATTTCTGCAGATAAAAGATAGAGTTACAAAATGAATGGGCAAACATAAATTGGGAGGAAAAATTGCAGTACATCTCCTAAAAAATCTTATACAGATAGGTAATTCTGCTATTGCTCCAGAATAAAAGACAATCTAATTTTTTAAACAGGCAGAAGAAAATGGCTTTGGGCTGGAGAGTAACTCAGTGGTGGAGCTCGCCTGTGGGCACAAGCCCTGGGCTCCACCTCAGCACTGCAAAAAGAGAAAAAAAGAAAATTCATGTCAAAACTACAGTGACTTAACTCTACTTAGTTTCTAGAATAACCAAATTTTAAAGTCCGAAAAACATGAATGTTAGTGAAAACGTGGATCAGCTAAAACTGTCTTATATTGCCAACTAATTGGCAGTTTTCAAAGCAAATTTCTAAAAAAAATTGTACACATATTCTATAATTAAGCAATTCCTCAACTTAGTATGACTCCAAGGGAAACTATTCATATGTAAATACACATGTAACATGTTTATGTCACACACAGGCCAAGGAAACCTGATGAGGACATTTGTAGCAACTTCAATTACAATAACAAAATACCAACTGGAAACAACTCTATTGTCAATGACAACGGGGACCGTTGCTCAGCTGAGTAGATCTACATAGCAGAATGCCATTCACAGCCCAAATCATGACCTCCTGATTCACCCAGCACAGGGTACCCTCAGAAGTGCTTTATGATGAAAAAGAATCCAGCTGAGGCAGAGAAGCAGGGTGGTGCTGGAGCTCAGGACTGGGAGGGAGACAGCAGGCAGGATGCCTGCCTAAGTGTTTCTCATCCTGGTCGGGACCTGCTACCTGTGCTGTGATCAACTGCTGTGATCTACGTATTTCATCACATTAATGACACCTCATCTGCAGTACACCTCAAGCATGTCATGCGACCATCATATTCAGTATCATGGGGAAATAAGTAAATAAGGACTTTTGTATGGTCCGTTATTTTCAGCCCGTGTGCTTATAACTGGACCAGCACAACATAACTCCTTGAACACTGTATGAATATCTGTCACATGTTCTTTATCCATTCATGTGTTCATGGGCGTCTAGGTTGATTCCATTGCTTGGCTCTTGTGAGTTGTGCTGCTGTGAACACTGATGTGGCGCATCCGTATGGTGTTCTGATTTTAGTTATTTTGGAAAAATCCTGAGGAGAGGGACAGCTGGGTCATATGGTGGCTAGTCTTTGGAGGAATCTCCATACAGCTTTGCAGAGTGGTTGTGCTCATTTGTAGTCCCACCGACAATGTAAGGGTGGGCCTTTCCCCACATCCTCCCAGCACTTACAGTTGTTTGTATTTTTGATGACCACCACTCTGACTGGAGCGAGGACCTCTCCTAAGGTGACCCATGTACCTGCTGCCCCGAGAAGGCATGATGTGAAGAGTGGAAAGCTGGGGATAACAGAGAATAAGGGAACATTGAGGACCAAGGTGCTTGTCAGGCAAGGTCGCTTTAGAAACCATCTGGACTGTTGAGGGAAAGGTTCCTCCTGACAGAGAAAGAGGAAATGAAGCGGATGCACCCAGTGAAGAAAACCCAGTAAGTGAAGCTCTTGGGACTCAAGGGGCAACTCTCCAGCTGGAACAGGAGCCTCACATCAGAGGAAGCTTCGCCGGCCACGTGGTCCTAAGCCTCTGCAGAGATGTAGACCACCTTTGGCCCTTTACCAAGCACATGCCCCTGCACACAGGAGGAGAACACTCAGGTGTGGGAGGAGGCCTCCTCCAGACTTGCTGAAGCTGGGAACCTAACGGAGAAATGGACTCAGGTGGAGTGGAAGGGGCATTCTATTTTGTGAAAACCATCTTGTCTTCCAAAAGTAAGGCAGCTGTCGGGATGGAGGAGTGGCCCTGTGCACTGAGAGAAAGCTCCCTGACCTGAGAAAAGACACTCAGGGAGAAGTGAGTCTGTGCTACAGTTGAATGTGAGTTTTCCCAAATGGTCCTTAAGAGGACCAGGCCACCCTCTGATTTCCAGGTCCTCGAGGAGAAGCACTAACCAGCAATGGGTCACCAACTGATAAAACTAGGAGCTTTTCCTGTCGCCTGTGCAAATTGCATCGCCTTTTATGGAGATTGGTTTCAGGTGCTCTGTCTTGTTCGTTCTCTCAGTGGGGGAAGGCAGGGGAGACACACATCTCAGGGCAGGTCTCAACATGTGCCTTCAACACCACTTGAGCATTTCAGACCCTCCTTTCCCAGCCCCGGATTCATCTAGTTTTAGCAAATGGAAACCAGCAAGCAGTTCAAGGCCAACATAAGTGCTGTCATTTGTGAACCAAGGGCACACCTCTCTCCCAGCCAGCCCATGCTGTGCTTCAGGACCCCTGGAAGGAGGTGACCTGTGCAGGGTGGCCAGGTCTTCCAGGTGTTGGCAGGATGCAGCACCCAGTCTCTGCCTGGTACAGAGCAGGGCTAGGTGACAAAGTGCTGTGTGAGCAGGTCTATGGTAGCATCAGATTGCGAAGAAGTAGTCTCAATGATGAATCCAAGCACCATCCAAGCACCCCTTTGTGGGTGGCTCTGTGGTGCTGGCTCCTCTGTGCTGTTCAGAATGAAGTAGCTGGCATTCCTTTTGCAGTTTTCATTCCAACTTAAACTCTACGAGAAGCATCTGTTGCTGATCATGCCACTGTAGGACAGCCATGATTGACTGGGTTCTATTAATCCATTAAAAAGTCCTGAAGTTTGGCTTCCCCCTAAGAAGATGAAAGCTGCCTGAGAATCTTGGTCTCATATTAACAATAAGATGACAAATTGGTTAATTGACATAACCACAGGACTTTTGATAGCCAGAATGAAAGCTCACAGTGGACACTGTGAGCTAAATTTCAGAATGACAAGCCCCCACTTAAAAGATTGGGAGACACAGCCTTTGATAAAGTACAGCAGGAAAAGGAGACAGCCATAAAATTAGACAAAAAGTTAATTAATTCTTAAAAGATAAAACTGAGCTACTGCAGCAGTTTAGGATATCTCAGATGCCCCAAGCAGGGGGAGTGGGCACCCGCTCACCGGCACTTTGCCATGATCTCCAGTGGGTACATATGAGAAGAAGCAGGTGACCCATGTCACAGGTGATTACGAGGTCACCTTGGAGACAAAGACTGGCAGGTGAGCAACCACCATCACCAGGCAAGAATAAAATTGCCCATATCTCCAGCTCTTCTCATTAATGGCAATGTGTGAAGCACAGGGAAAACAGCACATAATGTTCTCCTGCCTTTTAAAATGGCTCAGCTTGGGCTATTGACTAAATAAATTTGCTCCCTTGATTCCTTATAGACTGTAGGTGAAATACATCTGTTTTCCAGCGGGGGACAGAGAATTCACTCAGGCTCAAGAGACTGCTCTGATGCAAAGGAGAACATTGTCATTGCTGGTGGTGCAGGACTAGCCAATGGTCCTTGGGTTGCACCAAGACCCGACACCTATGAGAAAAGAGTTCCATGTTGGTGCCTGGGAAGGAGCAGGCAGCAAGGCTGAGCAATTCATCCCAGGGACTGAAGTGCACAGGAATTGCCTGCTTCTGAGACCTGAGCAGCACCATGTGAAATGTCCACACCAGCCCAGCTTGCTTTGCTCCAGGCAACAGTGAAGAGTACGGGCCATGTGGAAGGGTGGGCACAGATCCAGGCAGGGGTGAGGGCTGAGGAACACTGAGATGATGGTGGTGCACAGAGAAGCTCCTGGCGCTCCAGGTCTTCTGCTCCATGATGGGGTGGCTGCAAGAATGAGGGCTGTGAAGGTCTCTGGTGAAACCACCAAAAACCCATCCAGTTCCTCACCAGAGCCCCCCAACCCCGCTCATGGCCAACAAGATGAAGAGGAGGGCTCTTCCTAGGCCTCAACAGTGACTGCCATTTTCTCTTCTGCCACATTCCATACAGTGCCTGATATCAATACAAAATCATGAGAGACACAAAACACTAAAGGAGTACGATGACCACATCATGTAAGCAAAACAAGCAGGAGACAGAAAGGTGAATACTGTACGATCCCATGTATGTGGAATCTAAACTAGTCAAGTTTGCAAAACAGAGAGAACAGAGATCTCCAAGGCCTGAGGTCAGTGAGCAGTGGGGAGGGGCCGCTAACAAAGGACACAGCTTCAGGTGTATAAGGTGCCTGTCCAGAGGCCTAATGCATAGCTATGTGACCACCCTGTACACTGGGAATTTGCTAGGGAGATGAATGTTAATTTACTCTTCTTGCACACACGTGCAGGCAGATGATCAACATTGTGGTGATGGTGTATTGAGAAATTTCATGAATTGTATCAAAACAGATTTTTGTACACCAGCTACAGGTGGCATGTACACACATAGAGTACAAGGTAGTACAGGTTTTTATGCCAGGGATATCTCAATAAAATTGCATTTAAATAAACAAAATCCTTGAATTTACAAAAGGAGTGGAATTAGATTTCCTGGCTTATATCTTGAAGAATCTTTTTTGAGAAGACTGGCAACATTGAAATGGATAGGGATATATCAGCAAAGAAAAACTGTAAAAACAGTCCAGTAATGTTAGAAATGAAAAAGATGGCATCGGGGCAGGAGAACATCCTCTGAGAGAGTCACTAGCAGCCTGAAAAAATCAGCAAACTCAAAAGTAAGCAACAAAATTTATACTACTAAAGCAAATTCGAAACACGGGAAGATAAAAGTGAAAAACTTCATGAAGAATTTGAAAATTGTGAGACCATATCAAACTGTGCTAAGAAATCCTAGTCAGGGAGGCACAATACAGGAGAAAGAAATGTTTGAAGATATTGTCTGATATTTAAAAGTCACAGCTCCCAGGTGCAAGGAATGGAAAGAATGCCATGTCCACAGATAAACCCCACCACACACATCCTGTCAGCCCCCTGAGAGAAAATTCAGAAGGCAACTGCAGGAAATGGAGATGTTACATCTAAGGGACAGAAATGAGCAAGGCAGCAGGGCCATCAGAAGCTGTGCAAGCCACGAGATGATTTGTGAAAAGAAAACACTCAAAAGTTGAAGCGAAAATACTTTTCAAACAGTAGAGAAATAAGCAGTGTTTTGGTGTTTTGTTTTTTTTTTCTCCCCAAAAAATAAATAAATAAATAAAATCTGAGAGCATCCCTTACTAAAAATCTTGCACTATGTGAAACTGAACAGGCTATTGCTGTGCAGGAGAGACCTGTCAATGGTAGGCTTGGTGCTGGGGGTGGAACGCAGAGCCTTGGGCATGCTGGCAAGCACTCTACCCCTGAGCCACGTCCCAGCCCCACGGCAGGCTGATTCATGAGTCAAGGGAGGAAGGACAGGTGCTTGTCCCTGGTGCGTACACCAGCCAGGCCACCACTCGGTGGAATTGTCCTCAACAGTAAGAAGAACCGAGACACTGCCAGGACTGGCTCTGACTCCTGCCACTTGCTAGTGCCTGACCACAAGGGTCTCTAGCACACTCCTGGGCACCCAGTGTGCACTTAGGAGTGTGCTAGAGACCCTTTTGGTGATGGAAAGTTCCTTGTCCCTCAGGAAGGTTAATGGCAGCAGCGAGTCAGGTTCAACCTTAAGAATGTAGTGTATTGTCAGACTAGTGAGTCCATGAACCTGTTCTGCCAAACCAGCATGAGAAATCCTGACAAAATCAACTTCTTCAGGAGCTCTGGAAGTTAACTGAAGGTTGCCCAGAGACTGAAGAGGGTTTGTTCAGGAAAGAATTGCTGAGCCCGAGGAAAAGCAGGGTTGGTGGCATTCTGACCTTGGGGGCAGCTGCTCAAAACACTCCATCCCCAGAGCCTGCCACTGCTTGACCTGCTGACCGCTCCCTGGAAAAACCCATGTAGAGGCGCTGACATCAGTTGACTTGGACTCGCCCTGAAGCTCACTCCCCAGGAAAGCCCTAATTCCAGGAAAATAACCAGCCACAGTTTAGTATCACAGAGGCCCAACACAAAGACCCTAGGGGCAGGGGCCAGGGGTGGCAGGGGACAGAAACACATAGCCAGAAGTGCCAAATGGCATCATCAAATTCAAAACTGTTGTTCCATAAGCTACACCATCTAAAAATGAAACAAAAGCAAGCCACAGACTGGGAAAAAATATTTGCAAGTATATATCCTAAAAAAGGATTTACGATTTATAAATGACTCATATCACAACAGTAAAACACACCTGTAAAAATTGGGCAAAAACTTGTTAAATAAATTATATGAATGGCAAAATATGCACACAAAGGATGCAAGACATGGTTGGTTATTAACACAAAGCAGAAAAAAAAAAAAAACCCAAACAAGGTATCATGTGACACCCTCACCAGGGAGATGATAGAGGGTGTGGGGAGGCTGCAGAGAGGAGAGGACCCCCTGGTGCTGCTGGGGGAAATGCAGGTTAAACTGCCTCCCAGAAAGCTGATCCTGGGCTTGTCTCTCAGCTCTGTGTCCACCCAGCACCCTCCCCTGAGGCACTTCACCCCTGTGCCATGTCCTCAACCCTTCTTACTTTTTATGTTGAGACAGGGCCTCTACTTGGTGCCTTGCAGAGTTGCTGAGGCTGCCTGGAACTCGTGATCCCCCTGGAGGCCAGCCTTGGTCCACATAGACGCCCCCCTGTGTGCGTGGGCAGCAGTGGCACTTGCAGCATGCCAAGCTGGCAGTAAAGCTGCCTGTCCCCACGCAGTGGATAAGCAAGCCTGGCTGACTGTGCAGCAGAATGTCATCAGAAATTAAAAGAGCCACGGATTCATGCTACAGCATGCGTGACCTCAAAGCATTATGTCACATGGAAGAAGCCAGTCTCAGAAGAATCATCTAGTGTGACCAGACAGATATGAAATGTCCAGAAAAGGCAAAGTGTACACCAGAAAGTAGGTCTTCGATCTGTCTGGGCTGGAGTCCGGGCTGTGGGAGCCCAATGGGCACAGGAGTTAGTGAAGTACAGAAATGTTCTGATTCATCTAGGACCAGGGTTGCACCACTCAGTACAGTTACTAAAAATTATTGAATTGTGCACTGGAAATGGGCAAATTTTATGATATATAAAATTTATTTCAATAAAGCCTTTTAACTTAAAAAAAAAAAAGGAAATTAACCAATCAAAATTTCCTGGACAAAGCAGGCAAGAGTTGCTTTGGAAAGAGGTCCCCACACTGCTAAGCCAACTGCATCTTAGAAGCCCGAGGAGGCGACGTGAAGGACGTGAAGGACGTGGTTGTCCTGGGGAAGGCAACCTGTGAGACTGCTCCTGTGGCATCCTCTCCTGGAGAGAGTGGCCCTTCTCCTCCTCCATTTCTCTGATAAGCAGAACAGTGTTGGGAGATGGCAGTCTCTAAACAGGTATGGATGGGATGAGTATAATCCTGAGGTTGACATCCATGTGGTAGAAGCTCCTCTTCCTACTATTTTGGAGACAGGAGACAGAACTGAGCAGGAAGCTCTGATCACACAGTAAGAGGTGGAGCTGGGATTTGACCCAGGGGATCTATTTCCATCCTCAGAACCCTCTAAAGACCACCCAGGGAGTGGGGCTAATTCTCCTGGGGCAGCCCTGCCTCTGAAGACAACCAGGCATCCCTGTAACCATTGTGACTTAGAGGAACAGATGTTTCCAGTTGCTTAGCAACCCCTTTGTCAAGCTGCCCCACCCCCACCTGTACAGATCTTGCTCTTCACAGAAGCTGCAGGTTCTTTGGTGTGTGTCAAAGGTTTTCTCCAGCAGGTTGGGTGGGAAAGTAGCAGGACTCTCAGGAATAAATACCAGCTGTACTGGATCCTCTCTAGAAGCAGGAGAGAGAAAGGAAGGAGGGTCCCCAGGCCGCACTGGGCAGAGTCTGTGCAGTAGCTGCCTATTGACATGCTCCACAGGTGTTCCCTGCACACCTGTTCTGTGACCACCAGCACTCCAGGGGCAGGGGCTGTCCTGGTCCACAGAAGAGATAAGACTCTGGACTATCACACTCTTCCAGAGGGAGGAAGAGGGGCAGATGTTAAGGCAGTGTCCCAGGACTGGCCATGTGATCAGCCAGCAGCCTGTGGGGTTGCTATTTCAAACTCATCCTCAGCAGACTCTGATGATAAGCTGTCACCTGAGCAAAGACCCAAAGGCATCAAGGGAAGGGCTCATACAGCTACAGCAGGGAAAGCACTGTTCAGAACTGACGGCAGGGGCCAACAGCGCCCTCGGACATCACCCAAAACACCCAAACTGCAGGACATGGGGGCCCCTGGGGGTCGATGGCAGCCCATTCCCTTCCACAGCAGGAAGCGATGGCTGACTTTCCAGCTGAGCCCGGAGTGCTGTAATGCCAGATTTGTAGGACCCCATAGACCTCCAGGAGCCGAATCCGATGCAATCACACAGAGTCTTTACTGCAAGCTCAAACCTGGAATCATAACCGTTTATGATGCAGCTTTCCAGAGAAGTGAGTCCTGACCCTTAGTTCAGTGAGGATTTATAGGTTTTTTAGGGATACTCTATGCATCACAACATCTCACAGCAAATCATTTCATACCAGGGGAAAATCAAACAACAACTCTTAACATTGATTAGTACATTCATTGGCGGGAACAAGTTGGGTAAGAGTGATTGGTTAGTTCAAGTGGTGGATACGTTTGAACTGATTGATTTAGGCCATGAGAGGTGTATGTGCTAAACTACATGGTTTCCTCATATGTTATCAATCACTGAAACTACTGGGAGGGTCACCTGGCATTTCAGATATTTTCTCTGTCTCATGCTGATAGGTGGTTGCTGGGGGGTGCTATGGGTCCTCACCTAGCCTAACTGAGTCAGGGACACCTGGCTCTGCAGATCTCTCCTGTTATTTACAGACAAACAACTCAGCAGGGTGGGTATGTGCCTAGGAGCGCTCTGTGGGTTTTTCCAAGGACAAGGGTCATGGCCCCTCCCTTTGGACAGGCCTTGAAGTAGAAGCTGATTTCTCAAAAATGGAGTCACATCAGTTTCTCAGTGCCAGGGATGGACACTTCAGGGCCCTGGTACATGACTACATGAAGGTGGTATTCAGGATGACATGATTCTCAGCAACTCCAGGGGGCCACAACTGAGGGGCACCAGGATTACTCATCCTCTCTGTGTTGATCAAGTGCCTTTGCTCACAGTGTGGACCAAAGGCAGCCTTGAACCATTTAAATTATCATCTTTCTCTTTACTTCTCCCCCCCCCCCATCATTTTTCTGTTTCTTTTCTCTCTCTCTTATCCTATATACCTGACTATCTGATTTCTGGCACCTCTATGTACTGGGAGTTGGCAGGTGAGTGAGGCACACATTTACTTTAAATTTGCAAATGGCAAAACTCTAAACCGAAGGTGGAAGCCCTTGAGAAAGGATTCCGTAACCAGAATGCCACAGGCTGAGCTGGGCTTCCCGAGCGCTGAGCTCGCTGTCTCTGCAGGACACAGGGATGCGAGGAGCTTGCACTGTGGAAGGGGTTGGCAGACTCTGACTGCTGCAGCAACAGGGCTGTGCAGCCTTAGCAGACACTGCTTTACCGAAAGTGAATGGTAGTCACCAGAAGCCAGGAGAAGAGTAGAAGGGTGGCTGGGGGCCCGTGGGCCCAGTGGAGGTGGGTGGGTCGGGAGCCCTCTGCTGCCCTCAGGGCCCTGCTCCCAGATTCCAAGGCCAGCACCTCTTCCTGAGTCTGAGCTGGCAGGAGACAGGCAGGGAGTTCCTGATCTCACCTCCCAGCTTCCAAGGGACGTAGAACCTCCCCCTCCTCGGGATTCACAGGAGCAGTCTGCCTAGCAGAAGAGCGGGACCTGACCCAAGGCAGTACCCAAAGTGGGTGGAATGTCCCTAGAGACATTATAGAAAGTACTGTGAATTGGGTGATATGCAAAACCAGACAACCTTAGAAATATCTTTCTATGTCTAAGATTCTTTAGTAAAAAGTGTTCTGGAGCAAGCTCCTAGGAGAGGAATCTCGACGAGCTCTCCTGTTTTCAGAGAAAAACACTCTGTGCTGACACGTGTCAAGTTCTAGACTGTTTGGGCTTCATTTCAATTGACCAGATGGGTCAGTTCATAAGCCCAGCATGTGCTGGACCCTTGTGAAGCTTGCACTTCATAGTTGCCTGTGAAAGAGATGACCTCATTCAGCAAAGACCCAGGAAGGCTGTGGTGGAAGCAGGATGCCACGGAGCACGAAAGAGCACCCACCAGGCTTAGACATGGAACTGCAAAGGTCCTGGGGTTGCCTTCCTCAGCTCCCCCTCATTTGCATGCTTTGATCTTATTGGCAGCAGATGAAGTCTTCTTTAAACCCAACTTTGAGTGACACAGTCTGCTCCAGTGCTCAGGCCAACCTCTCTCTGTGGAGTGGTCTTGCTTTCCATGGAACTAGGTGTTCAAGATACCATCCAAGTCTTGCAGGAAAACAGCCACCAGGAGCAGGTAGAAGCTGACATTCAGACACCCCCTGTCCCAGGGTATACTGCCCCCTGGGACATGTCATTTCAGTTTCAAGCCACAGTTAAACTTGACCTCCAATTACAGCCACTATCGGCTCCTAACACAATTGAATTATAATTAACTGCCAAACCGCCACTAACAAATCCAGCTAAGTAACATAAATTTCATCTCGTTATGCATAAATGACCTGTGAAGGACAATGAGAATATGCATAAACAAGTTTTCATGTTTGAATAGCAAGTTATTCTCCCATGCAAAAAGCAACATTTTTTGATGAAGGAATCTTTATGGGCTAAGAAAGAAGAAGCTAATTTTATGTGATAATCATCTCAATCATTAATTTAAGTGAGTTCTTTTTCATAGCAATACATTGAGGATATCATTTTGGATTTTACAAAATTATGGATGTTTGAAAATTCCAGATCACAGGGTTTGAGAGGTATTGCTCTTTTTTGTTTATATTTGTTTACTTTTTGACTTACGTGGATTATCTTGTTTTGTTGTTAGAGCATGGACCAATAGTAGGCCTGTGTTTATTTGCCCAGGAGCATCTGATGGCTGAATGGATCTGGAGGAAGTTTTGTAGCAGGACATCATTCTGTGCAGAGCCTGTTCACAGGCACATCAGTCACCAGGATGTCCGAAAAACAGAACATGGGTCACATCCCTGAAAAGCTCATGCATCCTGCAGGAGTGTTCCGTGGTAGAAGGCTAGGAGGATGAGCTCTGATCTCACCAGGGCCTTGATCCACGTGATGGATTAATAATTTGAAGGAACTGCCAGGTGGCAACTGTAGGCAGGCGAGGAGGGCCTGGGAAAAGCAAGTCTCTGGAGGCATGACTGGGACTACATCTGTCCCTGGCTCCTTGCCCCCCTCTCTGCTTCCTGCTGTCCTGAGCTCAGCAGCTCTCTCCCCACACCATGATGTTCTTCCTCACCTCTACCCACAGCCATGGACTCAGCTGACCTGGACTGCACATTTGAAACCATGAGCCCAGAATAAACTTTTCCTCCTCTGGGTTGTTCTTAGCAGGGGTGCTGGCCACAGCAAGGAGGAGCTGACCAGCCCACATCCCCACCAACAGTGGGTGAGAGTCCCCTTTTCTCCACATCCTCAGTAGCATGCTGTCCTCTGTTGTAATAGCCATTTCAGTTGGAGTGAGGTGGCATTTCATCATGATTTTTATTTCCATTTCCCTGATGATTAGTAATTTTTTGAGCAGTATTTCACAGTTCTGTTAGCCAGTTGTCTTTTTTGAGAAATGTTATTAAGCCCTTTAGTCCATTTTTAAATTGGCTTATTTGGTTTGTTATTGAGTTTGAATCATTTACATATTTGGAATATTACCCACTTCTCAAATGTATAGTTTCTAATTAACTTTCTAAATATTTTCCCATTCTGTAGCTTGTCTTCTCATCCTGTTGATTGTTTTCTTGTAGTGTCAAAATTTTTTGAGTTTGATGTAATCCCATTTGCCAATTTTACTTTTGTTGCTTTTTTCTTTTTTCTTTCTTTTTAAAATTGGTTCTTTTTAGTTATATATAACATTAGGATTCATTTTGTCATGATTGTCAAAGCATGGAATATAGTTTGCTCTAATTCCCCCTTTCCTCCCCTTCTCTCTACTCCTGTTCCCTTCTCTCTACTCCACTGATCTTCTGCTATTTATTACAGTTTTTTTTTTTAATGAGTGTCTTATGGATATACAAATGGTTTGCTAGGATTTCAAGATCATATCCAAAAAACCTCTTCCCAGACCAGTGTCCTAAATATTTCTCCATGTTTTCTTCTGTCAGTTTCACAGGTTTTGCACTTAAGCTTTGAGCCCATTTTGAGTTGATCTTTGTAACTGGGGGGAGCTGAGGGTCTCATTTGTTTCTTATGCATATCCAGTTTCCACAGAGCCATTATTTAAGGACTGACTTTCCTCCATTGTGCATAGTCAGCTTTTTCATCACTGTGATCAAAAGACTTGACAAGAACTATTTTAGAGGAGGAAAATTTATTTCACACTCACAATTGCAGAGATCTCAGTCCCTAAATGGTTGCCTCCATTGCTCTGGGACAGAGGTGAATCAGGACGTCATGGCAGAAAGATGCAGAGGAAAGCAGCTCAGGGCATGGTGATTCAGAAGTAGAGAGAGCGCTTTGCTCACCAGGGACAATACGTACCCAAAGGTGCACTCCAAGTGACTACTCCTTCCCCCCATACTCTGCCCAGTTACCATCCAGTTAATCCATTAAGTGGATTAAGGTACTGTTTTGGTTAAGGCTCTCTCAACCCAATTATTTCATCTCTAAAATTTCTTTCATTGCTCACATATACCTAAACCATATCTGTATTCTTGGCTCCTTTATAAAAAATATCAATTGACTATAAATGTGTAGAATTATTTCTGGGAACCATTCTCTGTTTTGTGGGTCTGTGGGTCTGCTTTTATGGCAGTGCCATGCTGTTTTGATTAGTATAGCTTTGTAGTACATTTTGAAACCAGGTAGTTTGATGCCTCCAACATTTTTCATTTTGCTCAATGTTGCTGTGGCTATTTGGAGTTTTCTGTAGGGTTCCATAAGCATACCAGGACACTGCTTTCCTAGCTCTGGGAAGAATGACATCAGTGCATTGACAGGGATCTCCTGACTCTTAACTACTCATCAGTGGACAAATGAATACAGAATATGTGGTGCTTACACAGAATAGAATACTATTCAGCCATAAAAACCGTGAAATCGTGGCACAAGTGACAGCATGGATGGACCTGGAGGACATTATATTAAATGAAATAAAGCAGGCCTGGAAAGATGAGCACCACCCCATCTCACTCATGAATGGAATCTAAAAAAGTGGGATCATACAAGTTGCGAGTAGAATAGTAATTCTCAGAGACTGTCAGGAAAAGAGAGTGGAAGAGAAGGGGTTAGTCAAGAGTTAAAGGGGAGTAAGCAACCCTGTGCTTATGGCATGCGAGGGTGACATGATGTGAATCTGAAAATAGAAGACTTTGAATGTAGTCACCATAAAGAAATGATAAAAACTTAGGTGAAAAATATACTATTCTGAGTCCATCATTTTCCAATTAAATATCACATTATACTTTCTAAATATATATATATATATATATATATATATATATATATATATATATATATATATATAATGTATTCATCAAAAAGTAAAGTTAGTGCCGGGGCTGGGGCTCAGTGGTTGCCTGGAGCACCTGAGGTCCTGGATTTGATACTCAGAACCACAAAAACAAAATTTAAAAAGAAAGTTAAAATATGGTTAACAAATTAAAAATAAGCATTTTTAAATGAAACCTTGGTTGCAAAGCAAGAGAGAAGAAGAGAGAGGGAGATACAAGCAGACCAAGTGACCTGGATGAGGGAGAAAGGACAGACAGACATGGAAGGGAGGGGCAGGGAAAAGAAGAGATGGAGTCTTTCTTGGGGCTCAGGGGGCACGTGAAGGTGAAGTGGGTGGCTGGGTTGCTTCCACCTGGGTGGGATCTTTCTAGGACTCTCAGCCCAGGTTCAGGTCCTGGCAGGGAGTCAAGGCTGCACATGATCTGAGTGTCCACCCAGGAGAGACAGTTGGGGGACATTAGCACAGGGCCCACTCTTCCCAGAAGTCCTGAGTCCCACTGACAGGAAGGTCTGAAGACTAGTGGCAGGTCTGGTTCTTAATTGAACAGGCCCCTCCCCTGGGTCCTACAGCACCTCAAGTCCTAAGCAGGAAAACCTTTCCTCCTGGTCCTCACCCTTGGCTTTCCACGCAGAGCTGACTGCCCTTGGCAGATAGTCATAAAAATCAGCAATTGACCTGTCCCCACACAAGCACATGGGCAGCCACTCAGCACCATAAGTCCTGAAATTTGGTTAAAGGAAACTCAGGACTCATGTTCTAAGAGCACTACCTGCCCACACTGTAGGGTCTTGCCCCTCACAGGATCCAGCTCTGCATAGCTGACATCAGTAGCTTTCTAGTCCAGCAGCAAAGGATGCTGCAAGTGGCTTTTGTGGGGCCCAGGCTGTGCAGGGATTTAGAGGAAGTGCAGCAGATGTTACTGAGAGGTGTTTAATCTGAGAGCCGCTGACCTAGAAGAGACGGGTTGAGAGCTGCTGTTGTTATCAGGAGAGACACCTGAGGCATCTTCATCTGAAAAATACTGTTTTCTGCATTGGAGCTTTGAGACCAAAGCTGATGAGTTAAAACTATCCAAAACCCTCCTCTGGGAACAATCCTGTGCACTGAGGATTTTTTAAAATATATTCTGTTTCCTCCTTTGAGATCTGAAAGGAATTTCCTGTTCTCCCCGCTGGACTTCTGAGATGGTTTATTCTGTAAGATGCATCTAAAGGCGAGGACACATGCACAGTCTCTCAAAGCTGTGGACAGGTCCTTCCAGTCAGAGCAGCACATCCCTGTTTTCCGGCAGAGACTCGGGCAGGAAGTGAAAGGAGACTTTCAGAGCAGGAGGGATCTCATGTTGCAGAACAGTCTTGGGTGGTGAGTGAGTGCTCTTGGAGATTTTCCCTGGAGTGGGGCTTCCCTGACTGGCTTCCAGGTGCCTTTGGTGGCCTTGATGGGCTCACTGTCTTTTGGTATATATCTGGGGACCCTCAAGGCTGGGTGGATTTTCCCGCCTCCACCGTTAAGATCTCAGTCCTGGACTTGAGGGTATGAGTCTTGTCTGAACAGTTACTCGGCTCACATCCTCCTACCACTTGGAGCTGAGGACAGGTGCCGTGTTGAAATGAGAGTCATGATATGTGCACTTTTTTCTGACCCAGTGAAGCAAGTCTGTCTGTTATCCTTAAAAATTAAAGTGTCTGTTTAGGTCTTTCACCATTTATTGATTGGGCTATTTGTGTTTTCCTTGCATGTATGATTTTGTCAAAATGAAGCCAGTTTCTATGATGCTCTAATAAAAAATTAATATATCTCCTTGTCTCTCCATCTGCTACCTGGCTATGATCTATTCCTACCTGCACATTAATCCTATAACAATAATTTAGGGACTTGGGGGAAATCAAATATTGGTTCTCTAGGCAGTTACATGATCAGAGAGCAGATATGACTGCGATGTCTACACTGCACTGAGAGGCATCATCATCCAGAGAGGAATACAGAACTGCTTTGAAAAAATGTAATAAATGAGTAAATAGTTACATTATTGCCACTTATGGCTCCTGCTCCTACATCAAATGCTCATCTATAAAAAGATGAATCTGTGTGAGAACATGGTGTTCGCCTCAGCAACAAAGTTTCCATCACAGGAAACATTGATATATGTCATTCCAAGCCCCAAGTAGTTCTAGGAACACTTTCAAATCTAGTTATCACAGCTAATGGAGACAGTGCACTTACTAAGCCTAGCCCTCGGGTATGCAAAGTTATAGAAGTAAGCACTTAGCCTGTGTCCGTGGTTCTCAGCGAGGTTAACTTTGCCCCCAAGGAGATGTTTGGCCATAGTTAGAGCCCGTGTGGGTGGCACGACTGCAGAGATGCTGCAGGCACCAAGTGACAAGCTCCAGAGTGTCCTTTGAAAATGCCACTGTGCAGAGCGACTGGCCCCACGTGGCAGCAGCCTGGTGCCCAGGGAATACCTGCGTGACTGCATTATCTCCTCACATCCTCTCAACACCCCCACACCAGTGAGTGGGTCACACTGTCCTAGCACGGCTGGCTTCACAGTCAGGGGAGTCTCTTCCATTTCCTCCTGGACCACACCTGGATGTTTCTCATTGCTAAGATTGATTTTTGGCCAAGGGGATGTGCATGGAGTGAGGCTGTGGCCTTCATTGTTGATTTAAAAGGTCTTGCACTTGGTCCTTCACATTCCCCCTTGCCCGGCTTCCTGCTGGCAGCGGGAGCTTCAGCAGAGCACTGAGTAGCCCACAGCACACAGAAGGGCCTAAACCCAGAAGAAGCCCTTGAGTGACCACATGGTCTTCTGTGTGTTAAGCCAGGAGGTCTGGGTTTGTCTGCTTCATCAGTCACTTGTTTTAACTGACACAAATATTATATTTTTAAACTGAAGGACAAAGAGGACTCTGGAGTCTAGCCCAAGGTCAGGTTTGGTGTCATGAAGTTCTCTTAGCCTGTCCTCCCCACCTCCCTTTGAGGCTCAGGTCTGCTGCAGTACAGGCCTCCTGGAACCACAGTGTACTGAACATCCCTGCCCCAGGACAGGGGAAGTTTGGACTTTACCAGCTGACCCAGGTTGGGTTACCTGTAGCCTCAAACTAGTCTATGTCGAGGGCAATGCTAAGCACTGATTCTCTTGGGCTATCTTCCTAATCCGTCATGGAGACCAGGTCACAATGAAGTTATGCTGGTTCAGTTCCAACCTTGAAGCAAACCTCCCGGCTCCAGGCCTGCCTGCTATGGGGCTCTCCTCTCCCAGGACATGCATGTGATGGGTGCTTTTGTGTATTAGGCCATCAAGAGGCTGGAGAGCATCAGCTATTTCCTAAGGTAGCAGGGACCGTTCTTCCCACAGCTCAGAGACAACATTCTATATAAATAGGACATTTATATTCAAAGGTATTGAGCAGGAGATGGCACATCAGATTTAGCTAGAGGAACTGTGTCCCTGCACCTGCTCCAGCTGCAGTGTGATTGACATCCAAAGAATGCATCCAGAAGCAATCCTGATCTTGCAATGGTCCTGATCCAGAAATGGAGGGTTTATCCCTGCCTGCTGGAAGCATATCCACTGCCACTTTAGGTAAGCATGGAGAGCCAGAATATGAACCCCCTAGTAATTGGGATTGAGGGGACAAAGACCAGACCTGCTGCAGTCTGTCCAGGTGAGGTGCTCTCAGGCACTCTATATCTGACTGTGACTGTTGAGTTTATGTTCCTGAACTGCTCAAACAGCCATGAAGCAGTGTCCATTGGGCAGTCTGTGTTTGTTTGTTTTGAAATACTGAAGATTGAATTCAGAGCTGCTCCAACATTAAGCTATATCACCAGCCCTTTGTAAATTTTTAAAATGTTGAATTAGGGTTTTACGGAGTGGCTGAGGCTGACCTCAAACTTGCCATCTTCCTGCCTCAGCCTCCAAAGCCTCCCGAGCTGTTGGGGGTTATAAGAGTGCACATGGGCCCAGCTCCATTGAATCATTCTATCTAGGTAAAATTTTCCAAGGTGTCTCTCCTGCCTGATTTAAAGTCACCACTGGAATTAACACATGAAAAAAGATGGAATTGAGTGGCCAGAAACTTGGACTTTTGTCAGGTTCATTAGATGACATTTCCTGGGGACCAGGGGAATATTCTTTATGTGAAACTCTGTAAATAATGACCAGTGTTTCTAAACCTTGCCACACTTGGAATAAAAAAAAAATCTTTAGCTCTTATCATGACCCATGCAGCATCAACAAAGGATTCTCCAGTAGGGGTGATGGGAGATAAAGAAAAACAGACACAAACAAGACACAGAAATGTTTTCATGAAAAGCTGGGGCCAGATGGGAGTCTGCACTCTGAAGGAGGTACAGTGACCCAGAAGTAGTTCTGTGGGTTTATCATACAGGGTCTCACAATGAGGAAGTTAAATTGTAGGGGCACCGTAAAGTGTACAAGGCTTGTGAGCTGACAGAGGCTTCTTTGTGCATTAAAAGTTTACAGAGCTAGAAACATTTTGCAGTTGTTCATTGCATAGGGGACACAGAAGAAGGAATAAGTGAGGGTCAGCCTGTGCCTTCAGGCCTTGGGTTAGGTTAAAGATGGCAACACACTTTTCTTCTCTTCTTCTGCAGAGAGATAAGATCCAAAGTGCATCTCCTTGAACGTGGGCCAATGTGTGATTAGTTCACACATATGCACTAGCGACATCTGGAGCCGCAAGCCACACTTACACCATCCAAATCCAGGCTGTGGAACTTCACCATGGGGATATGCTAGCTGTGAAGCTGATGGAAAGACTTCCAGCAGGCACCTGGTCTCACCTTGACTGTAAGTGGACAAGGGCCAGAGACTTAGGACTAAGCCAGACCCCCATTTCCTCAGTTGCATTGTGGAAATCCCCACTCAGTAAATGTTCTCACTTGCATTGGTGACATTTAACAGTTTTGCAACCTCATTTCCTTATGCATGAGAAGGGATGAGAGATTAGTACCCAGAGAACAATTGGACAAGTGAACTAGAAATGCCAATCTCAGGGAAAGGTCAATCATCAAAGCCTCCCAGAACATTTTCTGACCTGAAAAACGGGGCATTTTGGAGCTCCCTCCTCCTGCACCATCACACAGACCACTGACCGCTCAAGCACATTTATTTGCATTGAGTACATATTAGAGCGAATGGCATCTTAGGCATTTATTTTGCATCTTCTTAGTTTAACACAGGAAAGTAAATGACCTGTAAAGAAAAGAAATATATTTTTTTCAATCAGAAAAGTTGTAAATATACAAACAACACAGTGCCTATTAAAGCCTGGGGTAAAAGGGAGTTTACTTCCTTTTCTTGATGGAAGTTTCACAAGCTTTTACAGGCACATGGATTACAGAAACAGTTAAACTCTTGCTCCATTAGGTCCTGTAACCTGCTCCTGATGAACCCTCTCACTTCGTCACTAGTGTGATCTTAAATGTTAAGGACACCACGGCAGAGAATGAGGGGCTTCTGAAGCCTTAGTGATTTCCCTTGAGATCACCCTCTCGATGATGTCAGGACACTCCCCGCTACTCTGGGCTTATGATTGTGTATTGTGAGAATTATCACGGCACCTGTGGTCATTAAGGCAAGTTGACGAGCAATAGCATCGACTCATGGTATCAGTCAGGGTCCTCAGACACCACCTGCTCTGCTTTGCAGGGTCAAGTGGGGACCCCGCCTTCTCCTGTACTATTCTACAACACCCCTGAGACCTCAAAGGCACCCTCAGTTGTGACATATCTCTTTTTGACATTGTGACACCTGACTTGCATGTTACAACCAGTCACTTGGGCTTTTCCACACCAGTGATTTATGTTCCAAGGACATCATGGTATTATTTCATGTCTCAGTGGGGGGCTATGTTTTGGTCCAGTTTGGGAAATACCACTCGGGCTGTGTCCATCTCTTTCCACACCTGCTTTTCTAATCAGTGACACATTCCAAAGCAAGCATCTCAGCCCTTGAGCTGTTCCGAAGGTGACTTCTCAGACACAGGGCTGTGACACTTCTTTCCTTCTCCTCTTGTGCAGCGAGGCCAGTGTCTGATAAGTGAGTCATTGTGTGAAGATTATCAGTGTCCAATACCAGATCTCTACCAAGTGTCCTCTGAAGTGTGGAATCCATATCATTATTCGTGTTTTTTTAGAAGTGATTTCCCAAGGGTATCGATGAGAACAGCTTCTTCAGCAAACTTGACTGCTTTATGTCATGACAGCCCTGTTAACAATCCTTCACTTGCTGATAAATTTGAAGACAAGGGACAGTGCTCTTCCTTCTGATATCTGCATACTTGATGTCTTTATTCTGCAGGTGGCATCCTTTGGAACAGAAAAAATAAGATCTCTGTGGAAGTTTCCAGGCTCCCTGTGTAAACTCTCTCAATTTCTCAGATAGGACGGTCAGTTAACCCTAGCTCTCTGTCTCACTCTCTTGCTCTTAACAAGCCCCCGACTCCCTTCCTTTCCTCAGCTATTTCTTCTGTAAAACCTTTCCCCAAAGTCTTCTTCTGTTTTATCTGAGACACATTATCCTACCATGAGTGATATGTGGTCTGGAAATGTTCTGGTGTAGCACAGTGGTGTAGCATGTGGTATAGCATGGTGTAGCATGTGTTTAGCAAATGTGAAGCCATGGGTTTAACCCCCTGCACCCAAAGGATGACGATGATGTGATAGTGATGATGGTGATGATGGTGGTGGTGATTGTGTGATCCTTTGGAAGGCATCATGGAACTTGGATCTCAGGAATTTCCCACCATTCCCTGAGAATGGTTCACTGTGTCAAAATTATTCATGCACACCCTGTGGTTTATGATGACCTCCTGCTTTTCTTTTGAGAGTCTGGGATTTTGGTATGTGCTGGCAGAGGTTGCCTTGGTGACCAGCTCACAGTCAAGTCCCTGATACTGCATCTGTAATGGTAGATACACTTTGGATGTGCTGTTGTGAGGCAGGAGGAATTGAGAGCTGGTGTGTGACCCTCTGGGAGGGCTCTGGAAGCTCATTCCTGATTTCCTCTGAAATTCTCCTGTACCTCTGCTGTGTACTTTTGTGTACTTTTTTCCATAATCACAGGAATGGGTTGATTCCATGCCGAGTCGTGCCTAGTGGACCTGGGGATCCTGGAAAGCGCTGTAATTGCAAACCTGGTTAATGTGACAGATCCAACACAATCTCTGCTGACAACTTCAGCAGAGAGCATGTGTCTATGTGTCCTCAGATGTGTCCACACATGGTTTCAGACCAGCTGGGATTTTGATGGTATTGTTGTGCACTGTCCACAGGAACCATGATACTGGGGTGTAGGAAGAAAATGGACCCCAGACAGGAGATGAGGCCTGGTAAAGTGGCTAGCCAAGGGCAGTATTTAGACATGTCAGGGGGGGTCAGTCAGGGTTTCAGGTATTTCAGGGTGCTGTGGCTGGGGAAATCAGAGTCTTGGCCAACCTGCTTGGGCTTCCTGGGAGCTAATGGGACCTTGTCCTAAGAGGAGGAATGT
Organism: Marmota monax; assembly: GCF_021218885.2. NCBI lineage: Eukaryota > Metazoa > Chordata > Mammalia > Rodentia > Sciuridae > Marmota > Marmota monax. The sequence continues at coordinate 206,127 of NW_026692512.1, forward strand.
AATTGTCTCTTAGGTGAGGACATAGGGTGGTCAAAACTCTACCCTTGCCAAGAATCGCCCACAGGTCCCTGGAGTAAGCGTACACTGTGTGAGGTTGACAGAACCCCAGGATCCCCATGCCAGGCTGCTTATTGCCTCCAAGCCAAGCCCTGTCTTCAGAGGTCTTGTTGTCATATATAAATTCATGCACACATTTCTGTGCTCAGAAGTCTGTCACTTGCTCAATGGCATTCTGTGCATTGATTGTCTGGGCCCGAGTTATGTGACTGTCCTGAAGGCTGGGCATCAGGAGTGTGTGGCTCAGGCTGCCACCCCTTAAGAGTGCAGCTGAGGAGTGGGTTGAGGGTCTCAGCTCTTAGCTTGACGGGTGCAGCACCAAGGCTCCACCTCAGCCATGCCTGGGGCCCCTGCTATACTGTGTAGAGCAGAATCCAGCACCATGAGGGGGTGCCCCGGAGTCCCTCCCCAGTTGCATGCCCTGCATGGGGCTTCATGGGGAGGGGACCGGGACCCTCCCTGTAGTTCCTGCTCGGGGCTGAGTGGTGTGGGACTCCTGCTACCGACCTGGTGCTCAGCATCTTCTCCACGTTGTTCGTTGTTTCTTTTTCTGTTGTGTTTTCTTCCCTTCCCTTTGTCTCTTGGGTTTATGGCTCAAAATATAATCAATATTTGTATTTTAGTGGTCTTTGGGAAAGAGTCAGGGGAGGAAAGCTGATTAATTTGTCATCTCACTAAATGCTGAATTCACTGAATTTAAAAAATTTCATCTGAATAACTTAATGTTGTGTAGACAACATAATGGGCTTCAAAATTCAAGCTCTTAATTTAATTTCTGCTCCATATGATGATTATCAATTTCTTGATTATTCCATTACAACCCATTCTCAGTTTTTAGTACCATCTAATTGCCAATAAAATACAGAGAAATTCAGCATTGGGAGTTCAAAAGATGACAAAAAATAAACTCTTTTTCTTTCTTTTAAATTTTGTTCGTCAATATAGTTTGTTTGTGAGTCAAGCTTTTATGGAAATGGGAAGAAAAAAGAGAAAACATGAATACAAAGATCTATTAATATATTAGTTTCCTGCCTAGACTTGGTAAGGTGTTTGATTCTTTGTACCATGAGTGCCTGAATCCCCCAAACCCATTTTAATTTAAGAACCTACATAACTTACTCCCTGGTGGAAAGCGGGGCAGGCAGGAGGTCAGAATGCATCCACCCTGAGCACGTTCTCTCCTGAGCACGCATATCTTGAAGGGATTTTATACCAAGCAGTGTCAACTAGAGCCCATACCCAGGTCTTAACATGTTAGCAACACCAAGATTTGTGACTCTGTGAAACCAAGTCGTGCCCCCATTTTGGGTGTGCCACCAATGCGGCCCGGAATGGGAAGACCTTTCCTCATTTAGCTAAGATAGGGGACAAGATCCCTGTGCTTCTGGTGACAGTAACCATCGTGCATCTTGATCTCTTCACACTTTTTCTCTGTTCTGCTCTTTTTATCCGATAAGCTGATCCTTCATAAAAAGTGACACCCCTCAACCCCACTGGACCATTGTCAGGATCTGCAGCATTCACAGTAAATGATTAAAATTGCATAATTTTACTGAAAATACTGAAAGCAATGTAGGGCAACTATTCCTCCTTCCTCCTTCCTTCCCCTGCTCCTCCCTGCCTTCCTTTCCCCTCCCTTCCTTCTGGCTTTCCTTCCTCTCATTCTCCCTCCCCCCTTTTTCTTTCTTTGCACATATTTTAATATTTTTCAATGAACAAAGAGGGAGAAGAAGAAATAGCTGAGGGGGGGAAACCCGTCTGAGCTGCAGCTGGTGGAGTCCTGGGTCCCTAGAGCAGCCGCTGTTGGAATTCACACCCAGCTGTAGGGCTCCCAAGGGCCTCTCTTTCACTCCTGGCTTCATTGGCTTTCCCTAAGCTTTCCTTTCCTTGACCAGGTGTCGCCCTGATGACTTACTGGGAAGGCAGACCTTAGTTCCACTATGATCCTGATGATGCCCCCCAGTGAAAAGGGAGCCAAAGCCCACCCCAGGGACTACCATCTAACCCACCCAGAGGAGGGGCTGAAAACCCTGAGGAGGGGGAGGAGACAGGTGGCCTCCAGGGATGGGCCTGGACCTTTGCAGAAGTGTCCTCACACAGGGCGGGACAACGTGCTCCCAGCATGGAGTCTCAGAGAGCCTCCTGAGTGGTCAGCCCTGTTCACTTTCTGCAGATTGTAGGGGCAAGAAATGACACAGAAAATTGGTTGCTGTTGGACACTTTGCAGTTTGGTGAAGGGGAACTCATTCTGCTTTCAACTCCACAGCACGTTGCTGAATATCAATCTGGTATTTTACTCAACCAGGCAGAACGGTCTCCTCTAATGCACCCACACGATAAAGCAACAGTTCTGCTTTGAGAACTTCCTGTTGACTCAGGATCCAGGATGGCATCTGAGAAACTAATGTGACTCCATTTTTAAAAATAAATAAATAACAGCAGCTTCTACCTCAAGGCCTGTCCTAAGGAAGGGGGCGTGACCCTTGTCCTTGTAAAAACCCACAGAGCACTCCTCAGCACATACCCACCCTGCTGAGTTGTCTGTAAATAACAGGAGAGATCTACAGTGCCAGGTGTCCCTGACTCAGTTAGGCTAGGTGAGGACCCATAGCAACCCCCCTAGTAATCACCAATCAGCATAAGACAGGGAAAATACCTGGAATGCCAAATGACCCCCAAGTAGGTTAGGGAGGTTGATAACATGTTGGGAAACCATGTAGTTTAGCATGTACACCCCTCATGGCCTAAACCAATCAGTTCAAATGAATCCCCCTCTTATATTAACCAATCACCCCTACCCAACTTGTTCCTGGCATTGAATGTGCTAATCAACATTAAGAGTTGTTGTTTGATTTTCCCCCAGTATGGAATGATTTGCTGTGTGATGTTGTGATGCATAGAGTATTCCCCAAAAACCTATAAAATCTCACTGAATAAAGGACTGGAACTCACTCTCTGGGACCGCTGTGTCCGGAACAGTTATGAGTCCAGGCTCGAGCTTGCAATAAAGACTCTTGTGTGCTTGCATCGGATTTGGCTCCTGGAGGTCTATTGGGGTCCCATGAATCTGGCATAACAGCATCTTCTTGCCACAGACCCTGTTTCTGATGCCTCCTCCACTGGAAATGTGTTTCTTTCAATGGTCCAGAGGTCACCTGTCAGGTTAGTGTTCCAGTTAACAGCATGCTCCAAGGAGACAGCAACCCTTCCCACCACCTTGCCATATGCATTTCCTCTGCTCCCATCTTAGCCTGGGGAGCGTCGAGATGGCCCTGGATAATGTGTCATGGAAGGATCACTGGTTTACCACTTTTTGTCATGGTGGCATTTATTCTTGTAATTGTGTCTCCTAATGTCTTCCCTAAAAGTGGAGCTGACTTTGTGGATCAGTTCTCCTATAAATCCCCACTCTGGATCTTAGTTCCCATGTGGTGACCAGCCTCTGTGGAACTGTCCAGAGCTGCCCAGTGTCCTTGTGCCTGAGTCACTGACCACAGCCTACACAATGAGAGCCCACTGGGTAAAAAGCTGGGCAGGGGATAAAGCAAGCACAGATGGGTGAAGGCTGGGGAGCTGGCTATCCTGTATACATATATATGAACTATATTTAAAGATCAATTATTTCTTTTTTTAACAAAATTTTATTCCAACTATTTGTATGGGTTTCTTATAAACTGTACTTAATTTATTCCCCTTTAAGCTTAGAATATGGTGAACATATGATCATGTGTTTGTATTTGTGTGTGTGTGTGTGTGTGTGTGTGTGTGATGTCTTGTTGAGAACTGTGATCCTGTGATCGTAGGAAAAGGCTATTCTGTGAGTTACCATCACTGGCTCCTGAGGGTTCTTCTTTAAAAAACCTCCTCATTCTTTGTCATACATTGAAGGTATATTTTCTGGTTTTAATCCTCCTGTCCTTATTCCCCCCTCCCTCACCTCCCTGCCAACTTCCGGGTAATCCCTCTCTGCCCCGTCTATGTGGGTCCAGGGAGTCTTTATGGGTTAACCTTTGGGAAACATCTATGTGGGGAATTCATTTGAATTTCACTGTGTCGGCACTTAGGAGTACAAATCTTGAAGAAATACACTCACTTCCTCCTGCACAGCATTCTTCTCCCCTTGACTTTAATTGCCTTGCCCTTCTTTAAATTCTTGAGCATGCACCTGGCTTATTTGCAGCTGTTTCCACCCATTTAAATCTCATATCCACTGAGTCCCTGTTCTGTCCTGATGATTTACCGGCCCAGCTGTCGCTGACTGAGGCAGGTTTTGCAGTTAATCCAAGGTCTGTCTCGGGTTGCCCCCAAGCCTTCCCTGTGCACACACTTCCCTGCCTCCTAGTTGCTCCAGCTCTGGAGAACAGTGGGTATTGACCCTGGGGACAGGGATGGAACATGATAGCAATCTCCCCTGTTGAAAGAAAAGGTGCCTCTCCAATGTTTGTGTCCAATTCAATATGAGCTATTTGGTTGAATTTATTTTTTTAATTGCAGTAGAACATCCTCCTTAAAGTATTGTTCATTACACAAAAGATGATTGGAATCTGATGCCCTCAATAGTCACTCCTCTCTTTAAAACCCACAGTAAACAGTGCAGTGTGTTTTGATTGTCAACCAGCTTTGCTCACAGTTGCTGCTGGTCATATGGTGTCTCAGGATGTGCTTTCCCTCATCTGACTTCAGAAGACACTAGCCGTCAAATTGTTTGGAGGGTTTTCATTTTTAAATATCATTTCTCCTTATAAATTACCAATTCTAAGCTTCCTTGTTAAGGGAAATGAATTTAGGTTGGATGACGGATTATGTGTGGGCGCTTGTTTGTTTTGTTTTCTTGGTGCTTTGAGAATGTAGCGACAGAAGACAGACGTAGCAAGAGGCTCTGTATATGTCTGTCTTCTGAATCTTGTTCTCTGAGACCCATCTTCTCAGATAGAATGAGATTGGTACCTGAGTGTCCAGGTGACGGCTGCAGGTTAGAAATGATGAGTGGGAAATGTCCCACAGTATGGAGACCACCACCCAGCTCAGGCTGGACAAGGGCGAGATGGGCTGGGTCCTGTCAGGACCAGGACACTGGATGCCAAAGTCCACTGCCCCTGCATGAATTGTGCTTCTCCTTGGGTGTGTATTTGGTGCTAATTGGCTTGCTGCTACACCTCTGCGCTGATTTGAGCCCCTGTGTCTGCACACATGTGTGGGACCCCTGGGGAATGTTGGGAGGAAAAGTGGTGTGAGGGGAGACAGTGGGATTTGGACTCTGGGACTTTGGGTTTTTGTCCTGACTTAGGCAGAAGTGTGGTCTGGGCAAGCCATGAGGCCTCAGTATTTACACCTAGGAAGTGCTCACCATCCCTGCCCACCTGTTCTCAGGAATTTAGGATTATTGTGAGGATCAAGTTATTGGATGTGACAAAACAGATATTCTATAAATGGAAGGGAGCATGTTAACATATTATCTGAAGGAGCTCAGAGAACACACAGAAAGTTCTGGTATTTTTCTGATATTCTCATGACTCTCTGGATAGTGTTGGGAAACCAGGTTCAGGGAGACAGAAGCACTGTGCAAGACAGAGTCAGGCAAGGAGACAGTTCCACACAATCTCTTGGGAGGGTCCAGGGCAGTTTTTGGGAGCCACGTGGCTGCTGCTGATGTCACTTCTGTGAAGAACGTGGGAGTGGCCTCCTGTACCCTCTGTTTCTGTATTGGCCAGAAGCAGACAGTTTAGAGAAAGGCTGCGTCTTCAGCTGGCTTTCAGTACAGGGTCGTACTTTATGACTGTTGTGATTTGGTGTGAAGTGCAAACCTGATGTCCAGTGCTGGAACTTCAGAGGGCAATGGTTGATTACATTGAAATAGCTGTCACCTCATCAGAGGATGAAATCTCCAGTATGGATTAACTGGGTGGTAGCTATAGGCAGGCAGGATGTGGCTGGGAGAAGTAGGTCCCTGGGGGTATGCCTCTGGGGTTTATATTTTGTTCCTGGCTCTTTATTCTCTCTTTTTCCCTCCCTCTCTCTCCCCACTTCTCTCCCTCCCTCCCTCTCTCCCTCCCTCTCCCCCCTGACAGGAGTAAACATCAAGGATGAACAAACAACATGAATCAGCAAAAGGACTTGTTTTGGACTTGTTTTGGACTTTGCAGTGACTAAGTGACTTTTTAGTTGTAAACATGTTTTTGGTTATAGGATGACTAGATAGTATGCCCATGTTAGATAAGTTGATGATGTAACTAGGTAGTGTGCTTATGTTAGATAAGTTAGACACAAACAAGTTTGTTGTAAACATATAGAGTATATAAGCGCGAGGGAAACTCCATGTATTTGCTCACAATCAACTCTCATCGCCTGAGAGTAAGATCGTGCAGTGTGAGCCAGTCACCTCGTGTATTGCTTTGTGTGGTGTGCGAATAAACCAGCATTTCAAAAGGCAATCGAGTTCGTGCTTGGTGTTCGCGTACGTCGCGGTCCGGGGTCCAGTGCAGATATCCGGAAGGGAACTCCTGGTAACCAGACAAGGCTGAGAAGCTGCTCGTGACACCCCCCCAGTCTCTCCCTCTCCCCCACAGTATCTTCCCCCTCTTTCTCTCTCCCTCCCTCTCTTTCTCTCTCCCCCCTCAGTCTCTCCCCCTCCCTCCCTCTCTCTCTCCCCCCCTCTCCCCCTCTCTCCCTCCCTCTCTCCCTCTCCCTGCCAGACTCTCCCCCTTCCCTCCCTCCCTCTCTCTCCTTCTCTCCCCAGTCTCTCCCTCTCCCTCTGTCCTTCTCTCCTTCTCTCTCTCCTTCTCTCCCCTAGTCTCTCCCTCTCCCTCTGTCCTTCTCTCCTTCTCTCTCTCCTTCTCTCCCCTAGTCTCTCCCTCTCCCTCCTTCCCTCTCCCCTGCCAGTCTCTTCCTCTCCCCTCAGTATCTCCCCCCTCTTTCTCTCTCTCCCTCCCTTTCTCTCTCCCTCTCCCCTCTCAGTCTCTCCCCTCTTCTCCCTCTCTCTCCCTCCTCTCTCTCTGCCTCTGTCTCTCTTCCTCTCCCTCCAGTCTCTCCCCCTCCCTCCCTTTCTCTCTCCCCCTCTCTCCCTCACTCTCTCTCCCTCTCCCCCCAGTCTCTCCCTCTCCCTCCCTCCCTCCCTCTCTCTCCCTCCTTCTCTCTCTCCTTCTCCTCCCCCAGTCTCTCTCTCCCTCTCCCCCCAGTCTCTCTCTCCCTCTCCCCCAGTCTCTCTCTCCCTCTCCCCCCAGTCTTCTCTCTCTCTCTCTCTCCCCTCTTCTGAGCTGCCATAGCCAGCTGCTCTCCTCCGCCCCTCCCTCACCTCGGGCCCAGATCAATGGAGTCAGCCAACCATGGACCGAAACTCTGAAAGCATGACCCCAAAATAAACTTTTCCTTCCCTGAGTTGTTCTTGTCTAGTTTTTTGGTCACAGTGACGGAAAGCTGGCTAACATCCTGCCATCTGCAGCTCTGCCTGCTCGCCTCCACAGCCTTGTTATGGGCATAAAATGCTATTTGAAAACCACAAAGGTTTTCTTGAATCTCTGAAGACACACAACCACACTCTTGCCTTCCTTTGAAATATTTTGTTTTCAGAAACTTTTGATTTTATTTTGGCATAATGTTATGATTTTATGATATGATATATTTTTACTGTAGAATATGAATTGTATTCACATTATTTTTTTCTTATATTTGAAGATGGAAAGTTGGATTTCAAAAGGGATATTTGAAGACCAATTTTCACAAACTAACACAACATTATCTACATAAAATGCTGGGAAACAACACAGTGGCTGGTGAAATAGTTCTCTATCTCATCAAAGGGATAAACTGGCTTTGAAAAATCTTCTTGGAACTTTGAGGGAAAAAATGTAACAAAATACTGCTTTCCTTTATTTTAGTAAGTCTTAATTTCTTGCTTCTTATTCACAGAACATATCAAATAATAATATAGTCCCATACTTGAACATCATTTTGTAACTAATCCTTCAGAGTTTAGAGAGGAAATTGAATATTTTAATGGAGATATTATTTGCTAGCTGAAAGTCAAAGTTTTTTGTTGTTGTTTTTAAATTAAATGGAGGAGAAAGGCACTGACCCTTTCAGATAGATAAATTACTGAGTTGTATTTGCCCCGAGGCATGCACATTGGCCAGAGAACATTAAAGCTCTGCACAGTTGACATTGCTGGACGCTTGCTGGGTGAGAAGCGAGTGCAAGGAATTACAGAACTGCAGCATTCTCAGGATGCCTTATCTCATCTTAAAGATTTAGCTGCTGATATGAAAATCAGTCAAGACCCCATACTCAGAATCACATGCTTGAATTAAAATTGTGTGGCTCTGCTCATGTGGTGGGCTTGCTGTCTTGCTTATTTTTAGTAACCATCAAGTTCTTTTTTATGTGATTGTTTGATAGAAAGCAAGAGTAGCATTGAAATGGACATTTGAAAACCTGTCCCATGGTTTATCCTTGACCAAGTCTGTTGGCCATTGCACTGAAGGTGGAGAGTAAAACAGTGGGATCCTTGGCATGGAGTGCGTGTGAACTGGTGGGCACAATTATCATCCCTGATGATGCAGTGAATGCCCTTAATGTTACCAAACCTCAACACTTCATGACAGATCTCTTTAAATATTTTGTGCAGAGCATGAGAAGGTTGCTTAAAACAGCACTGCTTCATACTGAGCAGGATGGTCTTGAAGAAATCAGTGTTGTTAGTATTTGAGTTCTGGTGAGTTGAACTAAGATAGCTGCTGCCCTCCTCCTCCTCCTCCTCCTCCTCCTCCTCCTCCTCCTCCTCCTCCTCCTCCTCCTCCTCCTCCTCCTCCTCCTCTTCCTCCTCCTTCTCTTCCTCCTCCTCCTCCTCCTGTCATGAAACTCCTTTTGTTTCCATGAAAGATCAGCTGACAAACAGAGTTATTCCAATTTTGATGTTTGGCATATATTTTCTCAAAAATGGATAGAGTTTGTCACTTCAAAGGAAATAATTGACAGTACTTGCTTCCCAGGATAAAATTTAAGTTTTCAAGTAAAACTGAGAGCTTCAGAAATTTTGCATGAATCCTACCAGCTGAACAGCTTCTCAGGGCTCAAAAATGATGCTGACGAGGTCAGTGGAGCTCTGAAGGAGAGGATTGGGGGTGTCTAATGAAAAGCGTATGTTCTGCCTTCCAGGCAGCTTCCAAATGAGGACTGTGTGGCGTTAAAAATCATGAAGAGCTAAAATAACTATTCTACATGCAAGAAACTAACCGTTTTTAGTAAAGCAAAGTATGGAATGGGCATTGATGTGGCTTCAAATTCATGAATACACCTGATATTTAAGAAACCACCACTTGTGGATTTGGAGTGCAGTATCAAAAATGGATTTTGACTCTTATCTGAAAAGATTTTTCAAATGCTTCCATTTTTCCAACTCTCGAATATCTGAGTAAGCCTATGCATTTTTCATAAATTTCAACCAAATGACACTCTTACATAGTGAATGCAAAGGCAGAGCTGAGAATTCAGCCGACTTCTATAAAGCTCGACATTGTTGATATTGGCAAAACCTTAAATATTTCTTTTTCTCTCAATCAGTTATGGTTTGGAAAATATAATTACTTTCATGAAATATGTTAACCTGTAATGGATTTATATCACTATTTTAAATGATTTTTTTTACAAAAAAAAACCCCTTAGTTTTAGTTTCTAATGTAGTAAAGGTGAACTTACTAAGTCACACATACAAACTCTTTGGGGTCATCGGTCATTTTTAAAATTATGAGAGATCTGGAGACAAAAATGATTCAGAATCAGCACATTAGGAAATCAAACAGTAAACTCTGTCCACAGCCCTTGGTAGAACACCTAGCTCATAGTAGGTTTCCAGCATCACCTACTGAGTGAATGAAAGAAAACTGTGTCTCCAGATCTAGGAAGACATAAACAGGTAGAGACATCTACAGGGCTCTACCTGTGTGTATGCATGTGTGTGAGATTTAAGCTGCTGCTGGAAGCTGTAACAAACACCCCCCAAAATAGAGCTCAAATTGGTAGAATTTTTTTTTCCATTATTCCTAATATGAAAGCAGTTGTCCTGATTGTGTGTGATACTTCTGTAAATGGTAGTTAGAACTCAGCACTTTGTATTTTTCTATTTTCCAACATGCCATGTTCAACATGCACAAGCCAGCGGTAGGAGAGGATGAGAAGACCACGGTGCCTCTGCATTTTGAGCTTCCTGCTTCATTATGACACAAGTCACTTCTGCTCACATTATGCTCTGAGGACCCATTACACAATCCCCACTATCATAAAGAGGTCTTGCATGCCAGGTTTCAGGGACAGCACAATGTGAAGCAATGGTAGTATCCAGTTTTCAGGGGATAGGTCAGTCTCTGTCACAGTGCATAGATGGATTACCTCACATGTCTTGGCTAAGATTTTATTATCTCTTTAATGCACTGTCTAGTTGGTGTCATGACTTGTGTAATGTATTGTATGTAAGGAACATAATTTTAAGTGTTTAAAGGTATATACTTAGCCAGTATTGTTCGTATTTCAGTATGGAATTTCTCTCCTGTCTGTTTCAACACTGAATCTTTCCCAGACACATGGCTTCCGCCAGACCCTGAACCTGTGGAGCACTTTCCAGCAGTTGCATGATTTAGACAGCCTGCAGGAGGACAATTTCTATACGGGGCATTTGGGAAGAAAGTTCTTGGGATTTGAAACCACACATTCCACATACACTGAAGAATATCTGGGAACATTCATTCTCATACTCAATAGATGTATCCATTTTTAAAAGCTTTAAATGTTGAACTGTGTGTTGTATCACATGGAATTCTTAGTTGGCATGAAAATAAAGTAAAACAATTTAATTTAAAAGATAAGTTATTGGATAATGTATTGGATGGACAACAAGATTAGCTGGTAGCTAGATATATTGACCCAGAAGGGAAGTAGGAATCAGGGACCACAATGGCAGTGGTCTCTTATCAAGCACCATCTGGAGGACAGAGCAGCGTCTTGGAGAGGATGGAAATTCAGCCATTTGAGTGTTTGCCTCTTTGCTCAGAAAATACCTCCTCAGTAGGGTTTGACGTTTTTGCCTACTTCTCTGGCGCTGGAAAGTAGGGGCCATGTTAAATTTATACAGAGAGTAAAATGAATCGGGGTGCTCTTAGGAAAGGGACAAAGGCACTACAAGACCCAGGGAAGAGGAGCTGCAATACCCGCATTCCTGGGCATCACCTGACCCCCTTCTTCAGTCAAAGCACCGTCTTCTTGCCCATGGACCTATCATAATCCGATTCATCTCAGTCTGTCTGCAAGCTCGTTAGCACCGTTGGCCTGCTCACCATTGTGTCGTCAGATTTCCACATCCCAATAGCACTAGAAGCATGGCAAGAATTATTTTGTCAATACTAATGATTTACAATCAATTGTTTGCTCATCATGACCTAAACTGAAGCTAAACTGATTGAAGTAAATTGCTAGAAGGAGCTGAAGGTTTCTGTTGCAAAAATTTCTTTTTTTTTAACCAGTGATAGAATTGAACTTAATAAATGTCCAAGAATCTAAGTTAGAACTTTTATGCTTTATTCTCTCAGCATTCTCATTTCTAATATGAATATTCTACTATAAATAAGACCCTAGAGAAAGAGAGTGGTAGGAACACATATTACCAGGCAAACATTTCCCTCTCTCTCTCTGTACACCTTTAGCTGAAAGTCTGAGCTGGAAAAATGTGTGTGATATTGCTCAGTAGGTTTGATTTTATAATAAAAGACAAAGGCTGACAAATTTCTATTTTTTTTGTTTTGTTTCTCATTACTAAGCAGTGTTTCACTCTGCATTGGCATTTCTGTCCAGACAGTTAAATAATTCTAGATAGCTCACTTTGAAAAAGAATTGTGCACAGTTTCCTCCTGTCTAATTAAAGTGCCCAGTGATCTGGAGCCTCTGCTAACACGGTGTCATCTCATCTTCATGCCAGAGTCGCCTTACGTGTTTGCATGGGTGTATAAAATGGACTGCAGGTTTAACCCGGTTCACATTTCCCAGACTCCACAGAACCTAGGACTGGTTGGGCAAGTCTAGCCAGGTCTCTGATGTGCACAGTGAGATTTTGAAGTTTAATGTGTGAATAGCACAAAAAAAAAATGTGATCACATAAAATCATTTCAGATGGTCACAGATTTCTCTGCATAAGCATATGTATATATACACCTATTAATATACATACACATTACATATTAAATCCACATCAATTATAGTATGTAAAATAAACACAGTGGTACTTCTTGAATCTAGCTCTTAGCTCTCATGTTCATTACATTCATCCCTTTTCCCATAATTCAGTCATCATTAACCAGACCCTCAACAGCTACACGGACCTCCTTACTAACCCTCTAGAAATGAGACTTCTACCAACAGACCCTACATTTGCTCCCACATTGAGCACACTTTTTAACAGACAGCATTTTTGGTTGCACACATGCTAATGTGATTGGGTAATGGAGTTAAATACAGTTTGGTACGTGAAACATAAGTGGGGGAAGAAGGAAGATGTGGATGCTTAGGAAAGCCTTGGTAGATATCAGCTATTGAAAGAAAAGGCTGTAAGATTCGGAGTAATGGAAGCTCACTGCTAGAGATAGATCTGAATGAGAGAAAAGAAACTCCTGCTCTGACTGATTGTCCCGCAACTCTGTCCTGACTGCTGCAGAGATGGTGAGCTACAGACGTACCTGGTACAAGAAAAAGGCAGCACCAGTCACACCAGCAACAAGCCCAGGGAAAAGTGCCGGCACCGGACTGTGACCTGAGACAGGCCTGCTGGTAGCTGGTAATTCAAGAGGTGAAAGTGAAGCTACCGGGGAGATGGAGTAGGCTGCCTGGGGATGAGGCACCACAGGGCATGTCTTTATGTTTGGTCATAGTGTGGGCGAGTGGGGTTTTCTGGAACTCTGTAGAACACATTTTGGAATTTTCCAATCAGAAGGACTGGAAGCATGTCTTCAAGGCCACTCACCTCACTCATCTGAGGATCCACCTCCCAGATGGTGTCTGCCTGCACCTCCAGACTGCATGTGTGCACAGGTGGCCGGTCTTGGGCGTGTCATCCTAAAGCAGGCCCTGTGATTGCCAGAGCCCTACAGGAAAGGAATGGGATGGTGCTCATGTACAAAGCCTCCATTGAACTAAGGGGCCTGAAGTAAGTGTGTACCATATTGTTACGTGTTCGCCTTTTAATCTACTTTCATCATCGTAGTGCCAACAGGCTTAAGGTCTTGCCCTTTCAACACAGGTCAGAGCAGGTTCAGAGCAGCTTGGGGACATGGTGCATGATGAGTTCCCTGAATGTGTGCCATTTCCTTTTCTCTAAATCTGCCTGTGTTTCTCACATTCTTTTCTAACTTCTCCACATGGGTCCCTCCCCAATTGCACCCATATGCCTTCCCATCTTTTCTGAGGACTTCAACATCACGTCCTGGTCTTCTCTGGAGGACCCTGAGCGTCTCTCTGCAGTCGAACTCTCCACACTCCACACTCACTTTTCTCCAGTGGCGCTCAGCCTGTTCCACTCCTCCCCCTGTCCGTTGATCTCCCTGCAGTGCATCAGGTTTCTGACGGTTCTCTGTGACCCCTGAATGCTGACTCCGTATGATCTTTTATGAAGTCTGGAAAGTGCAGGAAATGCTAGTTGACAAAATGCCATAATATTTGTGCAACCTCAAAAGAAAAAAACCCAAAAATGTCATTTAAAATAATGTATTGAATAGAAATTCAAAGAACATACATACAGCTAACCATTTTAAATTCATGTTAAGAATCTCTGGAGACACACAAGGAACAGAAAATGTGTAATTTTAGGAAGGGATTTATTAGGTTGTCTTATAAGATCAGAGGCTGAAAGGTTCTATACTGGCTGGTGCCTGGAGGGCTAGGAATACCAGTAGCTTCTCAGTCCAGGAAGTTGGTAGCCTCAGAACAAGAGGGGGGCCTATGTGGAGCCCCAGTTAGAGGCTGAAGCCTCCACAGTCCTCTGAAGGTCCATGGGTACAAGCCACCACATTCAAAGCTGACCAACCTTCAGTCTGATATGCACATGGGACAAAAGCAGGAAAGTCACCTGCCCAGGAAGGGTTGAGTGTGTGCCAGCAAGAGCACCCCACCACCTCGTTCTATCCAGGCCCTCAGCCTATTAGACGGTGCCACTTGCATTTAGGGGGGCTTCCCCATTCCATTGCTGACCCTCACACCAGTCTTCTCTGGAGTCACCCTGTTTCTACCAACCTACCAATTTGGCAGGCATCCCTCAATCCATTCTGGTTGCTGAAGCCTCCACATTCCACATTTGGTTGCTGACCAAATTAACCACCAAGAGAGTGAACTACACGGTGGCCGTCACTATAGCCACGTGTTGAGAGCCCACCACTCTGCCTGGTGTAAAGTGCTTTCACATTCCAAAGTAAACACTTTACCCATAGAGCAGTTTCTCCTCAGTTCCTTCACCTTCCAATCCCTGCACACTCCAGTGTGCAGTCTGTGTCTGTGCATCTGTCCACCTGGACATTTCACACAAACAGAATTGGACATTATGTTCTCTTTAGTTTCTGGCTTGCACTCAGCATAGGGCTCTTAAGATTCACCCATGTTGCTGTGTATATATCAAGCCTTCCCACCTTTCAAGGCTGAATAATATTCCATTGTGTCAATATAACTAAATGTGACACATACAGCATGTTACTTACATATATTTGAAAGTCTCAACTTATAAACCACAGCTCCTGTCATCCTGTGTTCACTCATCTCCTTAATAAACCTCTGTACATCTCCAGATCTGCTCTGTAAGTTTTGATAGAAAAATGCGTGGGGGTGCACACCTGTAATCCCAGTGGCTCAGGAAGCTGAGACAGGAGGATCATGAAATCAAAGCCAGCCTCAGAAATGGCAGGTGCTAAGCAACTCAGTGAGTCTCTGTCTCTAAATAAAATCCCAAATAGGGGTGGGGATGTGGCTCAGTGGTTGAGTGCCCCTGAGTTCAATCCCCAGAACCTTAAAAAAAAAGTATGAATCATGGCCAATGTCAGTAAAAAGACCTAGTGGGATGAATCTGGAAATACAGCATGATTGCTCTCCCTAGTATAACCCATAGTCGTGATCAAGCACAGGTCCCCAGATCTAGGAGATCACAGAACCTCAGCCCTCACCAGTCTCAGTCTTGAAGAGAATCTTCCTTCCTCCTCCCAAGTCAAGGCTGACCTAGGTGACAAAGGGACATTGTGAAAGCAGTGCACATCTCCATCCACCACACATTTGAGCCAAGAGCACAGGGCACTGGTCTGGGAACCAGCAAGCAGAGTGCTGAGGGCTCAGTCTCCAACACTGCGCTCCTGTCCCAAGATGGCACGCTGCCCACTGGGCTGCTTCATCTCCATGGCCCTCATGGCCTCCAGGTTTAGACACACCTGCCAGACACCTACATTAGCACTGGTCACAGCAACCCAGCACATGGGCAGATGTCTACATCACTCCAGTGGATCTCTCTTATCTGTTACTAAGCATCATATACCTGTGGGCACCCTGATAAGGCAGCCCAATGTCTCTAAGCATGATGTCCACTCTTCAAAATAAATGAAACCTGTCAGAGCAGCTTCAAGTGTGAGCGTTGAGCTGGGTGATGGGGAGCTGTGGAAAGACCCGCTGCTGAGTTTGTCCTTGCTTTCATGTTCTGAGAAAGGATATCATTTCTGGGGTCTAAGCATTAATTGAGGAGAATATCCAATATTTCCAGTCATGAAAGTTTTATAAAAGTTCAGTGTTATTGGATCCAGTGGCCCATGAAAGCATTTCCTGCCCACTTCCCTGTGTCTCTCAATTACTAAATAGCAGTGTGCCTGCTCACAGAACCCCAGCAGTCAGCCTCTGGGATTTAAAGAGGAATATTGACTTTGCTGTCCAATGAGTCCCAAAGAACACAATTTTACATTCTCTGAGGCTTAAATAAATGCTTTCCTTTGAGCTAATAAGAAGGCCAAGTACTTTTAAGATATCCTTACATGCATTTAAGGAAGTCCAATCCCCAGAATGAAAGTTACATGCAACCTACCTCTGAGCTGAGAAACGTTCAGAAGGCCACTACCCCCCTGGCAAATGACTGGGCCCTTCACTAGACTAAAGGATCGAAAGTCAAGACAGCCCATTTATCCCAAAGTTGCACCCAGAAATTTAATATTTTAAAACACATCACCAGTTTCTGCTTTACCTACATGGATGCAGAATATAAATTTATGGTTTTAATCAAAACATTATTATTTTATGGCATACACCACCAACAATTACAAAATTCAAACAGAAATCTTATGTCCCTGTTTTCAAGTTAAGCAATAAAAGTTCTTGAAGCTTTCTGTTACTCTAATTTGCAATTCACTTATTTTACTTCCCTTGGACTTTCCCACTATTGAGTTGTTCATTAAAACTGTCTGTAGCAATGTGCTGGCCCTGGTTTAGCATTCCTGATATCTGTAATTAGAGGGAATTAACACTTTTTTACACTCAAACAAAACTTGTCTTTTGACACAATCAAATATGTGTCCCATTTTAAACCAGGAGTAGTTGTGAGTTATGAATCATTTACAAGAATACAACACAAAAAGTAGCTACTGGGACTCTTTCCAAAGTTGGGGTGAATTTATGACACGTTTGATATTGACCAATTATTTTTAAATTCTATTAAATTCATCACTACTTCCGGTAGGGAAAGATTTACTAGAACAACTAATGTAAAATGTAATGAAATAGATTAAGTCTCCTTATGAAATATTAATATCCACTAAATCTGGTAATTGGAAGTCTGTATTTGCAACCTCCCAGTTGTGGCTATTTCCAATTCAGGTTGCAGATGGCAGTTTCAGCTTGCATGCCCAGGAGCACCAACACTGAAAATGAAGAGTTTCTGAGAAACATGGCTATTGCCCAATAGCAGGAGACCACACTGGGAATGACCATGGACTTGAGCTGTGTGCACGCGCAAGCATGTGCGTGTTTGAAAATGAAGCCAGTGTTGGGTGCCCAGTATTTCTATTCAATTCTTATCCCTCAAACAAGGCTGGATAAGGGATTGGTTTTTGGCTTCAGTGAACAGCAGGTAAGAAGGACATCCATTTTCCAAAGTGAGGTCATAGGAAACCACTTGTAAAGACTGTTAATGGTACACAAAGTTCACAAGGCGGCAAGTCCAAGTGCTTGGGCAGGTGTTAAGGGGAGTACATCTTTAGAAAGCTACTTGTGCACTTTAGTTCCAGTGTCCTACTCTGGGGGAGTGTTGGTGCTCTTTTTCTAAAAATTATCCAAGTGTTGGATGAGCTCTTCTCTGATCACTAGCTCTTCTCTGCTTCACTAGAAGCAGACAGAGGTAAGGACTCCGTTCCTTACTTTGGTGGGTGTCATTAGAAAGCAGAGGTGGGGGTGGGGGAGGGAGCAGGGCGGGAAGAGCATATAAAAGGAGCACTGCCAACCTGGTCTCCACGGGGCAACCAGCTGAGACGGGAGAGTCTTGGAAAAGTCAGGACCTGGAGCTCAGGACCCTAGAGGGTGGCCAGTGGGACTCAGGTCCTTACCCACCAATTCCTACCAGTGCTCTCCAAGGACAGCTCTCGGGAGAGTGGAGGTGTTCTTTTTCTGGCAAAGGCAGAATGGGTCCTTGTGTCCAGAAAAGGCCCTCAATAAAATGTCACAATTTGAAAATTTCTCTGGCAAATGCGGATGTGGTAGGGGGGAATGTCCAAGGGAATGTGGATGGAGAGGGAGGGCAGCTGCTCCAGAGTTCAGGAAAACCCTGTTGCAGCGCCTCGTGCTCTCTGGGGTTCATGGGCGTCCAGGCATTGATTCTTCACCCACTTCTAGAAATGCCTGGCAGAGGTATCAGGCCACCTGGTCTCCATTTGGGAAAGAAATGCTTTGCTCCAGGTTGAGGAGGGATGTCTCAGGGTACTATCACTGGGGTCTGCTGTGGACCCAGACCTGCAGACCTGCCCACACTGTGATGGGGGTCAGGGATTTCTCAGGACACCTGAGAGGACACTGCTTCTCCTGAGAGGGACAATGTGGAACTCCCCAGGATTCCGTGGACTGTTTTAGAGAGAACTCAGCTGATGTTGCTCACAGGGAGGCTCCCTCTGGTCAGAGACATCAGGCCTTCCTCTGTCCCGGCTCCTCCCTCCCAGTTCCAACCCTGCAGGAGCCAGAGGCAGGGGACAGCAGGCAATGTAGCAGAGTGAGTATTTGAAAAATGAAAATGAACATTTATTTAGAGAAAATGAAGACAAGAGCTTTGAGGGAGGGGAGGAGAAGGATGCCTAGCTCACACTTGGTGTTCTAAGCTTTGGCTCTGGCCCCAAATCTGCAAGCCCTGTTCAAACATAGCAAGATGCCAGAGTGTCTAGAATCTCCTCCCTAGCTTGACAGGGTCCAGCTTTCT
Organism: Marmota monax; assembly: GCF_021218885.2. Taxonomy (NCBI): domain Eukaryota; kingdom Metazoa; phylum Chordata; class Mammalia; order Rodentia; family Sciuridae; genus Marmota; species Marmota monax. Next base: position 224,632 of record NW_026692512.1, read on the forward strand.
ATGTGGAACACTGTTCATGAGAGGGAATTCTGCAGACTTCCTCTCCCCTCTGTTCATGGGTAAGCATCTACTCTCCAGAGAGGTTGGTACTTTGTCCCCTGCCCAGATGGACCATTTCTACATGTACTCCTCACCGAGGACCCAGGAGGAGTGAGGTATCTGTGGAAATGGGAAAAGGTATGTGGCTGGACGGCAAATTTAAATACAGATGACACACTCAGAGTAAGAGGAGGATCATAGGTAATGACTCTGACCTTTCTTGGAAACGAGGGATGTTAATTTTCAACAGATATCTGAGGAGGAAGCATGCCATTGACCCATCTGTCTTGGGTGGGTGTGGGCTAAGCATCAAGGCTTGGGTGAGCAACCACAGGCATGTGTTTTTAAAATCTTGTGCTTACGTCACCTTGACTAAATTTGCATGGATCAAAGCAAGTCCCGTGGCCAGGTTCAACATCCAGGGCAACAAAATACCCCTGAGAAGAAAGAAAGCAGGCTCTGCAGGCCAAGGACAAAGAAGTTGACAACAGGCAGTGGGGGCTGGGGAAGCAGAATGTGAGTAAATGGCTCACCTTGAGGTGGGTGAGTAGTTCACAGTGACTGCCACACTTAAACCATCCATGCTAATGCCCAGGGCATCACTGTCTTCAGAGGAAGATGAAGTGTTTCTGTGTAGCAGCCAAAGCATATTACCCAGCTGGGTGTTCATGGCACAGCCCTCCCAAACCTTCTGGTGAAGAGGTCCCTGGCACCTGTCCCTCCTGGGGCTTACTTGCTGAATACCAATGGTCTGAATTCAGAACTGAGGTGGCCAGATGGCCTGGACTGATGTAAGTTGCAGAGAGCAGAGAAACATTCCTGTAAGAAGTGGTTTAGAGAGCGTCGTAGCCAGAGAAGGCAGTGGTCTCCCGATGGTTGGAGTGTCCCATGAGTCGCTTGTGTCACCTGCAGATGGTGGCTGCCTTCATGCCCTAGCCCACGTGTGTCCCTGCTGTTTGTCACTTCTAGCTGAAATGGGGGTCACTCAGGCACAGCCCAGCCTTCCAGGCCAGAGAGGACATTTCTGCTCGTGGTCCACCCCAGGCGTGATGCAGTATGGCTTCCAGGTGGCCGTCACAGTGACCTGAAGGAACTTCATATACCATCAGGGTATTTGCTGTTCTGCTTCTGACTTTTTATTCATGAGGATCTTTTGATGAGGAATGTGCTGGATCTTAAGTTCTCTGCATATGATCATGAGGCTGTCTGATCAGCTTTGCTCTTTCACTGATGAGTTTTACTGACATTGGGTTTTGCACCCCTGAGATACACCTTATTTGTCGGCAAGAAAATAAATTTTATATGTGACTGTAAGATTTAATCCTCAGTACTTACTTTGGAATAATTCTTTGTCTTTATTTTAACTTCTGAAATTTTGGGTTTTTTATGATATTTCTTAAGGAATTTTGGAAATATTTCTAGAAAATTTCTACATTTCTAGAAAATTCTCCACTTGAAAACTCTCTGCTCTGAAAGTTCCCTCTTACTTCATGCTGGGTGACCTCATCTGCCCGCTCTTTCAGCACAGACTGTCACCATTACTTCTTTCTCTGGAGCCCAGGCATGAAGTAGTGTCCTGTTTGTCCTGCCTGCTCTTCCTGGGTTATCACTGTGAACTGTGGTGCTGTGGAGGACATTCAGCCAGGGCTGCGTGTCTTTGTGGTAGGAATTGGCACTGTCCACATCACCTTCCTCCTCCCGTGAGGGTTGAGCTCCTGGCTGGCTCTCTCCCTGTCCCTGTCCTTGGGGGCTTCGCTTTCCACACAGATGACCTTTCACATCCGGGGCTCTCGGCTTGCTCCCCCTCCTCCTCTAGAGGTCCCCTCTTACATCCTCATCACCCACAGATGCTCAGAATCTCATCCTCTTCCTCCTAGTGCCAGAGGTTACAGCAGATGAAATCTGGGAGGAAACAACCAAAAGTGACATACTCCCTTTGAAGAAAAATAAAGAGAGCATTTCAGATGGCAGCCATGTTTCCAAGGGCCACTCTATCTTCTGGGATGGGGCAGCAGATACAAGTAAAAGTTTTTCCCCTGAATGAAGAATTACATTTGGAACAAGTTAGTATATTGCAATATTCTGCTTTGGAGAAAAACAAATAAATATAAAATTACATTTAGATAAATATGGAACTTATTTTCCCTAGTAGTCATTTTTCCTGGTCCCAAACTGTCATATTTTCTAAAAACCTTCATCAAAGTATAAGTATCTGCCACTGTTTCTGATAGACAGATAAATAAGCAATTTTAGAAAAACAAATTCCAAAGATGTGAAAGACCTGTGTTTTAGAGAAAATCATTCTTCTATTACTCCTTCCCTGAAACCCCATTTTAATGCTTTGGAAATTCACTGCATACATCTGAAAGGAGAGAAATCAATCACTTGGAACCATGCATGTGGCTCATTTTGTGGGGAGGAAAAAAAAAAAAAAAAACAGTTGATGTGGATGGAGCCTGTGGCCTTGCATGTGTGAAACGGGCGTGCATGTCACGTGAAGCAGCTGTGAGTGACCTGGGATGGTCAGGGGCATGCGCTCCTCATGTACAGAAGCCCAGCTGCTGGAAGAAATGTGCCCCCAACTTGCAATTCCCAAAGGGAGATTATGTTCCACACTGATACCCAAGCTCTTCCTCAGCACCCGTGACGGGACTGTCATGATGGCCTGAGATTAATACATGAATTCACTCTGAGACCAGTGCACTCAGACCTGATTATGGTGGTCACATGCACAATGCACACAGGTCTCAATTAGCATGGGCTGGGCCACTGCCCATGACCTCAACACTCAAAGCACAGTGCTCTTGAGCATTGAAGAGGGGTGTTTTCACAGACCACACTTGTGCTTTCAGAACATGAATCATTGCTCTTACAAACAAGGACGAGTTGGGTAAAACATACTGATTGTTGAATCCTCAAGATATATTGTTATCAAGCTGTGTCAAATTTACCACTCTGCAATTAATACCATAACATATGTGGGCTGGACATTTTTTATTATTGAAATCAGCAGAGTTTTGACTATTCAGAGTGTCACCTCTCTCTGTACACACACACACATACACACACACACATACACACACTCACACACATACACACTCACACTCACAATTTGCCCTTCTGAATTCACAGGTTCCACATCCATGGATTCAACAAAATGCAGACACAGCATATTTGAATCCTAGTTTTCCCAGGAACACTGGCTCCTCTGGCTTCCGAAGCTCTATTCTGTTCCCTTGGCCCCACCATGTCTAGAACCCTGGCTGGAAATGTAAGTCCTCACTAAATGTCCACACCAACACACTGGGAGTGTCCATGCTAATGACTTCTGAGCTCACAGCTGTAGGGTAGGAACACTAGCACATGCAATGGCTATCTTGTGGTGACACTGACAACTGTGTCCAGTGGAGTCTCCAGAATCATTAGGCATTAACCATGGCAGGAAACATTAACCATGCACGAAACAGGTAAAAGCATGGCAGGCTTCAGGCCCTCACCTGGGAAGCTTTCCTAAGTCCACTTCTAGGGAGAGGTGACTTTCCAACCTGATCAACCATACCTGATCATCCGCCCAACCTGACCAACCATGACACTCTTCCTTCCCTGCTTGGCGGAGCACTTGTGTGTGCAAGTTGGCCTCTGCCACGTGAGGCTCTGGGAGTCTGTAACAGTCATCAGAACTGAACAATGCCACCGAGCCACCAGCCTTACAGAACGGGAGGCTGAAGCGAGAGCAGCCAGGTCTTGACTGTGGGCTGCACTCACTGCATGTGTCAGTGAAGAAGAGTGGCCCCTCCATGCAGGGGAGGTAGGAAACTAAGTGAAACAAGGTGTGGGATTCACACTGCTCAACCGACAGAAGCTGTCACCATTAAGCCTTAAACTCTGGGGCAGGAGCCTCTTTTTTCACTTTCTGCAATGGGAACAGGAGATACTTCAGTTGAATCTCCATGGTGGCTGTCCTCTGCACAGTCACCAGGGCTCCAGGCTCTTTCTGATTTGTTATGCCAGTGTCCCTTGGAATTATCAGACCTACCTGGATACACACCACACTCCAGGGAACCTGGCAGGTGGAGCAATGGGCATGTGGGGGTCTTCAAGCCAGGTCCCATGCTCATCTTCTTTACCTCTCATTGACTGTGACGTAGTCACATCATCATGAATCTAGCTGTGATGGTGGCCCCATAAATAAATGTCTTTCTTTAAGGGAAGGGAAGCCAGAAACAAATTGGGCACTTTCCAATTTCCAAGTGGGAAAAGATAATGGAATCTGGGGCACTTTTATCTCTATGACACCCACAGTCCAGTGGAGATGCTGTGATTTCAGAGGTGCCCCTTCCTGAGCTGCTGGGGAGAAGGCAGAGCTGACTGACCTTATTCCAGGGTGACGCTCGCAGGACTCAAGACATCTGGAAATGAGCCCGAGCATTATAATTATTCAGGAAATGCTTTCATGTTCAGTCAACACGGCTAACACCGGGTCCTGGTCCATGATTTAAAAGTGAAGGAACCTGATTAATGTGAACCACCCAACACTCCTCAGCCCGCAGCTGGACACTTCTGGAACCGACACACTGGAGGCCAGCAGCAAAAGCAGAAGAAATTGCCTTCAAGATGGTTCCTTGAAGTCAGATTCCCATGTCAGCTCTTCTGCTTCCAAAGAAGCAAATGAAGTCACATTGTGAATAAAATCTGTGTTCTGCAAATACAACCACACTCGTCATGCATCATCTTTAAAATTGTGTGGCCAAAGCAAAATCTAATTGTGTTATAAATTACTACTGGTTATTTTGATGACTCTAGTACCTTTTGGTACCTTTTAAATCAGGGAAACAAAGCAACTTTTAAAACAAAGTACTCGTTGCTAGGAATCAGAATCGCCCACCTACCAACCACGTGTGACTATTTTTAAGAACAAGAAAAACAGCAGCTACCTCACTTACCTGAAATCACATGGTAGCTTCCAATAAGTGTTTTGTTAGGTTTTTGTGTTGGAAAAGCAAAAGCAGAAGTATTTGTGAAATGTTCAGATTAGACCACATCAGCAAGATTCATTTTCCACTGTGTTACCCAGAAACACAGTTTTCAGATATGAATGAGTGATCTTTTATACATGTAAAGTTGTCCTTTGAGTTACCAACTGATATTAAATAAAATATAACCTATTTCTTAAAAATGTGTTTCATTCAAAAGTTACAATGTTAATATCTGGTGATATCCGTTATGTTAAAACAACTTTATGATCCAGAAGACCCACTTTGGGTGTGCACCCTAAGAAACAAAATCCAGACCCTGAAGAGGTAATCTGCTTGCCCACATGAAATACAGCACTCCTCACAATAGCAAAGATGCAGAAACATCCCAAGTGACTGTGGAATATGAGTGAATTAAGAAAACATGATGCATATGCACAGTGGAATACTGCACAGCCTTGAAAAAGAAAGCGTTCCTGCGTGGAACTGGAGGACACTGGGTTAAGGGAAACAAGCCAGAAACAGAAACACAAGTGCTACACCCCAACTGCTACCTGCAGAATCTAAAATAGTCAGACTCCAGAGGCAAAGTAGAAGAGTAGATTCCAGGGACAGAGTGGCAGGTGTCAGGGGGAGATGTCCCTCAAGAGGCGCAAATTCACTTCAGCAAGATCGACAGTTTCTAGAGATTTGATGCAGAACAATGTGATTGTACTTCACAAAGTGACATCCCATGCTTGAAATTTGCTCAAGTATAGATAATTGTTCTCTCTAAAAAAAGGAAAGAAATAGATTTTAGCTATGCAAGATGTAAAGTATGCTAATTAACTTGACTGTGGTAATCGTTTCATAATGTAAATATATATCACATCATCAAAGTGAATGGACACTTCAAATATGCACAACATTTAATTATCAATTGTACCCTAATAAAACCAGGACTTTTAAAAAAGAACTTCTTTTAACACAGTTAAAATATAATTGTTAAATATATTTATAGAATATATATATTCTATAATTTTTAAAAGACAGTTTTACTATCTTCTGGACTTACAATACATTTATAAAGAGTAAATTTGCTTTGAAAATATTTCACAATTAGTTTTCTACCTGGGCAATGATGCTTAACAAACAAGGTTGTTTCCATGATATTTTGGACCACAGCTACAACACCATAGGCTTATGAGTACTTTTTTCTGCTGTGTCTCTAACAGATTCAGGCCACGGCCCCCATCACCTACACGTGTCCTCTGAGTTTCCCAATCCATCTGCCCCCAAAAACACCACTGGAAGCTTGGATTTCACATGAGAACATCTATCTGGCCAAACCAGCTCCACAATGGGGTCCCATTTCTCAGTGCAGGTGCTTCTCTGAGGGAGAGACCCAGCACCTTCCAGATAATGAGGAGGCATGTCAGTAAAAAGCACTGTTAACATATTTCATATCACTTCTTTCTTGAGCATAAAAAATAATGCATATTAGCTAAAGATAATTTGGAGGGTTGATTGAAGGTACAAAGAAGAAAATAACAGTTCACTTATTTATACCACCAAGATTTGGACAAACCTTCTATCCAATGCGCACACAATCATTTTAATCAAGGGCATGGTTGCATGATTTGACACCACCCAGACTTCAAACTTTTGGTGACCTTTGAACTTCAAAAATCATTGAAAGAAACATCATTATATAAAACAGTGCCTAAAGAGTACAAATATCTTCCAAATTCAAAAAGCTCTTTTAAAAATTTTGTTTAATTATGACTCTGGTGATGAGCTTCTCTGCTGAGCCCCCTTTGACTGATGTATAGTTCTTCCTTTCTATCTGTGCCCCCACTTGATGACCCTGGCCTTAAGGACCATTTCTGTGTAGACATAGGCCACACAGCAGTTTCAGTGCTTCTGCACCGACACGCTCCACCGGATCATGGTGGCTGTAGACAAGAAAGATGTCGAGAGGATTAAGAAGCTGCAGCAGGTCAAGGATGAAGGTGTCCAACAGGAACCCACATTGTGAACAGGGAAGATAGGCAACATGTGCTTGGTGGGGACATGTTTGCACAGGGTTTCTTTAATGTGTGTGACAGCAGACGGCAGCTCTACAAGCCAGTGCAGGGCACACCACTCCCGGCTGCTTCTGCCAGGCATTTTTACTGGGCTTCCAGCACCTGAAGGTGGAGAATATTGTGTTTATTGTGTGTTTGTTTCCAAAATTAAATACAATATTGATGGAGGATGGAGCACAAATCAGAATAGACCAGACTATGCTACAAACATCAGAAACTCAGCATAAAACAGCAAGAGAATTATGTCACATTGATTGACAGCCCTGTATCAATGTGATGAGGACACATCACTGTAGTTACTCGAGGACGGAGGATGATGAAGGCTCAGTCAGCAGAGCAGAAGAGAAATGAAGACTACAGTCCTACAAATGATTGTTCCACTTCTATTGGCTCAAATGTTCTCATGGCCACACCCAACTGCAAGAGGCCATAGGAAAAATCTCCCTCTGTTCTGAGGAGAGGGACAGATGTCCCTGCACAGCATCAAGGTCTGCCTGTGCTTTAAAAAAAAAAAAATCCTTCCTGAGTGAGCAGATCAAAGAGTGGGGTGCTATTTTTTAGCTTGATGCATTCAAAAGAAATCTTAACAACTTTGTCCCCATATCCTTCATGGTAGAGAATACAGGACAAAATAGTCAAACACCAAATAGGAGAATTGGTACCAAGCTACCCAAGTGAACGTGAGCCCATTACCACCATTCTGCCATGGCTCTCAGTTTGGGCACCTGATGGCATTTTGAAATGTGGAATCAGGGTGTGGAACAATGTTTGTCATTACTCACAAACTTCTTCAACAAGAAGCAAATGGGCGTCTTCAGTGTATTCAACATTGTCAACAAGCAAATGTGTTGCAGATGTTGTTTAGGTCAGCAGTTTTCTGCATGTCAAAACATGGCCAGAGCCGACTGCCCTCGCAGGTCTGTTAAGTGTGGGGTTGTCTTCAAGTCACTGAAGGAGACTGTAGGGGTGACATCTATGTTAGAAAAGACCCCACCACAGGATAAGAGGACCATGGAGACGAGATCCCCTTCTGTGTATTCACTACTGTGTCCTCTGTGAAGGATACATAAGACTTAAAAAGAAAAATCTGTGATTGATTAAACTGCACTCCTGATGGACGAGTTCCTGTAGATGAAGTAGTCCACAGGATTGGGAGCAAATCATTAAGGAGATGGAGCTAGGGAGATGAAGGGTGGATAGGTAGAGCCCTGGGAATTTTTAAGACAGTGAAATTCCTCTGGGTGACACTGTCATGGTGAGCACGTCATCACAGATTTGTCCAAACCCAGTGTATGCACAAGATGAATGGTGGGTGGTAGGTGGTACTGATGTGCCAGGGCTGGTGCCTCCCCTCTCTACCAGATTCAGATCCCTGGAGTGGGACATTATCCTGGGAAAGGCCAAACATGTGTGGGCATGGAGCACTGTGGGAATCTCTGCTGTGAACCTAAAATTGCTTTAAAGAAATGAAGTCTATTTATAAATCAACTCTCCCCATTATTTGTAAGTACTCAGCCTATCAACACATCCTTTTTTTGCATTAGGCACAACCTGGCTTCCTTTGCTTTATGCAGAGCTTTGAAATTTCATCTTTTTTTTCAGGAAGAATTTGACTGTAATAACTCAGGACCTGACAGACAAAAGTCGTACGAGACCCAAATGTAGAATCCAACATCCTTGCTCATCAGCTTCCCCAGTGCTCTGCTTGCATCTGACATTTTTCAAGTAAAAAGAAAGGTGTTCCTTCTTTGTTCATTATGGTTCCTCTGGATAATGCTTACATTTCTTTCTAAAACTTTCCAAATGAGTGCAAAACAGAAGATGGACATAGAAAAGCCAAGCCATAAAAATGCTATCCATCAGCAGTTTGGTTAAAAAGATATCATTAAGGAAGAGAAATGTAAATTACAGAATGAGGTCACCATTTAATTGATATAAATTGCAGCCACCTGCTCATCTCACTTCCAGGGGAAAGGGCTATATGTATGCAAGGAAGTAATTTCTGAGGAGGAAGAAAAGTTGCTCGGCAGACTCATGGCTTCAACTTTTATTTAGGTCTCCCAGGTCTGCCCCACCTGCCCCTGTCCCGGGAGCACTCACAGCTAGACCTCTGTGCCTGCTCAAGAAGATAGAAGGACAGAAGACAGATGCAAAATACTACACATTCCCCAGATTTGGAGGGTCTGGAAGCCACAGTCAATACATCATGGCTTCCCAATGGGAAGATGTTCAAAAGACGTTGGGTTGGCCTGTGGAAACTGCAGAATGGCCTCCAGAGGTGAGCGTGGGTGTGTTCTGCAGGGAGTAACAAGTTTTGAACCTGGATAACTTTTCACTCAGGTGAAGAGAGCCTCTCAGGACACACCATAGACCATGCTATAAAGGCTGTCTGTCTGTCTCTGTCCGTTTGAGCTGCTCTAATGAAACACCACCAACTGGGTGGCTTATAAATAATGGAGATGTATCTCTCAGACCCCTGGTGCTGGGAAAGCCCAAGATCAAGGTGCCAGATAATGACTCGGATCTGGTGAGGGGCCTCTTCCTGGTTCCTCCCATGGGAAGAGGCCAGGCAGCTCTCTGGGTTATAAGGCCACCCTCCCACCCATGAGGACTGCACCTCCTCCACCGAATCACCTGCAGAAGCCTGTTAGTATCTCTGCCTTGGAATAGGATTTGTGTATATGAATTTTAGTTTTTTGGAGCGGGGCTACTGGGGATTGAACTCAGGGGCACTCGGCCACTGAGCCACATCCCTAGCCCTGTTTTGTATTTTGTTTAGAGTCAGGGTCCCACTGAGTTGCTTAGCCCCTTGCTGTTGCTGAGGCTGGCTTTGAACTCAAGATCCTCCTGCCTCAGCCTCCTGAGCTGCTGGGATTACAGGCATGTGCCACCACACTTGGCTTGAATTTTATTTTTATATATGAATTTTAGCAATATCCATGACACAAACTACTTACTAGTAATAAATGTCAGTTGACATTTTTTTAAAAAGTTTCCCATATCACATTTTACCAAAAATTATACCTTTTTGTCTTTATAGCATCATTGCAGAAATACTACTTAAGTTAACACATATTAATAAATTGAAGACAACATTAGTGGGGGAAAAACCCTAGTTAGAAATTTATTTGTAGGTTTTCTACAGCATGGAAAAATTCACCAATTATTAATAAAATTTTTCCTTGAGAAATTTTTTTTCATTTTAATTTTTTTCTGGTTTCTAATCTGTGTTCTTTTAGTTTTCAGGCTTTAGAAAAAAATGTCTGAGAGAGTTAAATATTTTTAATTTAAAAATGTTTTGCTTTATAAAGAGAGAGACTTCATTAATTTTGGAAGGAGAAACCTGTAGGCCTGTCACATAGCAATGACTTATTTAATTACATCTCCTTTTTTTTGCATTCCATCTGGTTGGAGTTATTGTTTTCTTTGTTACAATCAGTTCTCAACAATTTATGTTCACCCTTAATAGGCTCATATTTTGCTCACATTTTAAATTCCTTTCAAACTATGAAGGTGCTTGTCTTTGCTACCATACAGGATGCTGGAACAGCTTGTTCCTGAGAGGGATCTCAATGCACTATATAAAAACGTGCGGGAGGCATACAGGCTATTTTGAGCTGAAGGCGACTAAGAAGCAGCAAATGCAGGGAGAGCTGCCTGCCCACACGGTTCTGCCTGAGGCTCAGCAGGGCTCAGTGTCCCTTCCTAAAGGGGACACAACCGCCCCTGTGTGGAAGTGTCCCTTCCCCTGTGTCAGGAAGAGAATGGCTTTTCCCTGCATCACAAACCTTATAAACAGCTGACCTACCACACGTGTCTTTGTCCCCACCCCACTGTTTTCTGTCCCTGGAAGCCCACCTCCTTGTCCCTCCTTATTGCCACAGTTATTGCCTTCCCACACTTATTGCCCTGGTGAAAGTGGTCCACAAGCACCAGGGCCTACCTGCCTTTTCCCAGCCTCGCTTCTTTCCGATGAAGCCCTGTGCACCCTGTGACCTTCAGTGAGGAGTAGGACCTTTCCTCCTCTCCACCTCTTTTCATCTCTGTGGCTTGAAGGCCCATGAAGGAAGCAGAAAGGGGGTTGTTTTGATTTTTCTTTCCCCACATTGGGACCCTAGCAATGAGAAAAGGCACATCCACTAAAAGTCGTGAACGTTCTTCGGCTTATCAGAAAACTGTGGAATCACTCATCAGACCTTCAGCTCGGTGGAGATGGACCCTAGGAAGCTCTCAATTCTGGTGGAGCACAAGAGGAAAGGAGGAGATGGTGACCCCCTCAGAACCAGGTGAAAGGCGAGCATTTTAGCAAATTGCTGAGGCTGGGTGGGCCACTCTGAGGCCTGAGAACCTCTGTCTCAAGCCTAGTTGGAGTTTGCATGCACTTGAAAAATATTTCCCGTAGACCCTCCACTTCACACTCATGAGAGACAGATGGCAGGAGGGGAGGCGAAGAAAGACCCCTGGGTCTCCAGCAAGGAGTGACAGCCATGGGCCAGGAAAGGCATGGGGCCCTGTGCTCACCCCCCTGATCCCAGGTAGCCTTGTCCTCGCTGAAGCAAAAGGTTCGCACCCCTGGAGGCAGCACACTGGCCATTCACAGGGCACAGGCTGGTACCTCTTGTTACTTGAGGGCAAATAAAAGATGGAAATCACATCGTACCCATGGGGTGGGGGTGCACTGCAGTCCTGGGACAAGAACGGGGTCATTGCCAGTCTTCTTCCAGGGTCCAGGGACAGTGAAATCCTGCACAGGTAGACACGTGAATGCAAGACAAGAGGCTTGGGGCTGAGTCCAACAGCCATGTCCAGGACCCCTGGCCCCTGAGTCCCACAGCTGGACCAGAGAGCAGAGAGTGTTCAGCACCCCACCCCACCCCCAGCACGGCCACTACCAGTGTAGGAAGCCTCAGGGGACCAGCAGCAGAGTGGTGGTGAGGTGGCACCAAGCTGGAGCTGGATCACAGATGCTGAGAACAACCTCAGGACGCCATAAGCCCATGGCATGGCTGATGGATGACCTTGAAGCCATGGCTCCTAGGAGGTGGCCACAGCGAAGACACAACCCAGCTCAGCTGGACGCCTGATGGGAGGGCCCATGCCCTGCAGTGTTACCCTAAGGGAGCAGCGACCTTCATATCCAGCCTTCAGTGTGATTGGCCCCCGTCTCCTAATAGTCAGGTGTCCTGCAGATTTCAGGAACAAATCATAACACTTGACAATTTTAAAGTCGTGGAGAAGCAACAGCGTCCGGAGTCCAACACCCCAGGACAGACTCAGAAGTTTTGTAACTCCATGCAGCACCCTCCTGGGTCTCGCTCCAGTGGCCCTGCTGGGTCCCACCAGGCAGAATAGACCACTGACATCATTCATTCATTGTCATTCTCCCTAAGGTGGCAGCTCCATGGGACAGGGACATCACTTCTTCATCTCTCCATTCACTCTGCTCAATGTTACCTGGCCCATGGGGGTGTGCCAAGAATGTCATGGAGCACATGGGGACTGGTTTCCCTCTTCTGCAGCCCTAGCGTGAGTGGGCTTTCTGTTGAGCAGCCCTGGCCTGGGCATCTTGACAAGTGACACCCTCTGCAGCATGCATGCAGCTGAGCTTCCACGTGGCTGTCTTGCCTGGCTGTCTCCGGTGGGCGTGTCCTCAGTCTTTATTCCTCCTTGTGGCTTTGTAGACACAGAGAATGAATATGGAGGGTGCCGCCTCCCTGCTCATGCCCAGTAGCAAGGGCACTCCACCAGACTCCCTTGGGATCAGTCAGAGCCGGCCCAGCTTCTATGCCCTTTGCAAACTCTGTGAATACAGTTTCACTCTCTTGCTCTCCTCTCCCATTTTTTACCTCTGTCCTCTGTTTCTTTCTTTGCTTACCCTCATAAGAACTAAAATGAAATATGAAATCATTCCATGTGTAAATAGTGTGTCTTTGTTTTTAATTATAAAAGTAGATGAGTTGTATCAATTATATTTATGAATATAATTCAAAATTAATTTTATTCTTATTTAGGAAACTTTTTTTAACTACCCACTTCATGACTAATCATCTATAAAGAAATAGATACATATTCCTACACTTAACATTTTTTTCCAGGTACCCTCTTACAAAAGTCTCTTTTACAATTATCCATAATCAGCCAAATGGTCGATTAATAAGAATTACACATTAGCTCAAATTGGATTGAGTCAAACCCGCACAGAATGATCCCTTGTTTTCTAAAGAAAACAGTATGTTTCAGCATCTGGAATGCATTAGGAGTCCATCAAATGTTTATTTAATATTAGATCAATACAGTCTTGCTTCATTAAGCCACATAGTCAGGGAGTATGCCCTATCTCCAATATGTGCTTTCTTAGTGAAATTTGCCATTATGCAACTTTGAAAATTGCTAGCAGGAATTCAATAGAAGGCTTGGGAATGAAGCAATGTCAGAACTCTACAGAGCCACTGTTGCTGTATGACAACCTGGTGTTTTAAAAAGAATTTCAATGGTTTGGGAAACAAATTAGAATCCTTCTTTGGTGACTCAAGTTAAGTGGACTAAAACCAGAGGTGATTCCAAGGTGCATAAGTTCCAATTGACATTTTGCTCCCAGATTGTCTTAAACCAACATCCTTATTTTCTTCGGTGCAACCTTTTACACGAGAGAGAGAGGAGCAAATAAGACATAAGTGATCTGTGGTGGTTGAGTTCCTAATCGTTCTGAGACAGAGGGAACAGTGCAGAGATTGAGGGCCAGACCTGGGCAACAGATGCCACAAGGCTAATTAGGCTGTGCTGCAGGGGAAGAGCTGAGCTCTCCAGGGCTCCAGAGCAATCTGTAAGACTGGGCTTTTTAACATTTCCTTCCTCTTGGGCAGGTGGTTATGAGGAGGAAGTGACGTAGGTAAAGTGCTCCTCCCAGGGATGCCTCACAGGAAGTGCACCAGGGCTGGAATCAGGAGTAGTATGGAAGGTGACCGATGCTTATTTATAAGTTCATTCTTTAAATATATATATATATATATATATATATATATATATATATATATATATATATATATATATATATGACCACAATAACTTTCTTACTTATTTATTTATTTTATGTGGTGCTGAGGATCAAACCCAGTGCCTCACACGTGACAGGCAAGCACTCTACCACTGAGCCACAACCCCAGCCCTATAAGTTCATTCTTAAAATGAACAGGTCTCTTCATGTCGATTTTATTCTGAATTGTGCTCCTGGCATTCTCCTTTAGGGGAAGGAAGCATCATTTCCCCAGTGGATTAGTCTCCTTAGGACACATTCTCTTAACCACAGGAGAGAACATACCCAGAACGTGCAAAGGGAAAGCATTTGGCACTCAAGATATCACTCTCTGTAGCTGTTCTAGCTGCAAAGGATGGTCAGGAAGGGCAGCCAGTGGCCAGCTTCATGAGGTGTCCACTTTCATTCTGAGATCTTGCTGGTTTGTGGAGGCGATGCACAGCCTGCTAGGCAGCTGTTCACAGTGCATTTTGTCAGTAGTAAAATCACGTATCCCATAATCTACCCTGGAACATATTTTCCTAGAGGTAGTGAAAAATAAATGTGGCTCTGTGTTTAAGATCTTCAAATATAGGCATGCTGGGATAAGGGAGTAGATAATCCCTTTCTTAACCAGTTTCCATGCTAGTCCTGAGAACCTTTGCACCCAGCAAAGGTGGAGCTAAAGAAGTTTGAGTTGTGAGTTCTGATTCTGGACCTTGGAGTCTCTGGGGTTCGGCTGCAGCTAGAGTGAGGAAGGCCTGCTCTCATATCAACCTGCAGGGCCTTCAAGTCAGAGTCCTGGGCTCTGGAATGCCTCATAACCTCTGTCTGCTCATCTACCCTACTTGCAGTCCAGCTGCTAGGTGCTTTTTGAGCATCTTGGTAATGAAGGTGTGTGTGTGTGTGTGTGTGTGTGTGTGTGTGTGTGTGTGTGAGACAGAGAGAGAGAGAGAGAGAGAGAGAGAGAGAGAGAGAGAGAGAGAGAGAGAGAGACTGGCGCATCTCTCTCCCCACTTTTCAGGTGATTCCGAAGTGAGATATACTGAGTGGTGTTAGGAGTGAAATTGTAACTGGTACCATGAGTGGCCCCAGGAGCAGGTGAGTCAACGTCACAGCACAGCCCATCATTGCTGGGTGGCATCTCATTTTCCTGACTTTCTCAAAAACCTCCCTTCAGCTCTTTTAAATATTGCAATGCATTAACAAACAGTCTGCATTTGTAACAAGATGGGTTTAAAGGCAGAGTGGTCAATATTCTAAACATAGCATGTGTGGATATTTTACGCTACTGATAGGGTGGCCCCCAGTGCACTTGAGAGGGCTATGAAACCACACTGGCATTTCCCAGTGGTCTGTGAAGTGCCCTCCTCCTTTCTTGAGGGGCAATTCTTGCCTGATCCCTGCAGCTCTGCCCGACAAGCCACAGGGATGTGGAACAAGGTCTTTCTGTATCCAGCTAGACCATGTCTCTAGTGATAAGACACAGCAATAGTTCATTAGAGGGAGGGGTCCTCAGGGTGGAGACAGGGCATGATGTGCTGGGGGGACCCATGGTAAAACAGCAAGCATACACCCTCTGGAGACCCAGCAGTGAGCCGTCACTCAGCACTGACTTTGGGCCACTTCCTCAGGCTGTGCCTTGCCTCTGTCATGACACAGAGCTGGGTTAAGGAGAATGCCACCTATCAGAAAGAAAAACCAATTGGTGGGATGATTGATTGATAGTTAGACAGATTATAAATTGCAAGAAGCTGATTTACACAATTATGGAGACTAGCAAGGTAAGTCCAAAATCTGTAAAGCAGGCTGTCGGGAAGGGCAGGCTGGAAATTCTAGGGTATAAGTGAAGCTCTAGTCCACAGACAGAATTTCATCTTTGGGGAAACCCAAGTCTTGCTCTTAAGGTCTTTCAACCAACGGGCTGGGCCCTAAGACCATTAAGGGCAATTTCCTTAAGATGTTGATCATATCCATAGAACCTTCCACAGTAACGCTTGGCTTAGTGCTTGAAGGACAGAGAACCATAGCTATAATGAGCTGAATGTGTGTGGCTCCCCAAGATTTAAATATTGATAGCCAAAAGCCCATATGATGCTATTTAGAAGGGCGATTCAGAATGCCAGCTTGCTCTCTTTCCAAGATGCAAGGATTCAAGAGGCCAGCACCCTGAATCCAGAGGAACTCCTCATGGGCAGCTGACCAGGCTGGTACCTGATCTCAGATTTCCAGGCTCCAGAACTGTGTGGAATGAATTTCTGTTCTCTAAAAGTCAGAGCATCCCAAACTCACTCAGACAATGGTCTATGCCAGTGCAGACTAAAACTGTTATTGAGTGGCAGGTCAACTTCAAGAAGAACATGGGAACAAGGACCTGCAGTGGCATACCATGCTAATTTAAATGGGAACAGATCCCATATCTAGACTTCTGACAACTCCTCTAATTGAGAATATCTGCATTCATTTTACCTTCCCATGTAGTAACGTTTAGCTGAGCTTAAGAACTCATTAGCTTCCTGACCCTAGGATGTGGTGAGCTCGCCCCTGGGCAATACTCAGGGCAGGAGGGTGTGTGTACATATGCTCTTGTGCACATATGATCGGCTCCAGAGCTCATGTCTCCCTGGCAGGACTGAAGCCTCTGTTGGGGCGGAGCAGCAGCTCCCAGCTCTGCAAGAACTTGCTGGGGCCCAGGGACTGAGGCTGGCCTGCAGCAGCAGCTCCGCCCTGGGTTCTCAGTATTGTACTTCCCCAGCGTCAGCGTTCACCAAGCCCACACGAGTTCTTCTTCCTAACGGTAGTGCTTGCTTACCTTGGCACCAAGTTTTTAGCCAATTTTAGACCTAACCAAGTGTGGAAGAGAAAATCATTACATGTCTACTGATTGTCGCCACCTACTATTTTATTTAACAGCAACATATTTCCCATGAATGATTTAATTCAAGGAGACATAAAATATGTGTACGTTTGGAAAATGAATAATGCAGCTGAAAAACTCTACCTTACTATGGCTCATTTTCCTGTCTGCTCTACGCTTTCCTTTTGTACGTCCGGAGAGGGGATTTTTGTACCTGACACACAGGATGCTCTTAGCAAAATTCATGTAAGTCAAATATCGTGTCATTCTGGGGGGAAAAAGTGAACGATTTGTTTCAGGCTCTAGTGGGAAACTGAACTCAGTCTTGTTACAAAATCAGGTTTAAATTTATTTCAAAGATCTAGTGAAATTCTGTATAGAATGCGCCAACTCTCTACTGAATGTCCACTGTGTGCCAGGCTCCATGGGACTCAGCGAGTAACCCCCAGCAGGAGCCCACCTTCCATTCAGCTTACGCCCGGTTGGAGGATAAATCCAAGGGCCGACAGTTCAACGGCAGGGGGAGGCATGGTACTTAGGGAGGCAGAAGCGGGGCTGGGACCCTGTAGCAGGGGAAGTGGAGCTCAGTGCCGGGGTAGGAAGGAGGTGTCTTAGAGAGCTACTTTCCCACTGTGGCTTGGGTCAATAATGAGAAGCAGGCGCATCAAAGGACATAGAGAGAGGCCTGGGGCAGGTGGAGTGCAGGTAGAGCAGAGGACCCAGTACTGGGGCTACACACCTTTGTTCCTGCCCCCTCCACCGAGCAGTGCCTGCACCTGGTACATGAAGACCTCTGTCCTTTCCATGGTGAATCCTGCAGGGCAGCCCCCACGGGCTTCCTTGCCCCAGTCCTGGAAGCCTAGGAATGATGAACACCACCCTCAGCACTTGAGCTCTAGGTGGTCTCTGCCCGGCACTAGACAGTGAGGTGGACCTGCCAAAGAACCGCCTCTGAGACTAGCTCCAAAGGCTTTGCAGGCTTCTCATTTGATTCCTAAACTCCTGACTCTAGCAGGAAAAAAGGCTCTGGGGGCTAGCTTGTTCAAGAAGGAAAGAGCCAGTCTCACCAGCAAATACATGCTACAGATGGGCGCCTAGAGGAGGGGCAACCCCTGAGATGGGGACCCCTGTCCCTCATGGAAGGAGGGGAGGTCCCTTGCCTCTAGAGGAGGGACAACCTGTGAGAGGCCCCCATCCTTCCAGGATTTCACGCACAACCATATCTAAAAGAAGGGCACCCCCAAGACCTTGACCAATACCTCAATGAGGCATGGAGCAGGTCCCCATCCCCTCAAGGTGGGTCACCCCAAGAAGGAGACCACATTGCTAGAGAAGGGGTGCCCAAATCCCACAAAACAGAACACCCCAAGAGATGCACCACATCTCTAGAGAAAGATGGGTGCTTGAATCCCCTAGAGAAGTGGCACCCCGGCAATAGGAAAGCTATCCCTAGAGAAAAGGCTTCCAAAAATAGGGGTCACTGACATCAGAAGAATGGCACCATCCAGTAAAAGAGGGGCAAGCCCAGAGAGGGGAAGCCCCATCTTCGTGGGTAAGGGGTGCCAGGGCTCATCGCCCTAGAGGAGGGGCCAACCCGAGAAGGGAGTCTCATCCCTCACGAGGTGAGGGGTGGGCCAGGTGAGCCCATCCCTCTAGAACAGGGGCCACCCCTGAGTGGGGGAGCCCCTTTTTTTTTACTGGAGGGGCACCATTTAAGTTGGGAACCTAATTTCTAGTGGAGGGGAATCACTTTTCTTAGAAGAGAGCACCTCTCTATGAAGACTCAGTCCATAGAGAAAGGGCACCCCTCTTTAGGGGGACCCACTCCCTAGAGGATGAACACCCCTGATCCTTTAGAGGATTGGCACTTCATGAGAGAAGGATCCAACAGGAGATGGGACCCCAATTCTCTAGTAGAGGAGCACCCTTCCAGAGAGGGTCACCACTTCTAAATGAGGGGCACACCATTCCCTAGATGAGGGGCACCCCTTGGACCCCATCCTTCATGGAAGAGCAGTGACTCTATCCCCTAGAGAGGCCACATGCTTGGAAAAGTGACATGCTTGGAACCCCAACCTGAAGTAAAGGGGCACCACTTGAGTAGGTGACCAATCCCTAGAGGAAGGGCGCGCCATGCCCTAAAGAAGGGGCACACCTTAAGGGGGGAACATACCTCTAGGAGGATGAGGGCACGTGACCCATCCCTAGAGGAGGGGCACCCGGTGAGAGGGCACCCCATCCTTCCTAAATTTCATACACATCCATATTTAAAAGAGGGATACCCCTGAGAATTTGACCCCATCCCTCGAGGTGGGTCTCCCTGACAGGGGGACCACCTGCTAGAGAAGGCTCTCAAAATCCCACAGAGCAGAACACCCCAAGAGATACACCACATCTCTAGAGAAAGAGGGGTGCTCGAATCCCATAGAGATTGGGAACCCCTGGAAATAGGAAACCCATCTCTAGAGAAAAGGCTTCCAAAAATAGGGGGACACTGACAACAGAAGAGTGACACCATCCAGTAAAAGAGGGACAAGCCCAGAGACGGGGATCCCCATCCCTCGCAGGAGGAAGGTCTCCAGGGTCCATTCACCTAGAGGAGGGGCAACCCCCGAGTAGGAAGCCCCATTTCTCGTGGGAAGAGGGGTGTCCAGTCCCACCCCCTAGAGGACAGGCAACCCGTGAGAGGGGGAGCCCCATCCTTCACAGGATCAGGGGCACCTGGCCCCATTTCCCTAAAGGAGGGGCAACCCCCACCCAAGAAGGGGAGCCCCTTTTCCTACAGAAGGTGTACCCCTTCAGAGTGGAACCTAATTTCTAGTGGAGGGGCACCACTTTTCTTAGAAATAGGCACCCCTCTATATGAGGACTCAGTCCATAGAGGAAGGTACCCCACTTTAGGGGGACCCACTCCCTAGAGAGGAACACTCAATCTTTTAGAGGATAGCACTTTATGAGAGAAGTATCCAAGTGTTATCAGAGGATGGGAGCCCCCATTCCCTACTAGAGGAGCCCCCCTCCAGAAAGGGTCACCATTTCTAAATGAGGGGCAAACCATCCCCTAGAAGAGGGGCACCCCCTTGGACCCCATCCTTCATGAAGGAGCAGTGCCCCATCCCCTAGAGAAACTGCATGTCTTCAAGGGTGACACCATCCTTATTGATTGGAAACCCCAATCCAATGTAAAGGGGCACCACTGGAGTAGGTGATCAATCCTTAGAGGAAGGGCACCCCATGCCCTAAAGAAGGGGCACACCTTAAGAGGGGAAAACATCTCTAGGAGTTTGGGAGCCCATGACCCATCCCTAGAGGAGTCCCAAACAAAACAAACAAACAAAAAAGTGACCTAAAACAAACAAAAAGCCCACTGAACAAGTCCCAGATGATTTTTAGTCCTGAGACTATGAATAATAATAAACTGAAGAATAACATAATAATAAATGGCAATTGATTAAAGTGAATACACTGGGGGGTGTTTGTCATACAGCATTGTCAGGACAACAGCTAACTGATACAGTGCATGTCAAGGGTGCCCATGGCCTGTTTGACAGGGGGTAGTGGGAGTGACTTTTTTAGGTAGTACAGTTTCTCAACTCCTTGCTGGTACTTTCTCATCCCTCCTGCCCATCTCCCTCTGCCTCTTTCAGTCTCTTTAAATAAATTGTTATATACTCATCATCCAATAGGAAAGGACATTTGGACTTTCATACTAGGCTACTGATTGAAATGCTAGGTTTACTAACAGTAGATAGAAGTATTCAGAATTTATTAACCACAAAAACTGTCTTCTATGCCATTTTAGCCAAACTGAGCCTTTATTTAGTTGAAGAAGAAGCAAGACAGTTTTATCAGTATTGCTTAGTGGGCAGAGGAGAAAGCTCTGTGGCCACCCCCAGAATGGCCACCCCGCAGTGCAGCACCCAGGCTGCAAAAAGCCTTATCTGTTGATTCCTAAAGCCGCGCGGGGCAGGCATCATTCAGCACCGCAGTGCACATGCCCGGAATTTGCAAAATTTTTCTACAAAGTGTTCAATAGCCTTCTCTTGACTGCCCTGCTTTAATTAAGTTCTCCATCACTAAAGTTCCCCTACATTTCAGGGACTCTTTTGTTCTTCCTGGGAGCTCAGAGTAGGGCTGTGCATCACCTATTGGAACAAATTAAGTGATTAGAATTCATCAGAAAATGATACTGATTTTATATTTGTATCTAGGCCGAGAAGATCTGAACCCAGACAGTGCAGAAATCCCTGTGCTGTTTGACACATCACTGCACCTTTCATGCTAGTGACATCAATTAAATTCAGGTTTCTCTCTGAGCTACTGCTCAGGTCCTGTGGGGTTTTTTTCAGTTTCTGATCAGACTGAGGAAGAGACTTGGCCTCTCCTGATCATGAACAGTGTTACAACTCACTCTCCCCCACACCAGCCCCTCTGATAGGTCAATAAAATTTGTTCTGCTCAATTTTCCTGTTTCA
The DNA here is from genome assembly GCF_021218885.2 of Marmota monax. Taxonomy (NCBI): domain Eukaryota; kingdom Metazoa; phylum Chordata; class Mammalia; order Rodentia; family Sciuridae; genus Marmota; species Marmota monax. The sequence continues at coordinate 246,054 of NW_026692512.1, forward strand.
GTGGCTGTGGATTGTCTTCTGGGATGGAGAAAGAAGCTGGAATGGCTTCAGTGGGGTCCACCTGACTGGAGAGGGCAAGAAAGAGTCCCTCAAAGCTTCTCCCTGCCCTTGCCCAGGACAGGTATAGGAAGGCCATAGGGACAACCTGCTTTTACTCTGATACCTCTCTCCTCTGGTTGTCTACAAAGGCCCCGGAGTCAGCCAGACAGGCAGCTGATCCCAGGAGAGTCAAAGGGAAAAAGGAGCCCCTTCCTACCCTATAATGGATTTTTTAAAAATAAAGCTATCAACTTGTATGGTTCATTAGAGAATGAAGCAAGGTCTCCTTTAAAATTAGATATGCAGAATGTTTGGCAGCAGGATGCATCTTAGTTGGTCACTCGTGTGTCCATTGACATCTTTTTCTTCTTTCTTTGAACATAGCTTAATTTCTGTATTCGATGCTCTGCTGGGCATTAGAGTCAGGGGAGTGCATCTTCACCTCCTACTCACCAGCTATGGGGCTGGTAATGTCATCTCTTTCTGAGGCTATATTTCACTGGGTTTTCTATGAAACACATAAAAATATGGGTTCTTCTTTAAAGATAGACAATGAAAATTTATGTTACAGTCTTTTACTTTAATCAATAAATATAGTACATTGTCCATCTCTATGGGCAACTCTTACCAAAAAAAAAAAATAAAAAATAGACAATGCCCACGTCAAAGGCCCCACAGTGTTTATGAGCACATGCTCTCCTCCTTGCCTGACTGCTGTCTGCAAGGGACTCATGAACCCTAGACTTTCTGAACCCAGCAGTGAGTGAGCCCATGGCCTGCTTTGGTCAGGGTAAAGGAGCCTGAATAGCATGTGTCACTTCCATGAAGATGGTTCCAGAGTCAGTGTGGCCCCAAGAGACAAAGATGTGAGTGAAGCCACAACCTTCTCCTAGTGGACATACAGATGAGTAAGAGTGAAACAGGGGAACTGTAAGCATTGATACTTGAAACATATTAGTTGCTGCAGCAGAACCTTGCTTATTCTGACTGACACAATGAATATATTCTGAGAAGAGAACCATGATTGTGCCACCCACAAGAGAAGTTGCATCAAATCCTACTGACTTAGGAAGCCTTCTCTTCTCCCTCCTCAACACTCTGCATTGACTTTATCTGGCTGCAGTTAGGACTATGTATTTCTATGACTACTACATATCTAAAGCTCTTTAAGTGAAAGTTGATCACCTTGGGGATAATAGACAAGCCAGGCATGGATATATTTATGGGTACCCCACATACAGATGGGCACACACATAAAAAAGATGAACATAGAAAAGCTCTGTTTTCTTCTGTACCCTTGGGTCCTATCCACACATCTCACACCTCTGGCCATAAGTAAATCTTCCTGAATTTAAATAAGTGTGGACATCTCCTTATGCATTCACAAGTGTGAACTTGTTTCAGGGAGGAGAACACATTTGTGTTCCATTTTCCCTGGCCCATGGCCTGTTGAACCTGGAGACTTATTTGTGATGGATGAATATTTATGAAAACCACCACTTCAATTAAAATATAAATGTTCTAAGCTAAATTAATTGAGTGAAGAGGAAAAGAAGACTCCCTTGCATTTCAGAAGATAACTAACGCAGGGCAGAGGTTGTCTTTGTTCAGAGTACAGAAAATAACTCAAGAGTTACTGATGTGGTGGGGGAACACAACTTGAAAGGATCTCTAAACCAACAGTCTTTGGAAATGCTGTTGTCGTCTTGACTTTCTGGCCCAAATTATCAGGGAATAAGACTCGGTTGAAAGTTAACATCCATTACACAGGTTGCTACCTTGCCCAGTGCCAGGGGGCCACCTCCCTTGGGCACACACAGAGCCACCTCTGCTTGTGTCCAACTCCCCAGGAGCCCCGTGGGATACCCAGGGAGTCCCACCCTTTGACCCTCAGGATCAAATGACTACAGTTTTGCTAGATTGACACCTTGTAGTCAACTTTCCACTTACCATTTCTGTTGTTGAAGTGGAGACGGCTCAGGGAGTGTTCATGAGGGGTCACTAACCAAGTTGGTCAAATGTGTGCACTTGTCTGATTGTTGCTGCCTTTGTCTTGATATTAAGTGTGGTTTCTTGTTGGGCAGGATGACTGTGGACTGAGTGGGCAGGAAGCAAACGCAGTCCCTGGGAGAGCAGGGAGGGGACTCAGCTGCTGGGCTGGAGCTCCACGTTAACCCAAGTCAGTGCCTGTTGAGGGCCAGCTGCTGTGGAGCCACATGTGTCCAGTGAGCTACTGGGTCACCATATGTCCTCCATGCCAACTCGACTTTTACCCAGCGGGCAGTCTAAACAACAGCAACAACACAGGTCTGACTTTCTCAAGCCTCTCAATTTCATCTCTCTCTCTCTCTCTCTCTCTCTCTCTCTCTCTCTCTCTCTCACACACACACACACACACACACACACTCAGAAGTATCCTGATTTATAAGGTGGATTCATGGTTTCTCCAATCTTGTGCCACTTCAGTCAAAAGAAAACTTGTACAGGAAGCTGCTCAGGGCTTTTGCAGGCCTCTCTGCCCTCTTCAGAGGTTCCCACAACCCCAGCCATTGCAGAACTCGGAGCCTGGCACCTAAGAGAAGTTTTCCTAAAAGTTTAATCAAACAGGCTCCTCCAGTTTTTCACAAAGTTCAGTAGCTCCCTCTGCCTCCATAATCACAACCAAATTCTTGTACTTGTGTATCACCTTGGTGCAGGGAGCAGTGCCCTGGGGCTGGGGTTAAGGGTTTGTTCTTGATAGGAACATGCAGGATCCATCTGGAGGGTCTTATCTAACAGGACTGTGTACAAGGTGCTTAGGATAATGGTGGTACTTTGCCATACTCTATGGCATGGGTACCGTGGATTAAATAATTCCAGGCACTGCTTTACATACATCCATTGATTACTAACAGGGCGAGGGTATATGCCATAGAAGCCTGCCCTTGCACACAGCCAGAAGGAGGGGGCATCTCTGAGGAGCTGCTGCCATGGCAGAAATCTAAAGGAGGCTTCTTTTGTGTGGGTCCCAACAACAGCCACGACCCCCAGGAGAAAGAAAGCACAGGATGGCTTCCAAGGTGACAGATGCAGGAGCCATGAAGGAGATGTCTCTGCAAGAGCCCAGCCCCCAGGTGAGCCTCAGGTACCATCAAGTTGCCTGCCTCAGGGGAACTAGCTGATGTTCATTCTCCCAGAGGACCTGAGGCCTTCTCTCAGCTCCTTGCTTTTTGTTTGTTTGTTTGTTTTGAATCAGAAATTACCCAGGGGTGCTTAATGACTGAGTCACATCCTTATCTCTTTATATATTTTACTTAGAGACAAGGTCTCATTAAGTTTTTTAGGGCCTCACCAAATTGCTGAGGCTGGCCTTAAACTTGTGATCCTCCCTCCTCAACCTCCCAGGTATGTACCACCACACCAGGCCAGCTCTGTTATTTTGGGGTCCCAAGCCCTGGAACTGGAGAAAGTGTCTATAAAGTCCAGTGATGACACTCTATGAGAGGAAAGTAGCAATAATCTTACAAAAATACCTGATGACAGATGAGAAACCCAGAGTGTCTGAAGGATCACTTGGCTATGTGGAAAGGAGACCAATCAAGTGGCTATTGAGATAATTAATGTAGCAACAGCAGCAAAAATAGAAACTGAATATCATAGAAGGTTCTTTCCAGGAAATGTCTCAGATGTGCTTTGAAGAACATGTGGAAAGACTGGGTGATTATTTAGTAGTTGCTCTAAAGGCCACTTCCAAGATGTCTGAGGGTGAATATTTTTTCATCTTCTTTCTTTCCACATGTGTGCTTTCTAGAAGATTCTGCAACTGCTATCTTTGCTGGGCCCTGGGTCTTGGTTCCAGTGGTTCCACATTCCTGGGTAAGGGTCTGTGAGCTGCTTGGTGCTTCAAAGATGATGATGATGATGATGATGATGATGATGATGATGATTATCAAAGGGATAGTCTCCTGGCCCCCAGAGCATCTCAACAGGGTGGGTCACCTGGTGTGGGAGTGTGTCCCTGGGGCTGGGGTTAAGCATTTTCTGGCTTTGCTCTTGAGGGGCAGCACCCAAGACCACATGGAGGGTCTTCTCTAATAGGACAGTGTATTAAAAGCTCAGGATTATGGTGATAATGTAGTTACTTTTATTTTTTAAGGAATTACATGAATTCTACATTGATTCTTTTTAGTGTGCCAGGATAAATTATTATAAGACACCGGATTATCAAAAAATATTAAAATAGTATTGGCTAGAGACAGGAGAAATTTCACCCTCTGGCAACTGGAACTGATATAGATATTAATTTTCCCTTCTGTTAACACAATGCAAATAGAAGCATCAATGAGGAAAAATGCTTAAGTAAACCATCTTGGTGCCATTAAAACACTGATTCATTACTATAAAAAGATCCATCTTTGCTGAGAATTAACATTATTAAAAGACAGGAGCTTCTAAGGAAGGAAATGTCAGTCAGGGGAGGGAAACATAAATGATTGCAGCCAGCAGGAAGGAAGATGGTTTAATTGTAGTGTGAAAACAATTTTATCCCCTGTAGGAAACAATCATTTGTGTTATTTATTCCTAAAGATAAATAAATCCTATTAGTTGTTTCTCTCCTTTTTCAGGGTTATCTTTGTATGCATAGTCAAAATTGGCTTAGTTACTATATTTTAATTAATACTTCAAATGACTATTTTAGTTGTTTTTGATGTTTGTTTGTTTGTTTGTTTGTTTTGTACCAGGGATTGAACTCAGGGGCCCTCAACCACTGAGCCACAACCCCATCCCTGATATGTATTTTATTTAGAGACAGGGTCTCACTGAGTTGCTTAGCTCCTCACTGTTGCTGTCACTGGCTTTGAACTTGTGATCCTCCTGCCTCAGCCTCCTGAGTCACTGGAATTATAGGTATGCACCACCACATCTGGCTTATTTCAGTTTTTTATAAATTTTGTTTATCTGATATTTTTATTTTTTAAAATACTATGCCACTTAGTGAGGATCTTAGTACACAGCAGCCTATAGTGCAAAGTATTTGGCTTATACTTTCATTTTACTGTATTGCAACTCAAAATCCCAAAGGGCATAGTTAATCGGTGATTTAACAAGAAGAATAAGGATCGCCAGGTCTGCTCAGATGCTCACGTGGTCTCAAGAGCCAGAGCCCAGGCTGGGCCCAGATGAGGACCTGCATGATCGGCCTCTGCTTTCTGTTCACACGGACTGATCATCTGAGGTCACTTGGGGGCAGGAGAGCTCAGTGATGGCAGCTTTTCCCCACCTCAGCTACACTGGCATTTGGGGCCAGGAGCTCTGTGTAGTGAGGGACTCTCCCGTGAGCTGCAGGATGGATGGGTAGCAGCACCCAGATCTCTGAGCAATGGATGGCCTTAGCATGCTCTCAATCAGACAATCACTGTTGTGTCTCCAGGCATGGCAGACACTGTGCAGGGCAAAATCAGCCCCAGTTAGGGACTTTAGAATGTCCTGGAAATCCCAGCCAGAACAATTAGGTAAGCCAAGAAAAAAAAAAGGCATTCAGATTGGAAAGGAAGAAATTAAAGTGTTTCTGTTTGCAGATGACATAATCTTATATAGAGAGAAATTTAAAGGCTCCACATACACCCAAATGAGGGGGTAGAAGTCATAAATGAATTCAGTAAAGTAGCAGCATTCAAAATTAACATAACAAAAATCAGTCACGCTTGTATGTGCTCATATATACTAAGAGCAACTACCAAACGTAATTAAGAAAAGAATCCATTTACAAAAACATCAATAATAATGAAATTCTTAGAAATAAATTCAACCAGGGAAATGGAATATTTGTACATTTAAAACTATAAGAGATTGATGAAAAAATGAACGAGACAAAAATAAATGGAAAGATAGGCCCTGGTCATGGATTGGAATAACTAATATTATTAAAATATCCATACTGCCAATTCAATCTACAAATACAACACAGTTCTCATCAAAATTCCAGAGATGTTCTTCATAGAAATGGAAATAATTATAAAATTTATATGGAACTGCAATAGACTCCAAATAACCAAAACCACCTTCAAAAAAAAAAAAAGAAAAGAAAAGAAAGAAAGAAAGAAATCCAGAGACAACACACACTCTAAGTTCAAATGGCATTACCAGGCTATAGAAAGAGCCCCTAACAAGGAGGTACTGCACGGAAAAACTGGAGAGCACCTGTGAAGAATTAAAGGTGGGCTCATACACTGTATTCAAAAATTAACTTGAAGTGCATCAAAAATTTATCTGTCCTTCTTCAAATAATCTACAAATTTCGACCCCCAAAGTAGTGCCAGCTAAATTCATGTGGCTCTCCTCAGCTTCACTGGAGAAATGAACAGGAGTTTCAAAAATTTCTTGACCACTCCTTAGAATAAAGGGTAAGAGGAACTTTATCTTTTCCCATGCCCATGCCTCTCAATCCATTAAATTAAATGTACTAATAGAAAAAGTTGGTTTCTAAATGTACATATGATACCTTGCTACTCTCTTACCTGCTGCAGAATTAATAGCAGAACTTCCATGTGAGGATTAACATCCCTCTACGTATCTTCAAAACAGGGCCAAAACAGAAATATGCTGCTAACTTTCAAGATCCAATTGGATCTCTCAGATATTTAGTGTCTTTTAAGGATAAATGCATATATATTCTACCTTAATTATATCTAATACATACATTTATAATGTTATAAATGTATTGCTTTATATATTTATATTAACATGCTCAAATATACATTTACAAATGAATTCATGTATACATGCACTCTTACTTTCTCTTTTATCTGACCTTACAGAGACATGTAACTCCTCTCCATCCCTCCTTACCTACAACACTGCACACTGGAGACTATGTCCTATCATTTTGCTTCAGGCTGGGACCTTGGAAAGGCAGCCTCTGAGGAAGCCCCACAGGAAGTGAGAGGGAGATTCCCTCATTTAGCCTTTATCTCTGTAGCTGCCGGGGTGTGCGGGGTTTGCAGGCTGCCCGTTACCTGAGAACATGGTGAGCCATGAGCACACCTACCTGCAGCTCCTCCTTGGAGCCCAGTTCCTAAAGGAGTCCCACTGTTCGTCTTGAGGAGCAAAAGTGCCTCATAGGGCATGCTTCAACCCTGTCACCACCCTTGCAAAATGTCCCTTTACTCATCTGCCTTCCAATTTCTTTAATTGGTGTGCACCTTATGTTTCCTCTGGAACCCTTGATTTACACAATTCATTGCTGAATTTTCTCACCCTTTTTTAATAATCCAATTAATTGTTATGATGTGGACCAAAACTGAGATTTTGAAAATCAGCTAAGGAAGGTGGACCTTTTGAATCTGTTTCAGTTTTCCAGAAAGGCAATATTCTACCTGGAGTTGTTGAGCACACGTGTCTTTAATAAAGACGCTGTACAAAGTTCAGATGGAAATCATGTGGCATTTACCTTTGCTCTTGATGTAGTTTTGAGGAAGACCAAAGCAATGTTTTTACACTGTCCTCGGGACTCCCAATCCTCCCATCTGTGGCAACAAATCAGTTTTATAAACATGGGAAATGTTCCGTTAAGTTGTTTTCAGTGCTCTGTGTCAAAGAATTCCACATCTTACAGTATTATAGACTTCTTTGCAGCTGCAAAACCTACAGTATAAGAGGCTAAAAAAAATTTCTGAAGTTACAAAATACTTTCATCTGAATTATTGAGTCAAAGGCTCTTGTCCCCATAGAATAGGTTAATACACACTGACATTGAGACACTTGGGCCCATTCTACAGCAAGGCTGAGGGACAACAGCATTATCTAAAGATGGTTGTTAAAGCCCCAATACTTTCTAGCAAGACTCTGCTGCAGATTAGCATGGACAATGTTTCAGGCTGTTAAGTCAAACCTGGAGTCCAGTGAGATACATTGTTAGGTGATATGAACATGTCCGTTTTCTTTCTATTGTTGATCAGTAGGTGACCCCTTCTTGATCCATCATAATCGGCTCCGAAGCTCAGTCCTCCTTACGTTAGCAAAGCCAATAGTACACACAAAGACAAACTCCACATTTTGTCTCTCTCACATGTTGTTCATCAAGGTCGACCTGGATGTGTAGTACTGATTCTAGAGGCTGGAAGGGTGGAGGGGGAGGCTGGGAGTGGGCAGAGTGTGTTCCCGGGCACAAGTGCAGGGATGCTGTGGGTTCCAGCGTTCTACAGAATAGCTCATGGCGACCTTTAGAGTCTTTACGAATAACTAGAAGATAGGAGTTGGAAACCTTCACACATGAAGTCCTATTGAGGAGATGGAAATGCCAATCATCCTGGTTTGTCAGTACACACTATATACCTATATGGAATTCTCACATTTATGTACCCCATACATTTGTACAGTATTAATAACAGTTTTTTTTTAAGTCCTTGTCAGCTGCTTTTTCCTACAGCAGTTTCTCTCCTCTTGGTCAAGTCTGTTTCTCGAGCATCCTTTTGACTTTATCTGCTTACATTTCTCTTACATACATTTTAGTTTACACAGCTTCCTCAACTTTGGTCCTTTGTCCACACTGAGATCTCCATTGCCCTGAGCTTTCTCCCTTAGGGGATCGGGCTGGGTGTATTAAGAGGAAGTCAAGGAAGTCTAATCCCTACTGGTCTGTGGGTCTCTGGGCAGGTTGCTTATCTTCTCCTAGCTTTTCTTTGTTTATAAAAAGTATGCTATAACTATCTTACAAGATGATCAGTGAGAATGAAGAAGTAAATTCTAATTAAATGTGACAGACTTAACTCATTTTCCCTTTCCCCAAACTGCCACTCCGGTGGCAACTAGAAGACACAGCACTTCTCAGTGAAGAGGGTATAAAACAGGGGACACCTCTACACTTGTCCATGAACCAGAGGCAGACTGGAATCTCAGGGCATGAGGAAAGCTGGGTTATTTACCAACCAAAGATGGGAAGTAGGCTTTTTAAAATGAGAAACCCTATCCTAAAAATATTAGGATCAAGAAGTACCTTAGTCCTTAAAGATGGTAAAGGAGGATTTCAGGGATTGCTGCTCAGCAAGGGGCGTATGTTTGGGACAAGCGGGATCTAGTCTGTGTCAGGAGACCTTCTATGAGAAGACATTGATCTGTGACATGGAGGTCAGTCCTCAGAAGAAATGGACACCTGGCCTCTTTGTTCCCTTCCATGAAACTATTATCAGGCAATATATGGTCATTGCTGGGCAAATATCCAGATGCATCCTTGACTTCCTGGATTCAGAACCCACCTTAGTGAAAAGTGTTCTCTCTTATTCATTTAAAACCCATTTATCCCATTGTCCCAGATGTAAAACACCTTAAAAATAATATGCAGTGTATAATTATATACTATAACATGTTATATATAGCAATTATATATATAACAATTATATATATATATAACATGTGATATATAGCAATGTAATTGTATAAATATTAGAACATAATAATAGTACAACAATGTAGTAATATATGTAAGCGCTAGAGTATAATTTCCAATGTTTTATTTTAATGAACTTTTGTTAATTTCATTGAACTATTCACAGACCCAAAACCTTAATACTTCATGGGTTAACATGAAAATAAATCAGCTTTGGCACATGTCTTCATCATTATTTCTGCTTGAGACATGAAAGCTCAGAATCAGAAGATGGCGTGTGCAGTCATGTCCTGTCCGATAATGGAAAGGTTCACCCAAACTCACAAAATGATTGTGGTCATTTTTGTACGCATGGGAACATCCAGGGAGAATCTGACTCTGGCTGCCTGGGAGCTGGCCGCCCTCTTGGTTTTCCCCACAACTTCCCTGGAAATACCTTTGCTCCTCATTCAAGATCTGATGTAAGCTTTGTAGTCGCAGATGTGGACATGTGGCACAGAGGAGGGGTACTTCTTATTGCTTCCTCCTAACCAGCAGACCCAGCAATGCCCGCAGAGCCCTCAGCAGTTTGAAGGGCTGCTGATGTGAACAAAGCTGGGAGCTCCCTCTCCTGGTTCTCAGGAAGGGATCCCCCCAGGGGGACATGCCAACCTGAAGAAGTGTAGGTCTCCAGGCAATGCCTATTAAACTCTGATAGTCCTAATTATCACCTCGCATTTGCAATTATGTGCTCAGTGTTTTCCAACCTCAGAGATCATGCTGACTTATTCCCCAAAATAAAGCAACTAAGGTAAAAGAAAGGAGCTTTATTCTTTTATTTGAAATGGTGTTTCCAGTCAGAATGCAGGTGATGGCTTTGTAGAGACAGGGCCCCTCGCTCTTCTTCAGCTAAATGGCAGCTCTAGGACAGCACTTGCTCCTAATGACAGTGAACATGTGTCCTGAGATGGCTACATTTCATTGCAGCCAGAGCTGTTCAAGGAACATGCTGGAATGTGGACCCAGATTCAGCAAAACTGGCCACCAGGCTCAGGTTAAGGTGAAACGAAAATTTGCGATTAATATTTTAAAAACAATAAACACAGTCGCCTGTGTCAGTTAAGATAGCCACAGGAAACAGCTCACTGGAAGGACATTTGATGACTGGACAATTCACAATGGTGTTGCCAGGGTGACTGGAACCAAGAGGTGACTGTGAGGTACCCGTGGCTAGTGAGAGTAGGAGGCCCTTATGGTCCCCTGGTCCTGAAGGGAGAAGAGAGATGGGCGGTTTCTAGAACAAGGCTGTGTCCTTGAATGAAGGACACCAGCAATGCCAAGAGAAGACCCTGGAGGGCCTGGAGGTGGGCAGCTAGCACTGCCTCCCTGCACCCCCTCTGGGACCCTGGGAAGGCCTCCATGTCCTGCATGATGGACAGGGAAAGGGAGAGATGGGTGGTGCAAGCTGAAGGCACCAGTCTTCCAGGTGTGAGGCCAGATGTGGTATTGACAAGAGACCAACAAACTGCGCAGTGGACACACAAAGACCAGTACATTTGCTTAAGAATACACGTGCTTTTATTTTGCTCATAGAGAATCTCCTCATCTTTTGCCTGGTGATTAGCAGGAAATCATGACAGAGAGATGCTGGAAAAAGAAGGTTCATGGAACCAGCCCAAGAGTCATTGCTAAGTGAGCTTCAGACCCAGGACAAGGCCCTCACCCTTGGAGCTAAAGGATTTTGTTCCAAAGGCAATTATCTTGAAGTAACTTGTTGGAGCTGGTGTTCGTGAAAGTTAATAATTCAGAGGTGGGATTGCTTGGTTTCAGCATATGGATTATTGTACAGCTGACAGCCTCTTAGTAAAGGGGAATGCAGTGTGGAGTACTGGTGGCAGACGAACCCACAGAAATGCCCCACTGCTCAGGGTAAAAATCAAATGCAGTGTGAAAAACAGAACGTCACTCTCTTCCAGGAAGTGCTCCAGTTGGTACCAAGACAAAGGACAGAGACCTGCGGAGGGTAGTGAGACTGACATGCCCTGTCCCATAAGCAGAGGCCAGTCTCACATCAGGATTTGGAAACTCGTGTGTGGGTAAACTGGGAGGGGTAGAGGTCACAGAGAAGGAGGGGATTGTTCTTAAGTTGGCAATTTTTACTGTCTGAAAACATATGTAAAAAATAGTTTCTAAGGAAATTTACCAGTCAGAATGCTGTTTCTGTTGTAGGTGCGTCCAGGCCATAGCTGAACCCACAAGGTTCAGGAGTTACCTCCTTCCCTGTTTGCCCAAATCTTAATCTTGTTGGTTTTCTGGGTTCTCTGGCTTTCTGATCCTCAGTAAAATACAAGTCTCCCAAGTCCTTGGGGTTGGAGGACAAATGAAGCTGTAGGAGCTCCTGTGCCTTAACTGCCCTTGACCTTGGAAACCCCAAGGCTTCCTGGACAATTCCCCACACCTCCCCTGCCCATTGCTCACTCCTTCCTTCATGCCATTCTCTCAGAAGGGTAGCTCTGGACCTGGATGGCCAGGCTTCGGTGAGTTACCTCTGGCCCCCCAAGTTGCTTATCAGATAAATGACATCAATTAAGAAAATACATGCAATTCACTGCCGTATAGACTCCCTGCCTCCATTGAGAACCTTCTCCATAAGCAGAGGCCAAGTGCAGAGCCAAGAAAAGGGCAGGCCACTGCAGGCTGGTGGGTGGTCAGCGGTGCATTCAGAGGAAATGCTCAGGTGAGGCCCTTGGGCGGCAGCAGGATGAGGCAGCATTGCACTCAGACCTCAGGCCTGTGCAGCTTCCAACTGTGGACAGGAAGAGGAAGTCTGGTGGTACACTAAGGCACATGGCTGCTTTCTTAATCCATGCACTTTCTACCTTGAAGGTTGTCACATTCCCACAGTCTGGGGACACTGCTAGTGTCCTGGCGGGAGGAGTTCCCAGCAGCATCAGTTTTCTGGGCTCTGGGAGCTTGCTCAACACCACACCCCAGGCCTCTCTTCTGTTGGGTCCTGTGCAGCTCTATTCATGAGCACAATCGTCAGTAAATGTCTATTGAATCTCCATCATTCAGTAGCTCCTTCCCTGTTTGCCCAAATCTTAATCTTGTTGGTCTTCGGGGTTCTCTGTCTTTCGTTCTCTCTTCCCTTCTCTCTCATTCTCTAGTCAGGGTTTTGCAAGACCAGAATCAGCCCCTCATCTAAGTCGCCAATTTATAACCCAGTCCCATTCATTCTGTCCATTCAGAAGTCATTGACTGAACTTCGTAAGGGTAAGTTTTTCCATTTTTGTGTCTTGGGAATTGCCAGAGGACTTGGCATATAAATATTTGCATTTGTGAATTATTTTATTTAGTCTAATCCAACTGAAAGGTTTTCAGTAGAGAGCCACGCCTACTTCCCTGATGGACCATGTGTCCATGGACCTACCATCAGTAGCAACTGGGAGCTGGCTAACTGCAGAACCTAGCCCAGATCTGCTTCCCCTGCAGGTACCTTTAAACACATCCCCAAGTAATTTGTATGGAATCACAGTTTGAGAAACTCTGAATTACACTCAGCATCTTGAAAATCCAGACCTAGGAAAAAATGCTGTTGCAGTTCCCCAGATTTTAAAGCTGAAGGCCCAGCTTTCCTCAAGACTGCTCATGCACAGAACAGTGAGGTCAGCGAGGTGGGGCAGAGTTAAGCACAGCTTGCATTCCTGGTTCAGAGACTCAGCAAATCTGGAGTTAATTCAACTTCTGTGGCTTTCGGCTTTGGACACCAGCAGGCCTAAGCTGATATCCCTCTTCTGTGGAGTGGGGATCGTCACAGGACCCAGATCAATGAAGTGCTAGAAAGGCTTCATAATATTACCCACCTCCAGAAAAGCAGAAGAAAGACTAATTTTGACACATAATAAGCAACTTTAATTAGTAGCTTCTTAATTGGGAAATGGGATCTATTTTAAGACAAAAATGACAGATGGATAAGTGTGTTGGACTGGGCCTAGAACAGGAAAGCCAGGATTGGGTGTTTGACTTCGTTCTGAGGACAAGAGCAACCCCAGATCTGGCAACCCTGAAGAGCCCTATGCAAGTAATTTGCACACTGCATGTGTGACTCCAAACCGGAGCTTTTAGGGTGGCCAGAAGACAGTATTTTAATGAGCTTCCCTGAACAATGTCAATTAACATCAGTGCTGAGGATGATCTGCAATGATTGAGCAGATAAACTAGGACAGATGTCTCAAGGAGTGTACAGGACACCACACCATAGTGCCCTGATGTCATCCAGAGGCAGGGGGCCCCTTGGTCAGCTGAACCAACCAACCCTCAAACGGCATTCAGGATGGCAAGAACCCAGGAAAACAGGTTCTCAGCGCATGGGGGTGTTGCTCATCTCAGTCCCTGCTGGGCAGGATTGAAGGGGTCAGTCAATCAGGCCATTCTTCATGATCCTGATGAAGGGTCCCCTCTGAAAGTCATGGCATCTTCTAAGTTCTTCAAGTTCTTGTCTTTATTGTTGCTCTTCAGAATTAAACTATGATCTGTCCAGCTTTTTAAGAAAACTTCTTGGTGTTCTCTGAATCAACAGTTTGATTCTTTTTTTTGAAAATTTTAAGCTATTACTTCATCAAGTACATATATTTTTACCATTTCATTCTTTCTTCTTCTGAGTTTCCAATTATATGTATATTAGACTGAAACTTACTCCTGAGCCTGCAGGTTGTGTTCTATGTTTCCATACTCTTCTTTTGTAGTTGAATTTGGGGAAATTGTACTTCAGTTAGACAAAGCACTTAATTTAACCATTTCTTAGAATAATTATTTTAACCTTTGATTTTAGGCAGCCTTTTCATTGTTGTGACCTAATGATCTGACAAAAATAATTTGAGAGGAGGAAACATTTATTTGTTGCTCAAGGTTTAAGCAGACACAGCCCATAGTCACCTGACTCTCTTGCTCTAGGCCTGAGGTGAGGCAGAACATCAAGGCGGAAGGGCTTGGTGGAGAAAAGCAGCTCAGGACATAGCAGCCAGGAAGCAGAGAGAGCTCCAATCACCAGGGATGAAATATAAACCCCAAAGGCACTCTTTGTGCCAGTGACCCACCTCCTCCAGCTACACCCAACCTGCCCACAGTTACCATGCAGTTAATCCCCATCAGTGGATTAATCCACTGATTAGGCTGCACTTCTCATAACCCAGTCATTCCATCTCTGAATGTTCTTACATCTTCACACACATGAGCTTTTGGGGGACCCCTCACATCCAGACCACAACACCATTGACTCATTTAATTTTTAGGGAGATGAATCATATTTAAACCACTGAAAATTAAAAAAAAAAAAAACATATGAAGTTGAAGTCAGCAAGAGTGATGCCAGATTCACACCTCCCCCCAGAGCAGCTGCCAAAGTCGAAAACCTGCCTTTACTCCCTCGTTCTCAAAGGCCCATCAGCCAGATTTCTAACTAAAAATAGCTTATAATTACTATTAATTAAAAAGAACAGTAGCATGCCATGTTGCAATCTTCCATACCCTTCTGTCTCTGTCTACGCCTAACTAAGGCTCCATGGAGAGGACCAGCTCCGACTCGTGAGATTCATCTGCACTATTTCACTTAAAACTAAAATATACAGAGATTCCCAAGTTGCCTAAAGTCATCACACTATTGGGGGATGGAGAAAAGGTCAGAACCCAGATAATGAGGCCCCTGAGTCCACATGGTCTTAGATGTTCAGAAGTGCACCTCCCCCCAGCAAGATGGCACTCCTACATGGCTGGGAGATTTCAGAGCCTCGGAGCCTTTGCTGCTCCCTTTCCATACCCAGAGGGGCTAGTCCTGGCCTGAGCCTGTGGACCTTAGCACTGATTCCCAGAGGGCGTGAAGAGTGGTCTCAGTGGATTCAACAGCCACCGGTTCCTTCTGGGAGGACACCCTCACCTCCTCCTAGGAGTCACTCCACATTGTTTCCTACTGCAAAACCCTGGTGCTTTTGTAGCATACACACAATGTAATTTCTTCATCTCCCTTGGGCTGAGCGTAGCCCCGGCCCACAGCCATGCTGCCTGGAAACCTATTAAATGGGTTTGCAGAAACATCCCGTTTCTCTGAGAATAAGGGGGAACAGATCCATTTTCAATGAGCCATTTTTCCTTCCAGGCTCAAGGACTTAATGTCTGTAGATAGATCAATTATTTTAGCTATTAATCCATGAGCTTAAAAAAAAGAGTCCATGAAGCCAAATGCTATAAGGAGCTCTGTCTTGCAATATTTGGGACACAAGTAAGACAAACGAAATATTAGCACAAACTAATGTACTCGATTTTCTCTTCTTGGCAGTCAAACACATTTATATTGTTAAGCTACCAAAAGGCAAAATGTGGTGACTCCTGCCAAATGAAATAAGGTAGAAAAATAAACAATTTGAGTCTGAATTCAAAGCCTGGCTCTACCAGTCTCAAGCCACATGGTCTTAGGCATACAGACCTCAGTTTTCTCATTTCTAAAATGGTAACAATGATAATTCCTACTGCGTCTGATTCCCTTCCAAAGTCAGGGCCATTCCTGTCTGTGCTCTTCCCTCTGCCTAGAATGCTGTTTCCTTTTGCCATGTCTCCTACTTATCACATGTGTGTCCTACATATGGTTTTTCATCAAGTTTTATATCTTTCCTTGTCAGATTCAGAGTTCTGCTTAGGCTTTCTCACCATTTTAACTCTTCTGTCCATATGGCTCAGATAATGAATTCATTTCAATGGATATGTCATTAATTTTTTGCTATGCATATCCATGACACTGGACACTCCACAAGAAGAAGAACCATGGATAACTGACTCACCAGCATATCCTCAACATCTTAAATGCTCAGCATTTGGCAATGCTCAGTGTCTAACAAATGGATGGATGGATGGATGAACATGCATCTCCATGTTTATTGTGGCACTATTCACAACAACCAAGTTGTGGAGTCAGCCTAGATACCCATCAGTGGATGAAAGAATTCAGGAAATACTGTATATGTACACAACGGTGTATCATTCAGTCATAAAGAAGAATGAACTCATGTCATTTACAGGAAAAGGGATAGAACTAGAGATCATCATGTTAAGTGAAAAAATCCAGACTCAGAAATACAAGTATTAAATGTTTTGTTTTTCATGTAAAATCTATTAAAAGAAACAACAAAAGGAGTCAGGGGCTCAGAGGGAAGGGGTAGGAGAGAACTAGGGTAGACATGACCAAATTATTTATATGCATGTATATTGTCACAATGAATCCCATTATTTTGTGGAATAAATATGTACTTATTATACTAAAAATATGAGCATATGTGAATGGGATAATAAGAACATTCATATTATAGAATTATTACATTTTCCATGTGAAGTCCTTGTCACAGTACCTATCAAGTACTAAGTATTTGTTGCCATGGCCTATTATCACCTAGTCCTGCAAATGAAAGCATACTCTTAGTAATTCAACACAAATGTAGTGCCAATTGTAAAAACAGTAATAGTTCTACTGATGAATTTTTATTTCTCTGGTCAAAAAACTGCATGATGTGATATTGAATTTGGCTTTGACTTAAAGACTACTCATTTCCATAACTATGAATTAAAGAAAAACCGCAGTAAGAATTTATCACAGAGATGCATTTTACATATGCATTTATCTCTCTCTCTCTCTCTCTCTCTCTCTCTCTCTCTCTCTATATATATATATATATATATATATATATATATATACACACACACACACACACACACACACACATATATCTACTCTCATCTGGAGATGAGAGTGGCATCTAACTGGCATTTCTCTCTCTCATTACAAGACTTTTCATTATTTGCCAGTGAAGATTTTGCTGCTGATTCCAAACCATACTGCACAAGTAGACATAGGGCTGCTTGTTGATAATGTTATTCATTCTTTTGCTTCAAGTTTAAAAATCATTCCTGGAATAAGACTTGAAACATTGGGTGACTGGATCCTCACTGGTGGGGACCAGTGCTCCCTCCCTGCTGAGTCATTTTTCATTCCCAGCTTCAATGCACTTATTGAGGCCACGTGACCAACTCCCAGCCAATGGCAGGCGAGCAGCTGCAGGAGCCCCGCCCTCCGGTCCCCTGCAGGGCCATCCTCCCATCACCCACCCTGCACCCTCTGCAGAGTTTCTCCAGCTGAAGGCCCTGCATCTCCGGAGCTGGAGGCTGCGGTTGAAGATGGAGGCGCCCCCTGGAAGGAGGCTGGCCTCGGGTCATGCCCTGTAGGAGAGCTGCTGACTTAGTGGCTTTGGCTTTGCAAGCTACTGCCTCTGTTCTCTTCTCCGTAACACAGATGATGTCTCCTTTCTTTTTCTCAGGAGTCTGTGGGGAAAAACAGAAGAACTTACAAATCTTTCTGGGTATTGTGAAAAGTGGTAGGATTTCGGAGTTAACCAGTGTGTGGCCAGTGCTGGGGGGTGCTGGACCCTAGGCTGACCCTTACAGAACAAGCTTCCCAGTCTGTTCCTGTGCTGGAGAAGGGAATTACTGAGAGGTAAATTTTACATGATTAAGAGTGGGACAAGAATGCAATGGCATTCTGTGATTGTGTGAGATGGCTTCTATTTTCTCCTGTTTTGGGTGCCCAGGGTTTTTTTAGCACCAAGGATGCATTACTTGCATAGTCTGAAAAATGGAAAAAAATTTCATTTGTGCCATCTCTCTATATACCTTCTTGTCCCATCATCCGCTGTGTTCTGGGTTTCATCCTCATGATTACAACTTCATCCTCACAAGATGTCTACAGAAGTCCTAAGAATCACACTCTGATTGCTGTATTCTTTGTAAAATATTTAGCCAAAAATGATCATTGGATCAAAAGAGCAATCCTTCCTTAGAAATGCCCTGCATTTTACTTGGTACTGGAAGGTGGGTGGCTGTGAGGAAGCCTGGCACAATGAGGACACAAGGTAGGAATGATGATGAGCTGTAATTATCCATGAGCCACCCATTCCTGAGGCTGAGGACATGGATGTCCAGACCAAGATGATATGTGACTCAGTGAGAAAGGGGCAGTTGATGGACAGGTGGACAGCTGGCAGTGTGTGTCTCCACCTGAGCCACAGTTCTTCTCTGCTCTAACCCTAAACATATTTTTAAATTAAACCATAAGGGACTTAAAATTTAAAATAAGGGCTTTAAAATTCTGGTCCCAACATCTTAACTTTTGTATTTGATCCACATACTCCCAGTCAAAATCCTACTTACCTGGGCAGGTGGACAGTGTAGATCACCATGAAGCCTGCAGCCTGCTGAGTCTTTGGACAGTCACTCTGGGGCCCAGAAGACTCTTTGGGGAACACTTGCTTCTGGGATAACCTCCCCCAGGCTATTTCAATCTTGCATGCACATTCTTCCTGAGAGCAGAACAAGGCCTTTGTGTAAGACCAGAAAGCATTCCCAAGGACGAGTGAGAAAAATAGCCTAGTGTGTATCAGGCATTCCCACCAGGAAGTGTGTTGCTTTGAGGAGGCTGCAGGGGAGAGAAACAGGGAAGAGATGAATGGAAGGAGCCATTCTGAGTGGATTCATCACCAGCCACTTGTACCATCTGGGTTCTGTGACCAGCCTTCTCCCCCACCCCAGACCCATGGGCTCAGCTGTCTGTTTACATCCTGGGTCTGACATGGCCAAGAGACCCTTCCTAGGATGCCTGAAATACCACCATTAACTACACCTTTAGATCCAATGGCTCCCTTTCCAGTCTTTTCATCCATAACCAA
Source organism: Marmota monax (assembly GCF_021218885.2). Taxonomy (NCBI): domain Eukaryota; kingdom Metazoa; phylum Chordata; class Mammalia; order Rodentia; family Sciuridae; genus Marmota; species Marmota monax. The sequence continues at coordinate 265,197 of NW_026692512.1, forward strand.
ACCCAGTTCTTCTAGAGAAAGTACCAACAATAAAAGTGCCTGATTGTATGTGTGGAATATGTTTCAGAATATGTATTTCTTAGGAGAAGTGAACCAAGAGAGTCCTGGACATGGTTAAAGGATCATGAAGTCTCATGACTTTTTTCTGGGTTTGGATGTAAAGATCTCAAAAATATTGTGCTCAAAATGTCTTGGGAAACCAGCTAGGCAAGGTGGGAGAGGGTCAGGTGACTATTGGTTGGACTCATTGCAGTCAATGTAGTCGATGTATATCTAGAAAGTATGTCATTTCTAAGATTAAAAGTGCACATCATTAACATCAGAATTTTGGTCACTGTTGAGAGATGTTCCCACAGCAAGGGGCCTGAGGGACTGCAGCAATGGAGAGAGTCACTGACTTGCTCACCCCATCTCATGTCTTCACCTCCCATAGGACAAATTCAGCAGAAAAATCTAGACAGAATCTCAGACCCTACCTGGACCCTGATGATATGCTCGTGTGCTTGCTCACACTCTTGTGCAAGTGTATGCTCTCCCTTGCTCTCTGTCAATGGCATGCAATTGAATTGTTAAGTTAAACTGGTGTGATCCCATTAGCCTGGGGGAAGATCATTATTAAGAAATAGAGGAGTTCTGCTTGGGAACGCCAAGCATGCTGGCCACGTTATCTTAGAATTAACTAAAGCACACCTAGAGACAGCCCTGGGGTCCACTTTGCCTAGGCCCATCTGGATGCCGGATTCTACACCTTCTTCCATAGGATATTTTGTTCTTTTTTGTAAAGAGCCGCTGGGTTGAACAGCTGTTCTGATTGATGCATACTCCAAGGAGACTCAGTAAATAAGTGACTATCTTGCCACACTTTCTGGGAATGTTTTAATGAAAAGTTCTCCAACATATGAGGGTACTTAATATGCAATTAAAAAGGCAGGCATTGTAATTAATTATCAATGGAGTGTTATAAAAAACACAAGTTGCTATGTGATTAATAAGAAATTATTTGAAAAATTAAATCTAATATCATTAATATCCTAAGGATTTCCTGAAGCCCTCATAAAATAGGCAATTACAGCTTTAATTAGTGTAGAGAACAACTGATTTGGAAATGAAGGACTTGGGGGTCAGTTATTCTACAGAGCAGATAAATTCTAAGCAAAGTTGCCAGCCTTCTTTTTGAAAATCTAAGACTGTAAATGAATTTGACTGTATCAAAATAAGGGCCAGGGAGATTTTACCCATTCTTAACATCATAAAGAGCCATGCATTTATAATTTTATTTTATTTTTTTATTTTCAAATGAAATTGTATATCCATTTACAGAGAAAATATGGCACCCTGGGGGATAAAAGCTAATTTTAAAAAAATGAAATTAATATGCTATGGATAGATTGGAAGGACTACCACATTATTCTATATTTAAATGTGTGGGTTGAAATAACTAATCCCATTCAAGTCTTTGAACACCGTTAGAAAATGGAAAACAATACCAAAATCTAAACCCATTACTAAGCAAAGCAGCAACTACTACCCTAGTGACTTCACTACAGGAATGTCTCAGAATGTCTACAAAAATGGTCATGTCTACCTGTGTTACACTTGATCTCTGGGTTTCTATTAAAAAATAGACCTCTTTATTGTGCTGAAATTGTCTTAGAGTCTCTAGAATATTCTAGTCCCCTGTAGACAGACTTCTCTTTGGCATTTGCTTGATTTTATTCAAGGCTTATTACACTCCCTCCCAGTAAGTTGGTAATCTTTATTCTATGGCCCATTATCCCAAAGCTCAGTCTTCAGTCTCAGTGATGGTCCTTATCATGACAGGCAATGCCCCATGATGTCAGGCTGTTGACTGGATAAAGCTTAGCGGCATATTGTGTTTGCCACACGTGGTGTTCAACTTCTTTTCCACTGGGAGATTCAATAGTAAGATATGGATTTTGTCTATTGTTGAAAAGTTAGAATCCTAGCCATGCAGGTATTAGATTTGCATTAAAAGTGTTCAGCAATCAGGTAAGTTGGTTGTAAGACTATAAAGACCAAATACTTTAATTTGGTCACAATTTTGTGATTCTTTCAAACAAAATAAAGACAGTTATAGCATCAATTGCATAATCAAAATTTGATGTTCCATTACTAAAGTGTTTGTGGCCCTTTGGTGTGCAGCAATAATATGATTGAAAAGATTTACTTTAATTTAAGATGTTTAAAGCTATTTTTCTCTACAGATTGCAAACATTTCACATTATTTGTTTTCTTGATAGAGACCCTGATGCCTGTTTACCGGAGTGATATTTATTGATAACTGTTGCTTTTTTTGCATTTAGGATATTTTGAAATCATTCCAAAGCACTTGAGCTATTTCTTTCTTTACTTTCATTCTCTCTCTCTCTCTCTCTCTCTCTCTCTCTCTCTCTCTCTCTCTCTCTCTCTCTGTTTTGAGGTCTTTTGGCAGAAACTCTTCTGAGTATTTCACATGGATTATGCCATTTAATCCTCAGCATTGCACAATGAAATAAATACTCTTATAATCCCCATTTCATATTTAAAGATTTTGAATCTCAGAAAGATTAGAGGGCTTGCTTCTAGCCGCATAGCCAGTGAGCAAGGAATGAGAATTCATTCCAGGTTGGAACAGAGACCACTCATAGCCATATAACTGTTTTTCCAGGATTTTTTTTGTTGTTGTTGTTCTGGAAAATAAGACTTTGCACCCAATTGTGAATTACTAATTAGGTCAGAGCATTTTTCAAAACCATTTATCCAGGCAATTAATTTGCCCACCTGAGTAAACAAGTTCATTTATCAGTCAATAGTTTACTAATCAACATCCTGACCTGGTTATCTCCACCTGTTTTAAACAACTATACCAAAAAATTACTCCAAATTCAACCAGTTCTGACTTTGAAAGCCTCACCTTAAACACACTGATCCCAGACACCCAAAGCATAGAGATTCCTTACTGTGCCCCCACTTGTGAAATATTATTAATATCCTCTGAAATCCTCTTTCATGCAGTTGGGTGATTACTGCCATCTTTGTTCCTTAAAGAGGATCTTTTCTGTTGGTCTCTGTGGGTAAGTAGACATTCCACAACAGGCAGCAACCTCATGGTCACAGTCATGTGACTGGCTGTCACAGTGACCATATCCTGGTGCCACCAACAGACTGGACCGTGAGATCAATGCTTGAAGGTGGAGCCAGCCATTTCCCTATCAGTCCTCCTCCATCATCTGTTTCTCTCACTCATGGCTCATTTAGCTGTAACTTCATGAGCAGGTAAGAAGCAAATATGAAATTATTTTATAGACAAATGACAAGACTGTTGTGATCTAAACATCAGGAAGAATAGAAAACTTGATTTAAGAAAGAACAGCCTACAGAGACTCTGAAATAAATGAGTAGCTGTCACCTAACACACAGAGAGTTGAATGTCTGCTGATCTGGGGTCCTAAAGGGCCTGTTTCCTGGGTGTTGACTGTCCCATGGATCTATGTAAACATTAGGTGTTGCAGCAGCTTCCTCCAGGGAAATTTGACTCTCAGCCAAACTGAGCTCAAAAAGGAATTGTAAGCAATTCTTAGAAACAAAGAGAAGACAGGACATTTGAATAGAAAAATAAAAGCAACCCCTATAACATTACCTTCAGGAAATTTAAATAATGATAAAAGCCCTACTCATAAAATTACCCTCTACTTTTTGGGAATGACACACTGAAGCCAAATTAGCCCATGTTGCCTGGATTTCACTTTCTCCTAGGATGATCCTGACTCATGTAAGAGCTTTAAAGTGTCAGAAGCTATGAGAGTCCAGCAGGTGGTGATTGCTGGGCATGGCGGGTCCAGCCTTCACCCTCCTCAGCAGTGGAAGGAAGTGCTGGGGACTGTTAGTGCCCTGCACATTTTCTTTTCTGACATGAGATGGATGTTTCACATAAGAGCATGTGTATGTGTGTGTCCACAACACAGGCAGGTGGGGAGCCATCCATGAGCCATGTGGGAACTGAGAAATGTCCAAGTCACTAGGCAGGGAAGCCTGGTTTGGGGAACTCCCAGTCCAATTCCACTGGTCAGAGAAAGCCTGATTCCTGTGATGCCCTATTCCAGCTCACCCTTCACATCCATGCCCAGCCAGGGAGTGTCCTGCTGAGAGCCAAACAGCCTGCTTCTCCCCACCTGTACCCTGTTCTTTGTGAAGAAGCAAGCAGGGAGACAAGACTCCTCCCACCTTATACCTACCAAGCCCCTTTGATCTGCACTGCTATAAATACAGCCAGCCGGGCTCCATCTTTTTTAGAACCATACCCCTCTGGTCAGCCTAACCTATCACTGCCCCTGCTGTTTAACATATATTTCTTTTACTGCTGAGTAATATTCCATTGTGTATATATGCCACATTTTCTTTATCCATTCATCTACTGAAGGGCATCTAGGTTGGCTCCACTGTTTAGCTATTGTGAATTGTGCTGCAATAAACATTGGTGTGACTGTGTCCCTGTAGTATGCTGTTTTTAAGTCCTTTAGCTATAGACCAAGGAGTGGGATAGCTGGATCAAGTGGTGGTTCCATTCCCAGTTTTCCAAGGAATTTCCATACTGCTTTCCATTATGACTAGAGTGAGATGAAATCTTTGTTTTGATTTGCATTTCTCTAATAGCTAGAGATGTTGAACATTTTTTCATATATTTTGTTGATTGATTGTATATCACCTCTGAGAAGTGTCTGTCCAGTTCCTTGGTCCATTTGTTGATTGGGTTATTTGTTATTTTGCTGTTTAGCTTTTTGAGTTCTTTATATATCCTGGAGATTAGTGCTCTATCTGATGGGCAAGTGGTAAAAATTTGCTCTTAAGCTATAGGCTCTCTATTCACCTCATTGATTGTTTCTTTTGCTGAGAAGAAGAATGACATTTGCAGGTAAATGGATGGAGTTGGAGAATATAATGCTAAGTGAAGTTAGCCAATCCCAAAAAACCAAATGCTGAATGTTTTCCCTGATATAAGGAAGCTGATTCATAGTGGGGTATGGAGGGGGAGCATGTGAAGATTAGATGAACTCTAGATAGGGCAAAGGGGTGGGAGGAATAGGGAGGGGTCAAGGGGAGTAAAAAGATGGTGGAATGAGAGGGACATCATTACCCTAAATACGTGTATGAAGACACAAATAGAGTGAATGTACTTTGTGTAAACTAGAGATATGAAAAATTGTGCTCTATATGTGTAATATAAATTATAATGCATTCTGCTACCACATATAACAAATTTAAATATATATATATATATATATATATATATATATATATATATATATATTTTTTTTTTTTTTTTTTTTTCTGGTCTTTGATGTCTATTTCATGATTTCATGGTTCTACTTTCATGGCTTTTATTTTGCAGCCAGCCCTTCTCTCTGATGTGAATCCATTCCATCCCCCACGCCAGATGTGAGAGAGGCAGATATGTGCATTTTTGTAAATGCATGCATACACAGATGTATTTGATATCTAGAAATCCCACACACACATTTGACATCTAGAAATGTTCTTTTTAGGGAAATAAATCCTGTTTATTTTTCCCATATGAAATCCTCATTGCACTGCTGACGGCATGTCCAAGTTTACGTCTTCTTCATTGACCACCTCAGGTGGTGCCTAGGACGCCTCTTGAACCCGTTCATCCCAGACCTCCTTCCTCCTTTAACTGTGAGGAGTTCAGAAGGCACCTCGTTCCTTGGTAGATAGGAAGATACCTGCTTTGGTCAGCCTGGCACCCTCTTCAGAGCTCCGCAGCACCACAGGAGTTCCCAAGCCTGAGGGCATAATCTTCCCTTTAACTCAGAGCTTACTGTGGCAGAGACTGGAGCTTGACCAGGAGGTCACCCCATCACCTCTCACCTCTGAGCCTTTTCCCAAGAGTGATCCCCTTAATCTCTCTTAGTGGCTGGATGTGAAAGAGTTGAGGCTCCAATGACTATGCTTGGCTCCAATGTGGACCACCCCTGTGGTGCTCAGAAGCTGGAGAATCAGTGGAGAAAGCAAACACCATGCAAAGAAATATCCTGCTTGCCGTGAATGATACAAAATCTGGTAAACTGTGCCACCCCTGCCAAATACGTGCATAAACTAGCTTTTGCAGAAATTGTTATTCCCACCGAAGTTTCCTTGCAAGTTCCCAAGGAAGAAATGAAGCAGTTAAGATATAAAAGCTTCCCTGTGGGTCCTTCTGAGGCCACCACAGATTTCCACCAATGTTCACAAGCTGCTTGTGTAAAACAGCTTGCAAGTTGAGCCTGAGAAAGAGATGGGGCTTTCAAAAGCAATGCATTGGAACAAAGAAACAAAAAGTTTAAAAAGCACATCTGAAATGCATTGAAAGTGATATGTTGCAAAGCATCCTACCTCCTCCCACAGGAGACTATTTCTAATTTTAGTAGCATAGATCTCAAGGACATGTCCTCTTAGTATATACTAGCCTCACGTGAGGTGGTTCTTTTTCTATCATTTATTCTAAAACTATAACCTAAGCTTAAAGAAAATGAAAGAGAATGAAGGGGGAATCCCAAAAATTGGAAATATTGTATTTCTAATAAACATTCCATTTAATCCTCAGAGTCAAGTTTACATGGGTACAAAGTAAAAATGAGGAAGCATCTTGGTAATTGTTCTTGGTGAAGAAACAATGACTTATAAGCTAATGTGGGTCAGCAGAGAAGGAGGAAATTGCTCTCATTCCCAGCCACAGGGGAGATGGATGCTTTTAACCATGTAGCATTTTACTTAATCATAGATGATGGAATCCTCAAACTGTGGACCTAACATGGTCATTCACATTTGCTCAGATGTCTATCCCAATATTTCTGCAGAGACATTTAAGGCGTACCAACAGCTTATGGTGGTAGTTAGAAAGCAGAGATACTGCTATGCTAGCACTCAATTTTCAGGTGTGTATGACTGTCCCCTCCTTTGGGAAACATCTATGCAGCTCATCTGCGTGCCTCACCTCTGCAGGCATGTTTTTTACAAATTAGTTCATTTTCCCCCTCGTCCTCCTGGAAGTGGTTATTGGCATCACCATTTGAGGAAGGAATATTGCAGGTTGTAATTTGCATAAGGCCGCTGACAATTAGGAACTAAACATGGATGTGCATGCCCTTGGCCACCATCTCTCCAAATACTGGGCAGTGTTGATGTAGGGACTTGAATGCCCAGGGGCATTGCAAGTCCTCCTTGCTACCAAACAGAGAACCCTTCATAGTAAATCTAGACCCATGACATCATATGCTTCCCCTCCTGTTTTATTTTTCTTTCAGTGAGATCTAAAAAAAAAGTCTTAAGTTATTGTTAATTACTTCAAGGTAAAAATGATATTTTTTTTGAAATGACATTGCAATATTATGGGTAGTTGGAAAGTAAATATTGCTTAGCATGATGATTAATCATTTCTTAAAAGAGAAACATTTGCTTTGACAAATTAGTTCTGAATCCTATTGTCTTTATGTATATGAATAATTTTTGTAAAATGTAAAAGTCATTCAATTTTTTAATCTCCTGATTTCTTTATTGACTTAGTTTTGCCAAGTATATATTTAACCGTTTATAAGCAATTTTATTCTGAAAACAACTTTCTTAAACTACTTCCAGTCAGTAATAATGATGTACATGCCGTTTTTAGCCTGCTTCTTCTTCTGTGAGACAGTGTGACTTCCTGGTGTATCAGAGACCCAGGCAGATCCTGTGGGTGTCCACTGCACTATCTGCTACAGTAGGTAGGGGTGGAGTTGTAGAAGTGCATAAGATACAGCCCAATATTTACTCAGTGGTAAATATGCTAACACCCTCAGAAATAAATGCAAACCTGGATTAGTAATTATTAAACAATGTAGGGAAGATCAGTACCAACCACAAAACTCAGCCTAGAGAAGTGGCACAGCAAGGCAGGAAGAACATAAACCCAGTTCTCAGTGGGAGAGAATCACGTGGTAAACATATTCATTGCATGTCCCAGGTGCCATCACCTGATGGTGAATATTTCTGAACTCAATCAAAATCAGCTGAAAATTCACTTGTGTTTGAGGGATGTGAGTGGTAACATTACACCATGTGGGACCATGGTCTTGGTGACCCCAGGAATATAGAAACTCTAGGTAAAACCTTATAAGCATAATGTTTGGTAAGAATAACTACCAGGTTGCTTGTGTCTTCAAATCCCCTACCATCAAGAAATCTCTTTGCAGCAAATGGATGTGCTTGGGTGTAACTTCAGTTTGTCAGACATGGCGTAAGAACAGGGAGCAAATACATTAGACATTAACCACGCAGGGGATCTGTGAGGGTGCTGGGATCACCAGGGACTGAAAGTGTGATCTACCTCAGATTCAAATGTCCTCCAGCACCTGGATTTCAAAGACAAGAAAAAAAGAATAGGAAAACTGTTATTGAAAATGTTTCTCTTTTATTCCATTTGCAGAATTGCCTTTGTGGGAAAGTGTTTGGTATGAAATCGTAATCATCTGGTGAAACAAAAGTTAAAATCCATTTTTCCTTTTGCCTTGCCCATTATCTGTATCTGATAAGACTAAGAAATGGAGATAATTATGAACAGTAAATGGAGACTGTACTTCCAGATGTGTGCCTGAAGATCAAGGTTACATTTTGTATTTTACTGTTTTTTTTTTTTTTTTTTTTCATTTGGAAAACTAAAGCCCAGAGGAAAGGCAGAAATTAACTCCACTACTTTAACTCATTGTTTGTGCTTTTTGTTGTTTACTTAAATCACTGAGGAATGCCGTAGTCTGCCAGAGCTGGGGTCCAAGGCACCACTAGCTCTATTTTCTTCAAGCTGAGATGAAGCACATGGGGAGGTAAGCCATCCCCAGACTCAGGCTGGCATAGAAGCAACTTGTTACTCCAGGAAATGATTGACAAATAAAATAAACCTGAATGTCAAGTCTTAGTTCCATAGAGGACCCTGGTAACAGGGCTTTCAGCCTGGGGGTGTGGTGGGGACTGTGCAATGGGTGCAGATGTTATCTTCATCCTACCTTATAGGAAGCCTGCATGTCCCCAGCTCCTTTGCAGCTAGGTTGGGCCATGTGACTAAATCTGGCCAGTAGAATAGGGGAGAAATGGTCATATGGGATGGGCCATGAGACCCTACAGGATTAATGTGCACATAATTGCACAGCTCTCTGCATTTAATCCCATGCATTTTTGGCTTGTACTTTTGATTAAGCAGAAAATGCCTCTGAGCACAGCAGCATAGTCCCCTCCCACCCTCTTGTTTCAGCTGTGCATGTCAGAATTAGGTAGCACTCAATTACCTCTGGAGCTTTTTTTACCATAAGAGAAAAGTCAACCGTGGAGAATAATAATAGTCAATGCCATTGAGACCTACGGAGCACAGGTTGGCTTCTTTCTATTTTGTGCTAGGTATAGAGGCAGCCCTGGTGGTGGGAAATCCTAACATGGGCAGCTGAGACTATAATCTCACCAGTGTGCGCGGGGAGTGGGGGTCGTGGTTTACTTTTTACACCCTGGTAGATACAGGGTTTACAAGGCAGGAGTGCCATTAGCAATTCAGTCTGGACTTTCAAAGTGACCTCCCTCCTCCCTGGGCAACCTTTATCACAGACTTCTGTCCTGCCAGATATAGAAGGCAAACCTAGTGAGGTGGGGTGGCCCATGCCTGTCATCCCAACAGATGAGGAGGTTGAGGCAGGAAGATCGCAAGCTAGCCTCAGCAATTGAGTGAGGCCCTAAGCAAATTAGTGAGACACTCTCAAAATTAAAGGGGGAAAAAGAACCCCCCAAAACCAGAAGCTGAGAATGTGGCTCAATGGTTAAGCACCCCTGTGTTCAGTCTTCAGTACCAATAAAAAAAGGAAAGAAACTTAAACCTACAGAAACTGTCCATCTGGGAAAGCAGGTGAGCATGATGTGGGAGGGGCTTCTTTACAAAAGCCAGCAGCTTGGTTTGTTGGATATTGTGCCCTAAAAACTTGTAACTCAGAAGATTCATGCCACTGACATTTCTCTTTATTGGATACACATAAAAAATTTAGTTTATAATAGCTGGGGCTCAGTCATAGAACTCAAATTGTACTTTGTAGAAAAGGAGCAACATATTCAGAAAATAAATTAGGGAAGTATATTTTACTTGGATATTCCCTCTTAATATTGACTACTGTAATTCCAGATTTCCAATCCCTGGCCTTGGTTGTGTGGATAAAAGGACTATATAACATTCATAGTACATAATTACTTAATAGCATAAAATACATTTAAGTATTTCTTTAAGTTTCAGAGAAAAGTTATAGCAGCAAGTGAGTAAACTAAATTTTTATTCATGAAAGAAGAAATTTTAATATACTCAATACTCTAGGAACTAACACAGTGGCTCATTTAAGTTACTAAATTAATGTGGAATTAATGAGTTGAACAGAATATAACTTGGAATAAAAATAGAAACAAACACTTACTGATAGTCCTACCAGATATAATGAAAACAATAACCCACTGATTATTAAAATCTGAGATTTGCATATTTTAGAACATGATTTTTGGCCTTTAGAATATTTTTAGATTCAAACAAAAGTTGCACAGAGTCGACACAGTTACCAGATTCACAGCCTCCTTCCTCCTACATCTTACATCTTACACCTCTGTGGCTTATTGGTCAAAATCTCTCAGCCAATGTTGATGTGATTAGTAGTTAAAGTTTGTATTTTAATCGTGATTCATTAGAGTTACTCATCACCCCCTTCCTGTTCTGGAATCTCCTCTAGGAAACACTGCCCTGTGGACACAGCCTCTGCTCTAATCTGCTATGTCATATGCCTCCCTGTGCAAAAGATGAAACAGGAGCCATGCAAACCCTGGATGACACTTCCTCCAGGGTGAATCCCGGGCTGGAGAAAGCAGACCAGGACTGAGATAAAAGGACTATATAACATTCATAGTATATAATTACTTAATGGCATAAAATGCATTTGCAACTCAGAAGACTCTGAGACAAGACAAGCCACTTGTCCTTGGGATCTCCAACTCATCAACTGAATTTGGTTGCCGAAAAATTATCTTGAGGCAAAACTTGTGTCCTGACACTTTTGTTGGTTGGTTTGTAGAGTGTGATTCTCAGGCAGCAAGTGTGACTAAAAAACAGAAATGGAGCAGGAAGGAAGGAGGACCAGCAGGAGGCCAAGGTGGGGATGCCAAGGGGGCTCCAGCTTTCCACCAAGGGGCAGTTGACCATGGACACACACAGCATCCTTTAATCGCTTCTCTAGAGTTCCTTTTGGGAAGAGTTTACTTGACCTGGGCATGGAGTCCTCTGGTCTACTGTGTCTTCACACCAGGGTCTCCTTTTCTACGTGATCATGTTTATCCTGAGCTTTAGGACTCCTATTGATCAAGTCACTACCTGTGCCTGTACATAGGTAATGACTTGATCAATAGGAATCTATGGAAATCAGTGTGGATGTTCCTCAAAAGACCAGGCATGAACCCACCGCATGACCCAGCTATATCACTCCTCGGTATTTACACTAAAGAATTAAAGTCAGTATACTATAGCGATACATGCACACCCATGTTTATAGCAGTATGATTCACAACAGCCAAACATGTTTTTTTCTCATATGTGGAAGCTAAAGAGGAAAAAGGAGAAGAAAGGTGGGGGTGGATCTCATGACAATCAAAGGGAGATCAGCAGAGGAAAGGGACCAAGGGGAGGGAGGGAGGGAGTGCTGGGAGGGGAATTGGCCACACTAGATTGTCACATTGTGTGCACTTTCCAATATGTAATGACAAATCTCATTATTATTTATATCTGTAATGAGCCAATAAAAATGTAGAAAGAGGGAAAGAAAAAATAAGATAAGAAACTTAGCCACAGAGCTGGACAAGGAACAAGCCAGGGTAACGAAGTGTGCTCTACACAAAGAATTCAGAACAAGTTGAATGACAGTTCAGACCTCCTTGTCCCTGGCTCCATCTTGTCCAGGTGCTCCTCATCTCCTCAGAAAAGCATGGAGGCCCTGCCAGTCCAGTGTGCCCATCCTGTGCCCCAACATGCTTCCTCCCCTCATCCTGCCCTGGATTCCCCCACTCCCGTGCAGCCCCAAGGCTCCGGGTCCAGTTGTGCAGGCTGCTTGCATTGAGAGGCCTGTGCCCTGCGGCTGCCTCTGCCTCGGTGGGTTTGGCCAATTTCCTGCTACTGGTATTTCTGTCAGTCAGCCTGAGCTGAAGCCTCACCTCCTCTGAGTCAAGCTAACAGCCCCGCGACACCTTCACCCTCTCACCGTGTTTATCTTTTTTACTGAAGCCTTAACAGATTGCACGGGTGCTGCATCACATTTCTCCCCAAAGTGTATATCCTAGGTAGGGAACTTTTTCCTCTCTGAATCATTTGAGAGGAAATTGCAGAAATGATGCTTCATGACACCTAGATATTTCAGTGTCTATTTTTATTTAAAAAAAGAAAAAAACACACTTGCTTGTGCAGCCACACAACAAACATCAAAAGAAAGAAAAACCAACATTGATATGGGGCTTCCATCTCATCAAAAGACCCCATTGAAGTTTGGCCTGTGGGTCATAAATGTGCTCTAAAGCCTACGCCAACAATAAAGGAAAACAACTATTCTTCTTTCTTTCATATTTATTTATTTATTGTTTCCAGTTCAGGACCTAAGCAGGAGCATGCATCTCCCTTGTCCTCATGATTCTTGTGTATTATTAATAAGAATTACACTTCATGCCTTTTTGGGTTTCATAACTGATTCTTTGGAAGAACAGAAGTCAGCTACTTTGTAGGGCACCCCTCTCTGAGGGGCTCTCTAATGTCTTCTTAGCATTAGCTTCAGGTGTTGCATGACAGACGGAAATAGAAAGCAACATCGTCCAGTCCTTGTGTGGGAAACTGGGCCTCCCCAGCCGCCATGGAGGGGACTCACCAGCTGCCCCATTGTTGGAAACATTAAGTTTTAGTCCTTGTGTAAGATTGTGTCCACCAGATTTCTTCATTTTATAGTTAATTAAGGAAGTGTTCTGTGCTTATTAATTAATAAGTAATTTAAAAAACATTCTGTGGGAAAATAACTTAGAATTATATGTGTGTTCCATTTATCATCGTTTACCTGTGAAGTTCAGCACCCAGCGGTGGTGCTTGTCTCAATCAATTATGACAACGTGGTCGCTGAACGGTTTCCAGTTCCACAAATCCTTTTCTATATATGTTTGATGGGATTCTATTACACAAAAGAGTCCCCTCTTCTCCACCATTTACTTGTTTGTTGGTTCACTGTTTGTAGCAGGATTCACATTTATTTAAAAAGTTGAACTACTGCCCTACTACTTTCTATGTTCGAGGCACCCGTGACCAAGAGTCCCCTCAAATGCACCCATGTGTCCTTGTTGTGTTTTATCACGTCCTTGCTTTTGGCACAATAAGATGATGACTGAGGTTCAGGATTTCCACTGCTGTCCCATCTTTGGAACCAGCCATCTCTCCAAGGAGTCTGGGTTCCTTTCAATAGAGGTCCCACCTAGAAGTCACAGACTCGGTCCTAGGTGTTCTCACTGCTCCTAGGAGGTCGATAGGTCTAGGTTCTACTGGTGCAAGAGGAGCGTGCCCCACATGTCCACATGCATCGTGTACTCACATATTAAGAACTGAGTGTTCACACTGATGTCTCCCATTTCAACATCCCACAGGTTATCATGGATTCTCCCATTCCATATGTGTAGCTCCTTTCTCTGACAGTCAGAGCCTGGCTTCCATTTTTCCTAATTATTTTATTTTCAGCCTGATCCCACTGGTGGTACACAGAATAATGTTGCATGGAGTTATCAGGGCCTGATCCTGGGGCTCTGTGAGCAAAGCCTTACGTGGAACATGGTCACTGCAGGCATGAGGGGGTAAGGCTGTCATAACCTGAGTGGGCCCAACCTTTCCAGCCCCAGGGCACAGTTATAAGCCAACAATTTTATGACAGCTGAAGAAAACCAACACATCCCACATGCAATCAACCCTAACAATGAGCACTGTCCTCTGCACTCAAACCTCTGCCAGCCAAACTCTGCTGAGCCCAAATAACTAACCATAGTCCTTGGTAATAGGGCAATATTGGCATTTGGTCCATTCAAGATCTCCCTTTTAATCTTATTTCATTTTTTCTACTTGTGTTCTAGTTAAGAATTGCTAAGGAACAAATACCAACTCACAATAACCATGATTTTTCTCAGGATTTTGTAGGTCAGGGATTGAGGAAGAGCTCAGTAGGACAGCTTTTGCATGGACTCTCTCACATCTGACACCAGCCATGAGCCCTGGTGGCAGGCATCAGAAGCCCCTGGGCTGCAGGTCCCAGGCAGCGCTCACTTGGCTGACCATCCTAGCTCAGCTGGCGGCTCTCTGGGGACTTAACAATATACATACTTACAAACTTACATGTCCTCTCCCAATGGGGCAGCTAGCTTCCCCAGAGAAAGTGTCCCAAGAGAGCCCTGGGGATGCACATGACATTTTATTGCCTGGGGATCTGAAGGCACATAACATCATACTTTAATATTTGAGGCTGTCAGAGAGCTGAGGGCAAGGAAACAGACCCTGAGTCTCCATAGGAGGAATGCCAAGGATGGGGACAATCATTGGAAACCACCCACCTCATCCCTAGCCCACCCATCATTCCTTTCCCCCAGAGGTACTGCTCTGACCTATTGGATATTGTGCATAAAACATATTTGTTCTTGGAAGATATGCAGTGATAAGGTGGTGAACACAGATTTCATCCACAGAAGTGACATTGTGTTCTTATTCTTAGCCTACTTTTAAAAACTTTTTCACTGATTTTGTTGTTGTTTGTTTATTTTTGAGACCTATCTCATTTTAATATGAATGTCTATGGAATTTTTCAGGCTACTTACATATACTTGACCCATGTAAAAATATTATTTAAAATTCTATGTTTATTGCTGAATTGTGACTCCAGTGATACATGTTCAAATCCCAGCTCCTGGGATCCAACATGGCGGCGGGCGGAGAGGCAGCGTTTTCAATACCCCCCAGTGATGGGGTCATAAAGACGCATAGATAACGCTTAGATTCTACCAACGGAGAATCTCCTAGCAAAATTCCACTGAAGAGAGACCGGCCGGGAGCTACTAGGATTTTTTGAAGCGACAGATTGCCCCAGACAAGCGAATCCCTGCCAGGAGTCGCAGAGGTTCAGATCCGCCAGCCACAGTTCGCGTGCCACGGCATGGCTGCCAGCCCATCCACCAGCAGCAAATGTGACTGTCCCACTAGCCTCCAAGATGCACCTTGGCAGGAAGAAGTCTTTAGCCAAGCCTTCATGAAATAGCGAGCTGGGAGCTGAAGCCAACCAGGGATGGACCAGTCACACCCCTCCCTTCGGACACTCCCTCAAGGAGCCTGGGGCCCACCATAGCAGAGAGGTGACATCATCAGAGTTCGGCCGACAGAATTCCTTCCCAGCAGAATCCACTTTAGCAGGTGTGTGACTCCTTCTCCATCCAGATACAAGCAGCAAAGAAACTTCATGGACCTCTCAGGGGTCGTGTCTGTAGGGAAGCAGAGGGCATCCCCGACCCCCAACCAACCCCCCATATCACCAGCAGTGACTCCCAAGGTCTTAGCTGCCAGTTTACCACAGCACTGGGGCTTAAATGGGACACACGGTGGGGCTGCAAGTGTAACCAGATCTCTGGGGAACCACTTCTGGTGAACAAGACCTGGCTGGCTGGCTGACAGGAGGAAGGGGGGTAAGGGCAAGAGAAGTGAAATGGTTCTGGACTGACAAGTCTGAGAGACTCCCAGGAGACGCCTTACAGGGATTGCTATGAGCAGGTAGAGAGCAGAAGCTCCGCTCGGAGGGCACAGCTCCGCCTACTGGAAGAGAAGAAAATGGTCTCTAAGACTTCAATATATATATTTTTTTTCTTCTTCTCTCTCTGTTCCTTTCTCCCCTTTTCCTTCTCTCTTTCTTTCCCATTTCAAGTTTTATTGTTCTTTTAATTCTCCTCTAATCTATCTATCTCTCTCTCCTTCTTTCTTTTTAAGAGCACCTTCATTCCCCTACCCCCCAACTTTCATCCCAAGCATTACGTCTTCCATTACATGTAATTGTCTAAATGCAAATAGGTGAATGTCTCGAGGCTGTCTATAGGGCTCCTAAATACCTAGCTACTACCAACACCCTGATCCAATTGCCTGTTAGTACCCACCTTCAGTAGAGCAATCTTCTAAAGTAGCCAAGACATACTAACCCTTGTACCATCATAGCACCTAACCTAAACATATAGTCCTAAGAACAAACAACAAATCACAATATGCATACAGAACCTGGAAGCCTTTTATGAATTGAATGAATCAACTTTAAAGTACAATAAAGCCCAATATTTCTAGACATAATCTCCCACCACAAAGGAGAGACAACAGAGATATACAAAGCCAAAACAAATGTATAGGAGAAAGCAGTTACAAAGCAGTCAAACAGAGCTGGAAAGTAACATGAACAACATGAAAAAACAAGGGAAAAAAGGACTACAAACAATGCAGGACAACTTAAATCTACAGGAGGACCTAGAAGCATCAGAAACATGGACAGGGAAAGAAATCAAGGCATACCTAACTCAGATGGAACAAAATATTAGAGAAGACATGAGATAGCAAGTCCAAGCATTGAAAGTATATTTTGAAAACAAACTAAACAAACAAATTCAAACTGCAAAGAACGAGCTTTACCAGGAGATAGAGATTTAAAAAAAAAAAAAAACAAACAAACAAACAGTAATCCTAGAAATGCAAGAAACCATAAACCAGATTAAAAACTCTAACGAAAATATTACAAATAGACTAGATCAAGTAGAAGTCAGAACATCAGATAATGAAGACAAAGTTTATCAACTTGAAAAGAATATAGTCAAAACAGAAAAGATGCTTAAATCTCACGAGCAATCTATCCAAGAGATATGGGATCTCATAAAAAAAACAAATTTGAGAGTCATTGGGATAGAAGAAAGCACAGAGGATCAAACCAAAGGAATGGACAACTTATTAAATGAAATAACCCTAGAAAACTTCCCAGAGATGAAAGATGGAATGGATTGCCAAATCCTGGAAGCCTACAGGACCCCAAACATCCAAAAACCGTAATAGACCAACTCGAAGACATATAATTATGAAGATAGCTAACATACAGAACAAGGAGAGAATATTAAAAGCTACGAGAGAAAGGAGGCAGATTACATTCAGGGGTAAACCAATTAGGTTAACGACTGATTTTTCATCACAGACTTTGAAAACGAGAAGATCCTGGAACAACGTATTTCAAACACTGAAAAATAATGGATTCCAACCAAGAATACTGTATCCAGCAAAATTAAGCTTCAGATTTGACAATGAAATTAAAATCTTTCATGATAAACAAAAGCTAAAAGAATTTGCAGCCAGAAAACCAGCACTGCAAAGCATTTTGAGCAAAATATCACAAGAAGAGGAATTGAAAAAAAGTGCCCAAAACAAACAGTGGGAGGTATCTCAGTAAAGGGGGAGAAAAATAACCAAAGAGGAAAAACTAGCCAAACTAAAATAAATAAATAAATAAATAAATAAATAAATAAACATGACTGGAAGTACAAACTGTATTTCAATTGTAACCTTAAATGTTAATGGCTTAAATTCACCAATCAAGAGACATAGGCTAGTAACCTGGATTAAAAAAAAAAAAATCCAACAATATGCTGCCTTCAGCAGACTCATATGATAGGAAAAGACATACACAGGCTGAAGGTGAAAGGTTGGGAAAAATCATACCACTCACATGGCCCTCGGAAGCAAGCAGGAGTGGCCATACTCATATCAAATAAAATCAACTTCAAACCTAAGTTAATCAAAAGGGATAAAGAAGGAGACTATATACTGTTAAAAGGAACCATCCACCATCAAGACATAACAATTATCAATTTGTATGCACCAAACAATGGTGCTGCAAAACATAAAACAAACTCTCCTCAAGTTCAAGAGTCAAATAGACCACAACACAATAATTATGGGGGACTTCAACACACCGCTCTCGCCATTGGACAGATCCTCTAGACAAAAGCTGAACAAAGAAACTATAAAACTCAATAACGCAATCAATAACTTAGACTTAACTGACATATATAGAATATATCAACCATCATCAAGTGGATACATGTTCTTCTCAGCAGCACATGGATCCTACTCAAAGAGAGACCATATATTATTCCATAGGGCGACTTTCAGTAAATATAAAGGCGTGGAGATAATACCATGCACCATATCTGATCATAATGGAATGAAACTGGAAATCAATGATAAAAGAAGGAAGGAAAAATCCTACATCACATGGAAAATGAACAATATGTTACTGAATGATAAATGGGTTACAGAAGACATAAAGGAGGAGATAAAAAATTCTTAGGGACAAATGACAATACAGACACAACATACCAGAATCTATGGGACAAAATGAAAGCAGTTTTAAGAGGGAAATTCATTTCTTGGAGTTCTTTCCTCAAAAAAAAGAAAAAAAAACAACAAATAAATGAACTCACACTACACCTCAAAAACCTAGAAAAGGAAGAGCAAAACAACAACAAATGTAGTAGAAGACAAGAAATAATTAAAATTAGAGCAGAAATCAATGAAATTGAAACAAAAAAAAAAAAACCATTGAAAAAACTAGAGAGCCGCCCCCCACCCCCCGCGCCTGCCAGGTAGGTGGAACTGTGACCACGGACAGAAAAGGCCCAGGGGCCCGCGGCGGGACAGAGCTTCCAATCACTCCTGCAAGGTAGGCGGGCCTGCGACCCACCGGCAGAAGAGGAGCAGCGACCTGCTGAGAGGCAGAGCCGCCCCCTCCCCCTGCACCGGCAAGGTAGAGGGAACTGTGACCACGCACAGAGCAGGCCCAGCGGCCTGCTGAGGGGCAGAGCCACCCCCCACCCCCCGCGCCTGCCAGGTGACCACTGACAGAAAAGGCCCAGTGGCCCGCGGTGGGACAGAGCTTCCAATCACTCCTGCAAGGTAGGCGGGCCTGCGACCCACCGGCAGAAGAGGAGCAGTGTCCTGCTGAGAGGCTGAGCCGCCCACTCCCCCTGCGCCGGCAAAGTAGAGGGAACTGTGACCACGCACAGAGCAGGCCCAGCGGCCTGCTGAGGGGCAGAGCTGCCCCCCACCACCCGCGCCTGCCAGGTAGGTGGAACTGTGACCACGGACAGAAAAGGCCCAGGGGCCCGCGGCGGGACAGAGCTTCCAATCACTCCTGCAAGGTAGGCGGGCCTGCGACCCACCGGCAGAAGAGGAGCAGCGGCCTGCTGAGAGGCTGAGCCGCCCCCTCCCCCTGCGCCGGCAAGGTAGAGGGAACTGTGACCACGCACAGAGCAGGCCCAGCGGCCTGCTGAGGGGCAGAGCCGCCCCCCACCCCCCGCGCCTCCCAGGTAGGTGGAACGGTGACCACCGACAGAAAAGGCCCAGTGGCCCGCGGCGGGACAGAGCTTCCAATCACTCCTGCAAGGTAGGCGGGCCTGCAACCCACCGGCAGAAGAGGAGCAGCGGCCTGCTGAGAGGCTGAGCCGCCCCCTCCCCCTGTGCCGGCAAAGTAGAGGGAACTGTGACCATGCACGGAGCAGGCCCAGCGGCCTGCTGAGGGGCAGAGCCGCCCCACACCCCCCGCGTCTGCCAGGTAGGGGAACTGTGACCACCGACAGAAAAGGCCCAGTGGCCCGCGGCGGGACAGAGCTTCCAATCACTCCTGCAAGGTAGGCGGGCCTGCAACCCACCGGCAGAAGAGGAGCAGCGACCTGCTGAGAGGCAGAGCCGCCCCCTCCCCCCAGCGCCTGCAAGGTAGACGGAACTGTGACCACCATCAGAGCAGGCCAGACCTGCAACCAAGAGACAGAACAGGCCCAGTGGCCTGAGGAAGGGTAGAGCCCCCCCCCCCCCCGCGCCTGCAAGGTAGGCGCACCTGCGACCCATTGGCAGTACAGCCCCAGAGGCCTGCAGAGGGGCAGTGCCGCTGCCTGCGCCTGCAGAGTAGACAGAACTGTGACCACCGACAGAACAAGCCTAGCGGCCCGCAGAGGGACAGAGCCGCCGCCCGCGCCTGCGAGGGAGACTTTGCAACTATACAAGACCAATATAAATATATAGGGGGAAAATTCAATAGCACAACAGTTTCACCAAGTAGAAAGGAACGCGAACAGTATGAAGAGACAAGGAAAGAAAGGACCACAAGCATTGCAGGTCAACTCAACGTTAGAAGAGGTAATAGCTGCAGCAGATGGAATGTCAGATAAAGAATTCAGGATATACATGCTTCAGATGATCTGGAGTCTCAAGGAAGACATCAGACAGCAAAATCAGACAATGAAAGATCACTTCAACAATGAATTACATAAACAAATCCAAGAAGCAAAAGATCAACTATACAGGGAAATAGAGGTTATAAAAAACAAACAAACAGAAATCCTAGAAATGCAGGAAGCAATAAGCCAACTTAAAAACTCAATTGAGAATACTACCAGCAGAGTAGAACACTTAGAAGACAGAACATCAGACAATGAAGATAAAGTATTTCAACTTGAAAAGAACATAGACAGCTCAGCAAGACTGTTAAGAAACCATGAGCAGAACATCCAAGAAATATGGGATAACATCAAGAGACCAAATTTAAGAGTCATTGGGATACAGGAAGGGACAGAGTTTCAAACCAAAGGAATGAGCAATCTATTCAATGAAATAATACGAGAAAACTTCCCAGACTTGAAGAATGAGACAGAACCCCAAATCCTAGAAGCCTACAGGACGCCGAATGTGCAAAATCATAAGAGACCCACACCTAGACACATTATAATGAAGATGCCCAACATACAGAATAAGGAGAGAATTTTAAAAGCTACAAGAGAAAGGAAGCAGATCACATTTAGGGGTAAGCCAATCAGGATAACAGCTGATCTTTCAACACAGACTCTGAAAGCTAGAAGATCCTGGAATAACATATTTCAAACACTGAAAGAAAATGGGTTCCAACCAAGAATTGTGTTTCCAGCGAAATTAAGCTTCAGGATGGAAGATGAAATTAAAACCTTCCACGATAAACAAAAGTTAAAAGAATTTGCAGCTAGAAAACCATCTCTTCAAAACATCCTTGGCAAAACATTACAGGAAGAGGAAATGGAAAATAACAATGAAAACCAACAGTGGGAGGTAGGACACTAAAGGGGGGAAAATAATCAAAGAGGAAAACAAACCATGTTTAGTAACATAAATAAACAAATATGGCTGGAAGAACAACCCATATCTCAATAATAACCCTAAATGTTAATGGCTTAAACTCACCAATCAAGAGACACAGGCTAGTAGAATGGATCACAAAACAAGACCCAACAATATGCTGCCTACAGGAGACGCATTTGATAGGAAAAGACATACATAGGCTGAAGGTGAAAGGTTGGGAAAAATCATATCACTCATATGGACTTCGGAAACAAGCAGGAGTATCCATACTCATATCAAATAAAATAGATTTCAAGCCAAAGTTAATCAAAAGGGATAAAGAGGGACACTACATACTGCTCAAGGGAACCATACACCAACAAGACATAACAATCATAAATATATATGCCCCAAACAATGGTGCAGCTATGTTCATCAAACAAACTCTTCTCAAGTTCAAGAGTCTAATAGACCACCATACAATAATCATGGGAGACTTCAACACACCTCTATCACCACTGGACAGATCTTCCAAACAAAAGTTGAATAAGGAAACTATAGAACTCAATAACACAATTAATAACCTAGACTTAATTGACATATATAGAATATACCACCCAACATCAAGCAGTTACACTTTTTTCTCAGCAGCACATGGATCCTTCTCAAAAATAGATCATATATTATGTCACAGGGAAACTCTTAGACAATATAAAGGAGTAGAGATAATACCATGCATCCTATCTGATCATAATGGAATGGAACTGAAAATCAATGATAAAAGAAGGAAGGGAAAAGAATACATCACTTGGAGAATGAACAATAGGTTACTGAACGATCAATGGGTTATAGAAGACATCAAGGAAGAAATTAAAAAATTCTTAGAGATTAATGAAAACACAGACACAACATATCGGAATCTATGGGACACATTGAAAGCAGTTCTAAGAGGAAAATTCATTGCTTGGAGTTCATTCCTTAAAAAAAGAAAAAACCAACAAATAAATGATCTCATACTTCATCTCAAAATCCTAGAAAAAGAAGAGCAAAACAACAGCAAAAGAAGTAGAAGGCAAGAAATAATTAAAATCAGAGCTGAAATTAATGAAATCGAAACAAAAGAAACAATTGAAAAAATTGACAAAACTAAAAGTTGGTTCTTTGAAAAAATAAACAAAATCGACAGACCCTTAGCCATGCTAGCGAAGAGAAGAAGAGAGAGAACTCAAATTACTAACATACGGGATGAAAGAGGCAATATCACAACAGACACTTCAGAAATACAGAAGATAATCAAAAATTATTTTGAATCCTTATACTCCAATAAATTAGAAGATAGTGAAGGCATAGATAAATTTCTTAAGTCATATGATCTGCCCAGATTGAGTCAGGAGGATATAGACAACCTAAACAGACCAATATCAATTGAGGAAATAGAAGAAACCATCAAAAGACTACCAACTAAGAAAAGCCCAGGACCGGATGGGTATACAGCAGAGTTTTACAAAACCTTTAAAGAGGAACTAATACCAATACTTTTCAAGCTACTTCGGGAAATAGAAAAAGAGGGAGAACTTCCAAATTCATTCTACGAGGCCAACATCACCCTGATACCTAAACCAGACAAAGACACTTCAAAGAAAGAAAACTACAGACCAATATCTCTAATGAACCTAGATGCAAAAATCCTCAATAAAATTCTGGCCACTCGGATACAAAAACTTATCAAAAAAATTGTGCACCATGATCAAGTAGGATTCATCCCTGGGATGCAAGGCTGGTTCAATATACGGAAATCAATAAATGTTATTCACCACATCAATAGACTTAAAAATAAGAATCATATGATCATCTCGATAGATGCGGAAAAAGCATTCGACAAAGTACAGCATCCCTTTATGTTCAAAACTCTAGAAAAACTAGGGATAACAGGAACATTCCTCAATATTGTAAAAGCAATCTATGCTAAGCCTCAGGCTAGCATCATTCTGAATGGAGAAAAATTGAAGGCATTCCCTCTAAAATCTGGAACAAGACAGGGATGCCCTCTCTCACCACTTCTGTTCAACATAGTTCTCGAAACACTGGCCAGAGCAATTAGACAGACGAAAGAAATTAAAGGCATCAAAATAGGAAAAGAAGAACTTAAATTATCACTATTTGCAGATGACATGATTCTATACCTAGCAGACCCAAAAGGGTCTACAAAGAAACTATTAGAGCTAATAAATGAATTCAGCAAAGTGGCAGGATATAAAATCAACACGCATAAATCAAAGGCATTCCTGTATATCAGCGACAAATCCTCTGAAATGGAAATGAGGACAACCACTCCATTCACAATATCTTCAAAAAAAATAAAATACTTGGGAATCAACCTAACAAAAGAGGTGAAAGACTTATACAATGAAAACTACAGAACCCTAAAGAGAGAAATAGAAGAAGATCTTAGAAGATGGAAAAATATACCCTGTTCATGGATAGGCAGAACTAACATCATCAAAATGGCGATATTACCAAAAGTTCTCTATAGGTTTAATGCAATGCCAATCAAAATCCCAACGGCATTTCTTGTAGAAATAGAGAAAGCAATCATGAAATTCATATGGAAAAACAAAAGACCCATAATAGCAAAAACAATGCTAAGCAGGAAGTGTGAATCAGGCGGTATAGCGATACCAGACTTCAAACTATACTACAGAGCAATAGTAACAAAAACAGCATGGTACTGGTACCAAAACAGGCGGGTGGACCAATGGTACAGAATAGAGGACACAGAAACCAATCCACAAAACTACAACTACCTTATATTTGATAAAGGGGCTAAAAGCATGCAATGGAGGAAGGATAGCATCTTCAACAAATGGTGCTGGGAAAACTGGAAATCCATATGCAACAAAATGAAACTGAATCCCTTTCTCTCGCCATGCACAAAAGTGAATTCAAAATGGATCAAGGAGCTTGATATCAAATCAGAGACACGCCGTCTGATAGAAGAAAAAGTTGGCTACGATCTACATACTGTGGGGTCGGGCTCCAAATTCCTCAATAGGACACCCATAGCACAAAAGTTAATAACTAGAATCAACAAATGGGACTTACTCAAACTAAAAAGTTTTTTCTCAGCAAAAGATACAATAAGAGAGGTAAATAGAGAGCCTACATCCTGGGAACAAATCTTTACTCCTCACACTTCAGATAGAGCCCTAATATCCAGAGTATACAAAGAACTCAAAAAATTAGACAATAAGAGAACAAACAACCCAATCAACAAATGGGCCAAGGACCTGAACTGACACTTCTCAGAGGAGGACATACAATCAATCAACAAGTACATGAAAAAATGCTCACCATCTCTAGCAGTCAGAGAAATGCAAATCAAAACCACCCTAAGATACCATCTCACTCCAGTTAGATTGGCAGCCATTATGAAGTCAAACAACAACAAGTGCTGGCGAGGATGTGGGGAAAAGGGTACACTTGTACATTGCTGGTGGGACTGCAAATTGGTGCAGCCAATTTGGAAAGCAGTATGGAGATTTCTTGGAAAGCTGGGAATGGAGCCACCATATGACCCAGCTATTCCCCTTCTCGGTCTATTCCCTAAAGACCTAAAAAGAGCATGCTACAGGGACACTGCTACATCGATGTTCATAGCAGCACAATTCACAATAGCTAGACTGTGGAACCAACCTAGATGCCCTTCAATGGATGAATGGATAAAAAAAATGTGGCATTTATACACAATGGAGTATTACTCTGCATTAAAAAATGACAAAATCATAGAATTTACAGGGAAATGGATGGCATTAGAGCAGATTATGCTAAGTGAAGCTAGCCAATCCCTAAAAAACAAATGCCAAATGTCTTCTTTGATATAAGGAGAGTAACTAAGAACAGAGTAGGGTCGAAGAGCATGAGAAGAAGATTAACATTAAACAGGGATGAGAGGTGGGAGGGAAAGGGAGAGAGAAGGGAAAATGCATGGAAATGGAAGGAGACCCTCAGAGTTATACAAAAGTACATACAAGAGGAAGTGAGGAAGGGGAAAAAGAATATAAGGGGGACAAACGAATGTCAGTAGAGGGAGCAGAGAGAGAAGAGGGGAGGGGAGGGGAGGGGAGGGGAGGGGGGATAGTAGAGGATAGGAAAGGCAGCAGAATACAACAGACACTAGTATGGCAATATGTAAATCAATGGATGTGTAACTGATGTGATTCTGCAATCTGTATATGGGGTAAAAATGGGAGCTCACAACCCACTTGAATCAAATTGTGAAATATATCAAGAACTATGTAATGTTTTGAACAGCCAACAATAAAAAATTAAAAAAAAAAAAAAGAAAAGCTAAAAAAAAAAAAAAAAAAAAAAGAAAAAACTAAAAGTTGGTTCTTTGAAAAAATAAATGAGATTGACCGGCCCTTAGCCATGCTAACAAAGAGAAGAAGAGAGAGAACTCAAATTACTAACATACGGGATGAAAAAGGCAATATCACAACAGACACTACAGAAATACAGAAGATAATTAGAAAGTATTTTGAAACCCTATATTCCAATAAAATAGAAGATAATGAAGATATCGATAAATTTCTTAAGTCATAGGATCTACCCAGATTGAGTCAGGAAGACACACACAATTTAAACAGACCAATAACAAAAGAAGAAATATAAGAAGCCATCAAAAGACTACCAACCAAAAAAAGCCCTGGACCGGATGGGTATACAGAGGAGTTCTACAAAACCTTCAAAGAAGAATAAATACCAATACTTTTCAAGCTATTTCAAGAAATAGAAAAAGAAGGAGTTCTTCCAAATTCATTCTATGAGGCCAACATCACCTGATACCTAAACCAGACAAAGACACTTCAAAGAAAGAAAACTACAGACCAATATCTCTAATGAACTTGGATGCAAAAATTCTCAATAAAATCCTGGCAAATTGAATACAAAAGCATATCAAAAAAATTGTGCATCATGATCAAGTAGGATTCATCCCTGGGATGCAAGGCTGGTTCAATATATGGAAATCAATAAATGTAATCCACCACACCAATACACTTAAAGACAAGAACCATATGATCATCTCAATAGATGCAGAAAAAGCATTTGACAAACTACAGCATCCCTTTATGTTCAAAACACTAGAAAAACTAGGGATAACAGGAACTTACCTCAACATGGTAAAAGCTATATATGCTAAACCTCAGGCTAGCATCATCCTAAATGGAGAAAAACTGAAGGCATTCCCTCCAAAATCTGGAACAAGACAGGGATGCCCTCTATCACCAATTCTATTCAATTTAGTTCTTGAAATACTAGCCAGAGCAATTAGACAGACAAAAGAAATTAAAGGCATAAAAATAGGAAAAGAAGAACTTAAATTATCGCTATTTATGGATGACATGATAATATATTTAACAGACCCAAAAGGGTCTACAAAGAAACTATTAGAGCTAATAAATGAATTCAGCAAAGTGGCAGGATATAAAATCAACACACATAAATCAAAGGCATTCCTGTATATCAGCAACAAATCTTCTGAAATGGAAATGAGGAAAACCACTCCATTCACAATATCCTCAAAGAAAATAAGATACTTGGGAATCAACCTAACAAAAGAGGTAAAAGATTTATACAATGAAAACTACAGCACCCTAAAGAGAGAGATAGAAGAAGATCTTAGAAGAGGGAAAAATGTACCCTGTTCATGGATAGGCAGAACTAACATCATCAAAATGGCGATATTACCAAAATTTCTCTACAGGTTTAATGCGATGCCAATCAAAATCCCAAAGGAATTTCTTGTAGAAATAGAGAAAGCAATCATGAAATTCATATGGAAAAACAAAAGACCCAGAATAGCAAAAGCAATTCTAAGCAGGAAGTGTGAATCTGGAGGCATAGCGATACCAGAGTTCAAACTGTACTACACAGCAATAGTAACAAAAACAGCGTGGTACTGGTATCAAAACAGGCAGGTGGACCAATGGTACAGAATAGAGGACACAGAAACCAATCCACAAAAGTACAACTTTCTTATATTTGATAAAGGGGCTAAAAGCATGCAATGGAGGAAGGATAGCATCTTCAACAAATGGTGCTGGGAAAATTGGAAATCCATATGCAACAAAATGAAACTGAATCCCTTTCTCTCGCCATGGACAAAAGTTAACTCAAAATGGATCAAGGACTTAGATATCAAATCAGAGACACTGCATCTGATAGAAGAAAAAGTTGGCTATGATCTACATAATGTGGGGCCGGGCTCAAAATTCCTTAATAGGACGCCCATAGCCCAAGAGTTAATAACAAGAATAAACAAATGGGACTTACTTAAACTAAAAAGTTTTTTCTCAGCAAGAGAAACAATAAGAGAGGTAAATAGAGAGCCTACATCCTGGGAACAAATTTTTACCCCTCACACTTCAGACAGAGCCCTAATATCCATAATATACAGAGAACTCAAAAAATTAAACAATAAGATAACAAATAACCCAATCAACAAATGGGCCAAGGACCTGAGCATACAATCAATCAAGAGGAGGACACACAATCAATCAACAAGTACATGAAAAAATGCTCACCATCTCTAGCAGTCAGAGAAATGCAAATCAAAACCACCCTAAGATACCATCTCACTCCAGTAAGATTGGCAGCCATTATGAAGTCAAACAACATTAAGTGTTGTCGAGGATGTGGGGAAAAGGATACACTTGTACATTGCTGGTGGGACTGCAAATTGGTGAGGCCAATTTGGAAAGCATTATGGATATTCCTGGGAAAGCTGGGAATGGATCCACCATTTGACCCAGCTATCGCCCTTCTTGGACTATTCCCTGAGGATCTTAAAAGAGAGTACTATAGGGATACTGCAACATCAATGATCATAGCGGCACAATTCACAATAGCTAGACTGTGGAACCAACCTAGATGCCCTTCAATAGATGAATGTATAAAAAAAAGTGGCATCTATACACAATGGAGTATTATGCAGCACTAAAAAATGACAAAATCATAGAATTTGCAGGGAAATGGATGGCATTACAACAGATTATGCTAAGGAAGCTAGCCAATCCTTAAAAAACAAATGCCAAATGTCTTCTTTGATATAAAGAGAGCAACTAAGAACAGAACAGGGAGGAAGAGCATGAGGAAAAGATTAACATTAAACAGAGACAAGTGGGGGGAGAGAAAGGGAGAGAGAAGGGAAGGCATATGGAAATGGTAGGAGACCCTCAATGTTACACAAAATTACATATAAGAGGTTGTGAGGGGAAAGGGGGGGAAAAGGGAGAGAATTAAACAACAGCAGATGAGGTAGAGAGGGAAGATGAGAGTGGAGGGGAGGGGGGTAGTAGGGGAAAGGAAAGGCAGCAGAATACAACAGTCACTAATATGGCATTATGTAAAAATTGTGAATGTGTAACTGATGTGATTCTGCAATTTGTATTTGGGGTAAAAATGGGAGTTCATAACTCACTTGAATCAAATGTATGAAAGATGATATGTCATGAGCTTTGTAATGTTTTGAACAACCAATAAAAAAAAGAGAGAGAGAGAGAAAAATCCCAGCTCCTGTGGAATATGACCTTATTTGGAAAACAGTGTCTCTGTAGATGCAATTAAGCTGTGGTCATGCTGGAGTAGGATGGGCCCCTAATCCATTATGAGGATGTCCCTATAATGAGAAAAAACAGAGACACAACTAGGGAGAACGTCATTTGAGGATGGCAGCCTGTTGGGAGCGATGGGTCTAACTGAGTACAACAAAGCCCATAAGTGACTCCTGGAAGCTGGAGAAAGCACATCTTCATTCCCTCAGCCTCCAGGAAGAACTGACGTCGCTGACCCTTGATGTTAGGTTTCCAGCCTCCAGAACAACAGACAACTTCCTACTGTTTGACATCATGTGATTTGTGGGGATTTGTTACAGTGGCCTAGGACAGGCAATATTGCAACACACTGGGTCCAGTATAGGCGATCTTGCAAAATAGTTACAAGAGTGAAACATAATGAGTAGCCTCCATTCCCCCAGCAGGAGCTCATGCTAACATGCACCCTTACAACACCTGCTCCCCCCTGGGAAGGTGGTTCTGAGGTGGAAGGGACGCACCCTCTCCTGCTCCCCACTGCAGACACGCCACCTGTGTGGGGAGATGCCTTGGCTTTGTCCTTCCCCAGGAATGGACTACCCGCAGCATGGAGGACAGGGGTTCCCGTTCTCAAGAGCCTGGGCATCAGATTGACATCTCCATCACTATCCTTCCAGCATCTACCCTGGGATGTGTCCTGGGTCCTCCCCTGGAGACTCAAGGACCTCGGCACCAAGGCTAGATGCCGTCATGGAGGAGACTGGAGTCCCCTGCCCAACACTTGACATGAGATGTTTAGGGAGTATTTTGTAACAAATCCATGCAAGTATCACTAGAAAATTTACATATTTCTCCTTACCAAAGTCATCCTCGTCTCCTTCATCATGAATCATCTCATGTACGGTCGTGTGATGGTAAGCTCAGACACAAGAGCATGCTCACGGAACTTGTGTATGATTGTGGAAATAATCAAGCTGATGTCTCAGAACAGTAGTGGCCTTAAAAAAAGCTTCTTTTTTGTTGTTTTATAATGGGATTACAGAGGAGTATTGCCAGATACCAGGAGCAAATTCTGAGACCAGCACCTGGACTGGACCTTGTGTCCTCAGAACACTTACCATTGAGAGACCATTTTATTTGTGAAAAATAACACAAAAGTGGGGTGAAGACTACAGGTCAATTTTAAATCACCCAGAGTTAGAAGAACGATATTTTCTGGACTTCCTCATAAATAAATGTGGTGTGTTTATTTCACGATGGCCTCCTCCTTTCCTCCTCCTCCTCTTTGGACTCCTCCTTGTTCTACTCCTCCTCCTTCTTTTTAATTTTTTTTTCTTGGTGATATTGTGTGATGGGAAAGCCTTTTAATAAATGGTGACAGAGAGCCCCATGTGTTGTATTCTCCTTTCTCTGAAGTCCTTCATGATGCAAATATTAACATTTAAGCTGGCTATAAACAGTATGAGCTGCTTCTGTTAAGAAGGTAGAATTGAGTTATGACTTTTTAATGGATATGATGCCTTTATTAAATAAAACAGCTTAAAAGAGATATTTTATCCATTAGCTGGCACTGCTGGAGGAAAATTAATCTTCTGTTTTTCTCCTTTTGGTGAGCATACATTGTAAGGATGTATTTGTAGGATGAAGGTGGAATTCCTTCTTAGGGACAGCTGGGTCCGACTGCAGTGATAGCTGACATTCGGAGCCCATGCCACACACCCCCTCCCACTCAGGAGCTAGAACACAGTGGGTCCGACCATGGACACAAGCCTAACCTGTCAGGAAGCTTACTTGCTCTTTACGAAGTATTTTTAAATTGTGTTTCCCTATGAAAGAAAGAAAGGGAGGGAGGAAGAGAAAGAAGGAAAGAAGAAAAGAAGCAAAGCATCTTCCACTTTCTGACTTTGAGGCCATGGACACAGT
The DNA here is from genome assembly GCF_021218885.2 of Marmota monax. NCBI lineage: Eukaryota > Metazoa > Chordata > Mammalia > Rodentia > Sciuridae > Marmota > Marmota monax. The sequence goes on from NW_026692512.1 coordinate 295,965, forward strand.
GTGAAGTCTGGGCTCCCTCCTGCATGAGGTCGGGCTTGGCCACTGCCTTCCTTCAACTCTGAGCCCAGGATGGAAGGGCAGGGGTTGTGTTCCAGCCTGGCCACATTCACTAGCGACTGTGGAGGCAGAGTCCACTCTCTGGACCCCAAGTGTTACACCTATAACAAGGCCCTAGACGATCATCCCTTTGTGACTTAAAGCAAATGCACACAGACTGGCAGCCTGGTGTGACAAATGTATCATGTAGACATGTGACTCCTTTTGTTTACCTCCCATGTAGCCATAGCTATTTTAAGGTCAATGTGCTCTAATTGCGAAGTTTTATGTGAGTCTATGTGTCCCTAATAATTTATGAAAAATTGGAACCTCTGGCAATTCCAGCCCAGCCTGTGCCTTCCCACCTGACAGCCGCTGTCTGGAGGTGCATGCCAGGTGCTCCTCTGAGTCCTTTCAACAAGGCATAGGCTGAAATGCCACCACATTGTCATAGTCTCCTCCATTCCCTTTTGCTTCTTAGAAAATGGCTTCCTTGTTAGTATCTAGATGTTGCTGCACTCGGAACTTTGACTTTTTTATAGACAAGCAATACAACAAAGGCTGCCTGCATCCATGCCAATATTAAGTGAGAGCATTTACAGACGACATGTGGCTAATTTCCAGGAAGTGGCCCCGGTAGATTTCCAAGTGCGTTATGTTCTCCCCATCAGGGTTTCTTGTCTCTAAGCAAAACCACCTCAAGCTTCTGCTTCCTTGAACCTCTTGATCTTTCTTCCATAGACTTTGTTTTCTTACCTACATTTGCCCTCCTCCCTCAATTACCTGAAGCATGCCTACATGCTTAGTGAGAGCTGAGGAGTGGAGAGAGCCAGGAAACACAGTTAAAATGTACCTGGCTTACTCATAAAATTTGGATCCTGTTTCAGAGGATAAATCAAAAATCAAAATTGCCCTGCAGCCTTCTGTCCTTCTGTGATGGTTAATCTGAATTGTCAATTTGATGGGATTAAGAGATGCAGAAGATTAAGGGGCTTCTGGATGTGTCAGTGAGGGTGTGTCTAGGAATGATTGGCATGTGGGAGAGCCAACCACAGTGGAGACCCTCCTTCAGTGTGGACAGCACCATCCAATAGGTAGAGGGCTTAGATGGAACAAAAGTTGGAAGAACAAAGAAGCAGCCCCAGATGTAGCCATGACTCTTCTGGAGCAGGTTCTTAGCTGCTGCTGAGATCCCCTGAGGGCACCAGACACTGGCTCCTCCACTCTACAAAGTAGACCTGCCCAGTGGCTCTCCAGGAGTTTCCAGGCCTTCCCTCCCTAACTGGGGCTGCATCATGATTGCTCTTGTTCTGGGGCCTCTGCTTCTTAGACTGAGCAGCTACTGCTCCCCCCATTTCCCCAGCCTGCAGCCAGTCATTGTGGGACCACCCAGCTTTGGGTTGTGCAGGCCAATCTAATGAAACTTCTTTTGTATAATCACACAAACACACACACACAATCACATACACAGACACACATTCTGTTGATTGTTCCTCTAGAGAACCCTGACTCTGGAAGAGAGTAGCTCACTCCCCCTTTACAGGTATACCAGCTGAGCTCAGAAGCTTGTCCCAGGCTGTCTGGCCACTGAGTGGAGGGGCCAGGCTAGGTGTCCCTATGTAGGGGTCTGATCTTCTAAGGTCATGGAAAGTGCATCCTAGAGTCCCCACATGGAGTTCCTGCTAATTAACAGAAGCCCAGCAGCTGGGATGCCACACAGGGCAGGATAGCAGGACCTGATCATGCCAGGCTGACTCTTGTGGGGCACCATGACCCTGTGGAAGAAGAAGATTAAGGCCCAGCAGTCCTACCTGCTACGTGCTACACATGTTTCCTGGTGTCTCATGAGAACAGATCCTGTTTTGTCTCCAGGCAAATGTTTTTATTAGTACAAGTGAACAAGCCAGTTGCTTCCATATGTTAGGCCCTAGTTACGCTCTGACCTCTCACTGCCCTGCGTAAGATGGGCTCCCTGTCCTCCCCGTAAACACAATGTCACCCCTGGCTTCCTTCCTTGATGCTGGGACAGGAGCACAGGCTTAGCTCAGCAGAGCCCCTCACCTCACCACTCAGCAACATCACCAGGTGTGTGGGCCTCCATGGTTATTGTCCTCACTCGTCCCCTGGAATCCAAGTCCCTTCTGTAATCCCACTGTATAGCCCCCCCCCACCCCCACCAGCCAGTATGTCTGTGACCTGTCATGGTTTTGTCCAGGGCATATGTTCTGGCAAAACCTTAGTAATATTTTGTATGTTTTGATTCACTTAAATAGTATTGGATGTGAATGTGATGCTGATTATTACATTTTCCTTGTTGTGTTGCACTGGTGGCCACATCAGGGCTTCTTAAGGACCTATGGCCAGTGACACTCAGGTGTCATGAGTCAGGTGTCACTAGTCTTCTGCAGCACCTGGAGTACAAATGCTAGTTCTCTGGTGCATATGTTTCAGGAGGTGGAATCACGTACCACTACACTATTTGAGGTGGTCAGATTTGGAAAATAAAAAATGCAGGTCTTTAGTTAAATTTGGATTGAAAATAAATGCCCCTTTAGCATGAGTGTATATACTATTTGAGACATGCTGTACTATAACATTATTCAGTATGTGTCTTATACTGACATTTAACTGGGTATCCCTGTGTTTTATCTGATAGCATTAATCATACCATAGTCCACACATGCTACAAGAAGTGACCAGAACAGCCCATGTTACAGGGAGTGGTCACCTCAGGATGGAAGGTAAGGATCGAGTCAATGGAATAGGCTCAGCAGAAGCCAAAGATTGAGGAATATTCAGACTTTTCAGATTGGAAACTACTTGTGCTAAACACATTTGGGGATCAAACAAAAAACAGATTATGTGTCAGTATTTATGAAACAGGTTCAGCACAAGGAAATTGTTTGCAAACAGGGAAAATGAGTTAGGACATGAAAGCTATAAGTATAACACCATTAACTTTGAAGATAAAAAGGTGCATAATTTGATGAATCCAACAATACACACAGCTTCCCAATTGCTATTTCCCCCCTACCAGTTTATTTTTATTTTGATTGCTCTAGTTTATGGAAAATGAAAATAACGTGCATTTGTAATGGGAAATTATTTGTATGTATCAATCTGGCTAGCCGCTGTACTGTTCCCCTTTAGCCGAAGTTAATTCCAACAGCTGTGTATGAATTTTCTAAAGAGAATGTAATAGGTAGAAATCTCTTTCCTTATAGATATTTTATTGTAATGCACCATGGACGGTGGGTGGCTCAGCTCTGAGGACCCCACCTCTCACTGGCTGTGCCACATTGTGTGAATATTGAAAATGAGGTTCACAGGTACAACAAAGAGATGAGACCCTGGGATCCTTAAGAGTATGCAGATTATATAGATCTCACAGCAAGGAGATATATATTCACTGTCCCCTTCCCTTCACCCACAAATACCCAAAATCCTGGCGAGGTTTGCAGAGAGAAGCACAGAAGGATCTGAGATGTTCCAGGAGGAAGGCAGACCTGCTGGGCCCCCAGGCCTGGGACGGGCTGCACTTTTTTAATTTTTATCCCACCTGTCTTTCAGGTGGGCACTGGAGAGCTGTCCAATCCAGAGCCACCAGCAGTTTCAGCCAAAACCCTCAAGGAAAGTCTGCTTTCCCTGACCAGAGGCCTGGGAAAGGGGCTGCCCGGAGACACCAGGTGGGCACCCCTACTGCCACTCTGCCCCTGGGCATGCACTGGGTGCTCTGCCTGCAGCATGTCAGGGCACCTGTGGACCAAGCCACTCACACTGCCACCTGGAGCACCAGTGGGCTGACAGCAGCAGAAGTGAGGCCCTCCGGGATCCCTCACCACTGGGGCCATGTGCAGTGGCATCAGTACATCAAGGAGCAACAGTGTCTGCACAGCAGGTGTCTCCATAAAGTACTTTTGTAGATGCTGGCAGGACCAGTGGAACTTGGGTGGGTGCGCAGCAGCATCTGAAGGACACAGCAAAACAGAGAGACATGGCCAGTGCTCTGAATTTAGGTATCATTAAAACTACATAGCAAAAATACAGGCCACAACTTGCCTGCTACACCTAAACCTGAGCAGTTACTGTCTGATGGAAGAAAAAATTTAAATAGGACCCAGTGTTGTTTAATATAAAACCACCACTTCCTGGATATGATGAAGAATATGTTTACAGGGGCTGGGGCTGGGGCCAGTGGCAGAGCACTTGCCTAGCACTTGTGAGGTACTGGGTTCAATCCTCAGTACCATATTAAAAAAAATGAACAGATTAAATAAAGGTTTAAAACAAGAGTAAGTCTATATAACATGAGCCAGTCTGAGAAAAATATAATTAATAGATATGAATACTGAGATGAATCAGATTTAGGAATTATTTAAGCAGAATTTTAAAGCAGGGATCATAAAATAATGTTTTTAACAAGACGTGAAAAACTCTTTTGAGATAAATGAAAAACATAGAAAATTTCAGAAGTTAGAAAAAACACTCAAAAGAAAGTTAGAGAACTATGAAAACACAGTGAAAGAAAAGAGATGAGCTGGATGGATTCAAGAGTAGAGTGGAAATGTGTTAGTTAGTTTTCTTCACTTCAAGAAATACCTGAGATAAATAAGTTTATAAAAAAGAAAGGTTTTCCCTGGCTCACAGCTTTTGGAAGTTTCAGTACATGACCAATTGGTCCCATTGCTTTGGGCCTGTGGTGAAGCAGCACATCATGAAGGGAGCACACAGTGCAGCACAACTAAATATTCATGTCAAGGCCAGGATCAAAAGAAATGAGGAAGAGCCCTGGGTCCCACAGCTCCTTTGGGGGGTACAACCATAATGGCCCCAGGCCTTCCACTAGGCTCCACCCAGAAAGTTTCCACCACCTTCCAACAGAACCACCAGCTAGGACCAGGCCCTCAACACATGGGCCCTGGGAGGACGTCCTGCTCCAAACTGCAACACTGGGAGAGAGAGAAAAATTGCTCGTATTGAAGACAGAAAAGAGAATTTATTCAATCCCAATGAGAGAGCAAATAGATTGAAAGCCAGTGAGCAGAGCATAGGGGAAGGAGAGGAAGGAGTGTGGGGCTGAAGAGTTGCGCCAAGAAGTAGCGGCGGGCACTTGCCCAGCGTGGCATCAGGAGGGGAACTCAAGGTTCAAGAATGTAAAAAGAGACACTTATAGGAGCTTACACCGAGCATGGAGCGGCTGAGTTCCGGCTCATGGAACGGTCCCGGAACCGCCCTGGCTCAGGGCTGCGGAGTCTGCAGAGGCTGCTTCTTGGACCCTGCTACTATCAGAGCAAACCCCAAGCACTAAGAAGCCGAATTCCAGCTCCCGGAACTGAGCCCGCGGGGACTGCTTCTTGGAGCTTACACTTATAGGAGCTTACACCGAGCACGGAGCGGCCAAGTTCTGGCTCCCGGAACTTCCCTGGACCGGGGCTAGGAGCCCGCGGAAACTGCGTCTCGGTCCGGGTCCTGCTGAGGGCCGGTCAGGACTCACCCGTTGCTTGGGTTGCCCGGCAAGGGGAACGAAATGCTGCCATTCGCATAGGATACCAACATGGCAGTGATCTGATGTCAGCAGAAAGCGGTGGAGGAGAGATCTTCATCAATACCAGCGGTGACATAAGCAGTTGGTCTCCTGGTAAGGGGGGTGAGGCTCAGTCACCCGAGTCCCCTCAATTTGTCCTCGAGCCAGAGGGAAGGAGCCGGGCTGCCGCCAGCCCCCGGAGCAGGCCCAGCGGCTCGCCAGCCTGGTGACCGCGTGACCCCAATTGGAGAGGGGGCGGAGCGGAGCCACCACCCACACCCGCCAGGTGGGCAGACCCACGACCCAGTAGTACATGGGCGTGGTAGGAGGGGCAGGGGAGAGCCGCCCTTCGCGCTTGCAAGGTAAACAGACCTGTGACAGCCTGGCGGGTCAGGCCCAGTGGCCTGCCAGTGTGGTACACACGTCACCCCAACTGGAGTAGGGGCAGAGCAGATCCTTATCCCACGCCCGGATCAGGCCCTGCCGGTGTGGTGGTCACGTGACCCCAATTGGAGTGGGGGCGGAGCAGAACCGCCACCCGTGCCCGCAGGGTGAGCAGACCTTTGATCAACCTGCAGATCAGGCCCAGGGGTCCGCAGGCGTGGTAGGAGGGGCAGGGCAGATCCCGCCCGCGCCTTCAAGGTAGGCAGACCTACAACAGACCTGCGGATCAGGCCAGGAGCCTGCCGGCGTGGTACAAACACCACCCTAATTGGAGTAGTAACAGAGCAGAGTCGCCTCCCTTGCCAGGAACAGGCCCAGCGTCATGCAGGCGGGGTAGTCACGACACCCCAATTGGAGTAGGGGCAAAGCAGAGCCTCCACTCGTGCCCGAAAGGTGGGCAGATCTGCGACCGACCAGCAGGACAGGCCCAGTGGCCTGCTGGTACGACAGACACGTCACCCCAATTGGAGTAGGGGCAGAACAGAGCCGCCACCAGCTCCCAGAACAGGCCCAGTGACCTGCCGGCGTGGTAGCCACGACACCCCAATTGGAATAAGGAGAGAGCAGAGCCGCCGCCCGCACCTGCAGGAAAGATACGCAAGCAGTATGAAAAGACAAGGAAAGAAAGGACCACAAGCAATGCAGGTCAACGCAACTTTAGAAGAGGTAACAGCTGCAGCAGATGGAATGTCAGATAAAGAATTCAGGATATACATGCTTCAGATGATCTGGAGTATCAAGGAAGACATTAAACAGCAAAATCAGACAATGAAAGATCACTTCGACAACGAATTACGCAAACAAATCCAGGAAGCAAAGGATCAACTATACAGGGAGATAGAGGTTATAAAAAACAAGCAATCAGAAATCCTAGAAATGCAGGAAGCAATAAACCAACTTAAAAACTCAATGGAGAATACGACCAGCAGAGTAGAACACTTAGAAGATAGAACATCAGACAATGAAGACAAAGTATTTCAACTGGAAAAGAACATAGACAGCTCAGCAAGACTGTTAAGAAACCATGAGCAGAACATCCAAGAAATATGGGATAACATTAGGAGACCAAACTTAAGAGTCATTGGGATACAGGAAGGTACAGAGCTCCAAACCAAAGGAATGAGCAGTCTATTCAATGAAATAATACAAGAAAACTTCCCAGACTTGAAGAATGAGACAGAATCCCAAATCCTAGAAGCCTACAGGACGCCGAATGTGCAAAATCATAAGAGATCCACACCTAGACACATTATAATGAAGATGCCCAACATACAGAATAAGGAGAGAATTTTAAAAGCTACAAGAGAAAGGAAGCAGATTACATTTAGGGGCAAGCCAATCAGGATAACAGCTGATCTTTCAACACAGACTCTGAAAGCTAGAAGATCCTGGAATAACATATTTCAAACACTGAAAGATAATGGGTTCCAACCAAGAATTGTGTATCCAGCGAAATTAAGCTTCAGGATGGAGAATGAAATTAAAACCTTCCACGATAAACAAAAGTTTAAAGAATTCGCAGCTAGAAAACCATCTCTTCAAAACATCCTAGCCAAAGTATTACAGGAAGAGGAAATGGAAAATAACAATGAAAACCAACAGTGGGAGGTAGGACAGTAAAGGGGGGGGGGAAACAATCAAAGAGGAAAACAAACAATGTTTAGTAACAGAAATAAACAAATATGGCTGGAAGAACAACCCATATCTCAATAATAACCCTAAATGTTAATGGCTTAAACTCACCAATTAAGAGACACAGGCTAGTAGAATGGATCACAAAACAAGACCCAACAATATGCTGCCTACAGGAGACGCATTTGATAGGAAAAGACATACATAGGCTGAAGGTGAAAGGTTGGGAAAAATCATATCACTCATATGGACTTCGGAAACAAGCAGGCGTGTCCATACTCATATCAAATAAAATAGATTTCAAGCCAAAGTTAATCAAAAGAGATAAAGAGGGACACTACATACTGCTTAAGGGAACCATACACCAACAAGACATAACAATCATAAATATTTATGCCCCAAACAATGGTGCAGCTATGTTCGTCAAACAAACTCTTCTCAAGTTCAAGAGTCTAATAGACCACCACACCATAATCATGGGAGACTTCAACACACCTCTCTCGCCACTGGACAGATCTTCCAAACAAAAGTTGAATAAGGAAACTATAGAACTCAATAACACTATTAATAACCTAGACCTAATTGACATATATAGAGTATACCACCCAACATCAAGCAGTTACACTTTTTTCTCAGCAGCACATGGATCCTTCTCAAAAATAGATCATATATTATGTCACAGGGCAACTCTTAGACAATATAAAGGAGTAGAGATATTACCATGCATCTTATCTGATCATAATGGAATGAAACTGAAAATCAACGATAAAAGAAGGAAGGAAAAAGCATACATCAATTGGAGAATGAACAATAGGTTACTGAATGATCAATGGGTTATAGAAGACATCAAGGAGGAAATTAAAAAATTCTTAGAGATAAATGAAAACACAGACACAACATATCGGAATCTATGGGACACATTGAAAGCAGTTCTAAGAGGAAAATTCATTGCTTGGAGTTCATTCCTTAAAAAAAGAAAAAACCAACAAATAAATGATCTCATACTTCATCTCAAAATCCTTGAAAAAGAAGAGCAAAACAACAGCAAAAGAAGTAGAAGGCAAGAAATAATTAAAATCAGAGCTGAAATTAATGAAATCGAAACAAAAGAAACAATTGAAAAAATTGACAAAACTAAAAGTTGGTTCTTTGAAAAAATAAACAAAATCGACAGACCCTTAGCGATGCTAGTGAAGAGAAGAAGAGAGAGAACTCAAATTACTAGCATACGGGATGAAAAAGGCAATATCACAACAGACACTTCAGAAATACAGAAGATAATCAAAAACTATTTTGAATCCTTATACTCCAATAAATTAGAAGATAGTGAAGGCATAGATAAATTTCTTAAGTCATATGATCTGCCCAGATTGAGTCAGGAGGATATAGAAAACCTAAACAGACCAATATCAATTGAGGAGATAGAAGAAACCATCAAAAGACTACCAACTAAGAAAAGCCCAGGTCCCGATGGGTATACAGCAGAATTTTACAAAACCTTTAAAGAAGAACTAATACCAATACTTTTCAAGCTACTTCAGGAAATAGAAAAGGAGGGAGAACTTCCAAATTCATTCTATGAGGCCAACATCACCCTGATACCTAAACCAGACAAAGACACTTCAAAGAAAGAAAACTACAGACCAATATCTCTAATGAACCTAGATGCAAAAATCCTCAATAAAATTCTGGCGAATCGGATACAAAAACATATAAAAAAAATTGTACACCATGATCAAGTAGGATTCATCCCTGGGATGCAAGGCTGGTTCAATATACGGAAATCAATAAATGTTATTCACCACATCAATAGACTTAAAAATAAGAACCATATGATCATCTCGATAGATGCGGAAAAAGCATTTGACAAAGTACAGCATCCCTTTATGTTCAAAACTCTAGAAAAACTAGGGATAACAGGAACATACCTCAATATTGTAAAAGCAATCTATGCTAAGCCTCAGGCTAGCATTATTCTGAATGGAGAAAAACTGAAGGCATTCCCTCTAAAATCTGGAACAAGACAGGGATGCCCTCTCTCTCCACTTCTCTTCAACATAGTTCTCGAAACACTGGCCAGAGCAATTAGACAGACGAAAGAAATTAAAGGCATAAAAATAGGAAAAGAAGAAATTAAATTATCACTATTTGCAGATGATATGATTCTATATCTAGCAGACCCAAAAGGCTCTACAAAGAAACTATTAGAGCTAATAAATGAATTCAGCAAAGTGGCAGGATTTAAAATCAACACGCATAAATCAAAGGCATTCCTGTATATCAGCGACAAATCCTCTGAAATGGAAATGAGGACAACCACTCCATTCAAAATATCTTCAAAAAAAATAAAATACTTGGGAATCAACCTAACAAAAGAGGTGAAAGACTTATACAATGAAAACTACAGAACCCTAAAGAGAGAAATAGAAGAAGATCTTAGAAGATGGAAAAATATACCCTGTTCATGGATAGGCAGAACTAACATCATCAAAATGGCGATATTACCAAAAGTTCTCTATAGGTTTAATGCAATGCCAATCAAAATCCCAATGGCATTTCTTGTAGAAATAGAGAAAGCAATCATGAAATTCATATGGAAAAATAAAAGACCCAGAATAGCAAAAACAATGCTAAGCAAGAAGTGTGAATCAGGCGGTATAGCGATACCAGACTTCAAACTATACTACAGAGCAATAGTAACAAAAACAGCATGGTACTGGTACCAAAACAGGCGTGTGGACCAATGGTACAGAATAGAGGACACAGAAACCAATCCACAAAACTACAACTATCTTATATTTGATAAAGGGGCTAAAAGCATGCAATGGAGGAAGGATAGCATCTTCAACAAATGGTGCTGGGAAAACTGGAAATCCATATGCAACAAAATGAAACTGAATCCCTTTCTCTCGCCATGCACAAAAGTGAATTCAAAATGGATCAAGGAACTTGATATCAAATCAGAGACGCGCCGTCTGATAGAAGAAAAAGTTGGCTACGATCTACAGTCGGTGGGGTCGGGCTCCAAATTCCTCAATAGGACACCCATAGCACAAAAGTTAATAACTAGAATCAACAAATGGGACTTACTCAAACTAAGAAGTTTTTTCTCAGCAAAAGAAACAATAAGAGAGGTAAATAGGGAGCCTACATCCTGGGAACAAATCTTTACTCCTCACACTTCAGATAGAGCCCTAATATCCAGAGTATACAAAGAACTCAAAAAATTAGACAATAAGAGAACAAACAACCCAATCAACAAATGGGCCAAGGACCTGAACAGACACTTCTCAGAGGAGGACATACAGTCAATCAACAAGTACATGAAAAAATGCTCAACATCTCTAGCTGTCAGAGAAATGCAAATCAAAACCACCCTAAGATACCATCTCACTCCAGTAAGATTGGCAGCCATTAGGAAGTCAAACAACAACAAGTGATGGCGAGGATGTGGGGAAAAGGGTACACTTGTACATTGCTGGTGGGACTGCAGATTGGTGCAGCCAATTTGGAAAACAGTATGGAGATTTCTTGGAAAGCTGGGAATGGAGCCACCATTTGACCCAGCTATTCCCCTTCTTGCTCTATTCCCTAAAGACCTAAAAAGAGCTTGCTACAGGGACACTGCTACATCGATGTTCATAGCTGCGCAGTTCACAATAGCAAGACTGTGGAACCAACCTAGATGCCCTTCAATAGACGAATGGATAAAAAAATGTGGCATTTATACACAATGGAGTATTACTCTGCATTAAAAAATGACAAAATCATAGAATTTACAGGGAAATGGATGGCATTAGAGCAGATTATGCTAAGTGAAGCTAGCCCATCCCTAAAAAACAAATGCCAAATGTCTTCTTTGATATAAGGAAAGTAACTAAGAACAGAGTAGGGATGAAGAACAGGAGAAGAAGATTAACATTTAACAGGGATGAGAGGTGGGAGGGAAAGGGAGAGAGAAGGGAAATTGCATGGTAATGGAAGGAGAGCCTCAGGGTTATACAGTGGAGGTGGTAGAGAGAGAGGAGGGGAGGGGAGGGGAGAGGTGGGGAGGGGGGAGGGTGGATGATGGGAAGGGCAGCGGAGCACAACAGACACTAGTATGGCAATTTGTAAATCAATGCATGTGTAACTGATGTGAATCTGCAATCTGTGTATGGGGTGAAGGTGGGAGTTCATAACCCACTTGAATCAAAGTGTGGAATATGATATGTCAAGAAATTTGTAATGTTTTGAACAACCCACAATAAAAAATAAAAAAAAAAATAAAAAAAATAAAAATAAAAAAAAAAAAATAATGTAAAAAGATTTCAAGTAAGATCAACCCAAAGACCCCGTGGCAAGACACCATGATTCCAGTTCCAAGGACAGAAAGCAACTATGACAAAGTACTAAAGCAGAGACAAGGACACATCAGGTATGGAGGAAGACCACTTCTAAGGACAGTGGACTCCTCTTCTGAAGTCACAGAGGTGACAAACTACTGAACGGAAAGACAAGACAAAACATGGAAACAGAATCTTAGGTGTGAAGCCAAGAGACGCACAAGACAAGGTGGACACAGGGACGTGATTGGGGGCTGAGCCAAGGGGAACCCCAACAGCTGAGGGTGGAGAGAGGTGCCCCGGGGCGGGGGCGGCGAGCTCAGGTTTCCTTCTGACACCCCTTTGCCTTGAGCTCCTGCCTCAAAGGCACCGGGACAGCAGCTCCCCCTGGTGGAGAACCGAGTCACAGGCCTACAGTCTTCCTGCCTGGGGCTGGGACCACTTCTCCATGGTGAGAGGACACAGGAGGGCTTCTTGGCTTCCCAAGCCTCATTTGCTCATCTGGGTTTGCCTCTTGGAATGTCCTGGTGGCTCTGTGGTGATCTGTAACGTGTGCAGTGTGTACCTGTGGGTCAATGCAGGTCAGTGTGACCCCAGGTGCCACAGGTCTGGCACAGAAAGACCCCTGACCATCCTGTCACCACAGCTGTCACTACCTTCTGTCACTACCTTCTTTCTGCTACCACCAGGGTTAGGGTTTGATGACTCTCTTTTCCTCTGCTGGCCTGGGGGCTTGGCCTTCCAGGTCCACACAGTGATATTAGTAAAAAAAAATCCCCTGTGGGTCTTTAGCACAGCGAGTTAGGGGGGCTGAGCCAAAGAATGTCTGCCATGGCATCTGCTATGTCCTGAAATGTTTCACATCATCTGATGTGTTGACCACAGGGAGCTAACGCTGCCTGCCACTGCTCTCAGATGAGCTTGCCTCATGCATGGGCTCAAGCAACAGCATCTCGGAAACATGCCCCCCCCCACACCCGGGGCTCTGATCCAGACTGGGCTTTGTTGTCTTCATTCGGTGCAACCCTCCAAGCCTGGCAGTGGAGATTTCCCTAAATATCTGTCCAGCAGTTTCCTGATTAGAGAGGAAGGTGCAGCGGCTAATGTCAACTGGGCCTCCAGCTGGGAGGTGCCATCTCCTTTGCCTTTGGAGTAGCTGCAAATATGGGCTGAAAGTGGCTTCATGTCTGTAGTGTTTCCTGGGGGAAAGGAGCACTTTCCTGCTCAGTGGGCCACCTCAATTAAGGGCTCTTAATTACTCCAGCATCTTTACTGCTGGGATACGATCACACCAGGTCCAGGGAATCCATCCCATTTCTCTCCATGCAGCTCTGCATCTGGACAGGGAGTCCTTGATCTCATTACCAGTGCGAATAAGGGGCCAGATTGTTTGGTGATTTACACCAGGCGTTTATCTCTGCTGAGCCCCCTAGCAGGTCCCCAAGGAGGCACAGTAATACCTGCCTTACGGGAAGTGGGAAGGGTACCGTCATTTCCTGCCTGGTGTGCACTGTTCAGAGAGACTTCTGTGTTTGAATCTCTTCTTCCCAACATCCTTAACAGGTGCAGATGGTATCATCCTCACTGCACAGAGGCCCCCAGGCAGATGGACACAATGTGACGACCCAGGATGTACCCATGTGGCCTGGGTTTGAATTGCTTTATGCACCACCAAATGCTTAAAATTGACTTCTGAACTAGTCAGAAAGGAAGGTATAAGAACCCAAAAGTATGCAAGGATTTGTCACTTGCTTGTAGAGGAATAGTTTTAAACAGCGAGAGAAGGAGATTTTGTCTTGAATAAGGATACTGTGCTGGTTCTCAGAGAGCTTCATAATCTGACATAATGCTCCATGTGCAGGCGGCTCTGTATAAATGGAATTCTATTCTGAAACAGATACTTAACATAAACTAGTATACATTTGCCCATAAATAGGTGGGCAGAGTTAATGCCTTAGTGGTCCTAGATATGCATGATTTTTTAAATTATTCAGGATACCAGCCAGCACATCTTTTTCCTATAGTAGAAAAAGAGATTAAAAAGTAACAAGATTGGCAAAGAGGAAATAAAAAAAAAGAAAGGGGAAAGTTTGAGAAAAACAGACACAGAAGATAAAACCCATTTGTGCACTTGCTAGAATAAAACCTGTAATAATGCTTTATTTAAAAGTCCTAGATGAGAATTAATAAAACTCAAGATCTAACTGAAAATAAAATTCAAGATGTGTTGCAATATATTATTCATAAGATGTGCTTCAGAGACAGAAAGCAGCTCTATTCATGAGGGTAAACTAAAAGTAATAAGGAAATTTAGTGGGGACCCTTGGATTAATTTGCCTGCTGATGTCAATTGGTGATACATAATGATAACTGAACTGCTTAGTACAACGGCACTTGAAGGGTACGTGCATTCTGCCATCCTAGCAGGACGGGCCACCTCACACAGGGTTCACAGATCCCTGAGGGTTGGTGTGGATGCTAGGCCTTATTAGGTGGGGGGTCTCATGCATGCTCTGTAATACAGCCTCAGGGCCCTCATCTCAACATGAAGCGAATATACTTCTGACAGAACTCTAATGCCGAGGACAGGAGCCAGGATATGTAGAAATTACATTGTTTGTCATATAGTAGGGACTATATACCATAATACAGCATTGACTATATGCACTCTCATAATACACACTGTGAATATATTGATTACATAACATCTACAACACAATATGTGATATACATAATATATAGGATTTAATGCAGTGATACGATCTGCCAACATTATTAAAATATAAGTGAATTTATCAACAAGATGCACTGCCCTAAAATCATGAAGAATGACGTCACTGGAACTGGAATACAGCAGATCACACAGAGGCTGTCTCCTCCTGAGACGGCAGTTGCCATAGATGCTTGGCACCATTTGCATCTCCTGTGACGTCGGCAGACATTGTTAATCAGTCAGGAATGTCTTTCCCATTGGTTTTCATTTTCAACTCAGCTCTTCATAGAGACATTACCCATCAATCATGGCAGGCTCAGTGGTGGTCACCACTGGTGGAGATCCCTGATGGTTACCAATTGAGACCCGTTTGCTCAAGATTTCACAGTCACGTAGCATAGAACTCAGTCAACTTGACACCGAGCTCAAAGTACAGTTCATCGCTCTGAGCTGCATACCTATGTGGGGTTTTCCCTTGGAAGAAGGGAACAGCCTCAAATAGGAGATGCCAGGATCAAAGTCCATGTTTTCTTCTTTTTATTTCTGGAAACTCCATATCAAATGACCCCTAGAGCAAGAAGCAATGTGTGACCAGGGTCCCAGCCATGATTTAAAGACCTGGTTCTCCTCCCTTGAAGTGGGAGATCAAGGGTGCTGGAGGTGCTGGCACACAGATGTCCTACTGGAAGAGAAAGCTGTTGAAAAAGAGGTTTGGGATTCTATCCAGGTGCAGATGAGAGATGAGAAAGGAGAGCAAAGGGCAACCTTTTTTTTCTGGAAAAAAATTAATGCTTCCAAAGTAAAGATATAAAAAAATGATTTTAAAAGCACTATGTAAGTCCTGTGGCTAAGTGCCTTATAAATGAATATTTTTAAATGAGGTTATTAAGAACAACTATAGAGCTATAGTAAGAAAAACAGCATAGCGCTGGCACCAAACACTCAGGAAGACCAGTGGAACCTAACAAAGGAGGACAATCCACACAGATACGATCATCTGAGACTCGACAACGGTGCCCCAACACACATTAGAGAAAAGATAGCCATTGTAAAAAATGACTGGGGAAACCAGATGTCCACATGTCAAAGAATGAAACTCCATCCCTGTCTGTCATTCTTCCCAAAGGGGATCAAAGACCTAGGAATTAGGCAAGAAATTTCGTCACTGCTAGAATAAAATGTAGGCTCCACATTCCAACATATTGGTGCAGGCACTGACTTCCTTAATAAGAAACCTAAAGCTCAAGAAATAAAACTAGGAATTAGAAAGTGTGACGGCATCAAATTAAAAAGCTTCTGTGCAGCAAAGGAAACAAGAGTGTGGAGAAAGAGAGTCTGCAGGAGGGAGAAGGTCTTGGCCACCTGCTCCTCAGATGGGAGATTAATATACAGAATATACAAGAACTCAAAAACTTAACCCCAGGAAACAACCCAGCTAATAGCCAGAGAACTAAACAGACACTTCTCAAAAGAAAAAAAAATACAAAATTCCATCAAATATATGAAAAAGTGTTCAACGGCTCTAACAATTAAGGAAAAGCAAATACAGACTTCATTGAGATTTTATCTCATGCCAGTCAGAATGGCGATTAACAAGAATACAAATGTTAACAAAAGCTGGCAATGATGGGGGGGGATGGTGAAGGGATACACTGCTGGTGGAAATGCAAATTAGGACAACCACTTTGGCAAGGAGTTTGGGAGTTTGCTGAAAAAAAAAATGAGAATGGAACCGTCATGTGACCCAGCTGTCTCACTCCTGGGTGTCCAAGAGAGCTAAAATCAGCATAGGCTAATTTGATAGCCACACCAATGTGTGTAACAGCAGGACTCACATTAGCTAAGTCATCCATCCAGCCCAGATGCCCGTCAGTGGACAAGTGCATAAAGGAAGTGTGGTAGAGACACACATGGAGTACTACGCAGTCACTAAGGGGAAAGGAATGGCATTTGTTGGTGAGTGGATGGAGCTGGAGAGCATCGTGCTGAGTGAACCAAAGAAAATCAGAGTGGAATGTGTGCTCTCATGTGCAGAAATGAGACCAAAACAAGGAGAACAAGAAGGGAGGGGGCATCCCACAGAAATACAAGGGGGATCAGTAGAGCAGAAAGAGAGGATGGGGGGAGGCAGGAGGGATGGGAAAGGGAGGAGCAGGGGATAAAATCGACCCAAGAGTGCTGTAGTCCATATATGAATATACCACAGGGAATTTCACCTTTCTGTATATCTGTAAGCAAAAAATAATAATAATAATAATAATTCAGAATTTAAGTTAGTATAAGGAAGGTCAAGGAGTGTATGGGAAAGGGAGCCCGGGAGGTAGGAGGTTGGGAAAGGGGGAGTACTGGGGACTGAAAGGGAGCAGATTATATCCCACGCTTATATGATTCTGTCAAAATGAGCCCCAGGATTGTGCACGATGTAATGCACTATGATGCAGAATACAATTGTGCTGAACTCTAATGCACTAACACCAAAGAGAATGCAGCTGGCTTAGGACTATGCAATAGTCTGGCTTAAGGTCACTGCAAGAACCTTGAACAGGATGCCGAGTGAATGAAGCCACACACAAAGGCCAAGCCTGCAATGATTCCATTTTCTAAATTGTCATAAGAGGCAAACCCTCACAAAGAGGAAATGGATGAGTGGTGGCCAGGAGCTGGTGGGAGGGGGGAGTGAGTGTCCAGGGCAGGGGATTCATTTTGGGGTGATGAAATGTTCTGGAATTAGATATGCGAGACTGTCCACAAGTCTCTAAATGTCTTTAAGAAGCACCGACTCATGTACTTTTAAGCGGAAGGCATTGGGGCGAGTGGGTCACATCTAAATAAAGCTGTTACAAACAAAAGCAAGGCCTTCCTTCTGAGCTTCTTTAATTATTCTGGTTGATAGAAGTCCAGTGAGCTTTGGGGTAAAACTAAGGCCAAGTACAGGGCGGGAAAGAGCAAGGCCAAGTGCTGGACTCCTACAAAGAGGGATTAGTGTGTTATTTCTGCTGCTTATTTTTACCACAGTGAGGCTGATGGGAAATGTGCTTCTAAATGTTCAGTGATAAGCGCTGTCCATCGAGAGGTTGCGATGTCCACTCAGAACACATTTAAGCAGTCCAACCCTGTGAAAAATGGGATCGAGTGTGAGTCAAACAATCAGAGAGCCAGGGGCGCTTTGATCTTGGGTTTGTACATGTTGACTGTGATCGGATGAGTCACGGGTCCCCGCAACTTGGAAACAGAGATGTCTCAGGGCATCCCTGGGCTCAACAGTACAATTCAAGGGTAGACAGCACAAAGGAATTGCTTTCCCACCAGCTGAAACAGAGTTCCCAAACACTGCTTAGAGACGATCTTAGTGCACATGTTGCCAGTGGACAAACATCTTGGGCAGAGGTGGCTTCTGAAGCCAGACGGCTCCCATCTATGAGAGACCTTGAACACATATGTCCTACTCTAGATGCATCCTTCACTCTTAGTCTTACCAGTGCCTCCCACCTGCTGTTCTAGCATCTCCTATAGTGCAAACCCAAATGCTCATGTTACTCTGTTCCTCCCCACTGCACTGCAAGTCTCCTCACAGTGCCTGAGTGAGTCCTGCATATCCCAGGGCATACTTCACCCTCAGAGCTGGGCTGCCTTCCCCTCTGCTGCCCCCACACCCCACTCCTTGCTCACTCTCTTGATGACTTTGCTCCAGAGCCTGGGACCTGACATCTGCCTTGAGCTGTGCTCACCTCCATGTTGCACCCCAGGGCCTTAACACATGCTTCTACCCTACTTGCAAGGATTCCCTGTCTGATTACTATAGGACTCAGCTGGGCTCTGCCTCCTGCAGGAGGGACACAGAAAATCCAACCACAGACTAGAATCCCATCCCATTGCTGCATTGATACGGTGATTGATTTCTGTGTGGGCACCTGCCTCTCGGAAGGGCAGACTGATGTATGTCCCAGTCCTCCCTGTTCAGAGCCCCGCAGTCAGCTGAGTGAAAGCCCCTCCACTGGGACCTGGGCTTGGGACCGGACCCTCTGCACCTGTCTGGTTGTAGCAGGGATCTAGTCTCGAAACTGGAGACTGTTGGCCTTGAGAAGAAACTGAGGCCTCTTCCTACAGGCAAGAGACCATGTCCCCAGGACAGCTGGTGACTTGCTCCCAGTGACAGTCTAGGATGGTCAACCCAAGTGTCCAGACCTCACGGCTTCTGTGGTTGAAGAGCACTATTCTGACTTCAGGTAGCAATCGTAGCCCCTTTGATCTCAGGGGAGGAGAATCCTGATTGCTTAAATATTGGCTTTTTCAGCCTCCCTTAAAGGTAGGGTGTTCACATGGCACAGTTTATACAAATAGAAGGAGATGCCTGATGGAGGGACACCTAAGACTTTCTTCATGGATTCAGAGATTTCTTTTGGGAAAAAAATTTCCCTTGTCCCCCGAATCTCCTTCATACATTGTGATGCTGGAGCAGCAGTAGCCATGTTATGACCAAGAGTTAGCACTCATAACATCAAAATAAAATAAATTGAGAATATGAGAGAAAGAAGATGCAATGATTATGAGTCCCTGAAATGAGCTGGTAGCCCATTCCCTTTGCACCGACCCTGATCAGAGTATAGATCAAGAAGTCATGCGAACCCTCCTGCCTTTGGGTATCCAAGAAGAGAAGCCTTTTCATTCTGAGGTCTAGCCGAGAAAATGTGAACCTGAAGGATGGGTGAACTGTGCTGGGTGCAATTGCTGGGCCGGCACTGGAAGTGCTTTCGACCTCCTCCTGGATCCCCAGCCGGTGCGCACTGGACTTAGAGCTGACAGCAGAGGAGTGAGGAGAAACATGAAAGCCCCTGCAAACCTGGGCTTTTAAGAAAATAACAATAAATTGTCACCAAACAAATATTCCCACACTTACATCAAAGAATTTTGCAGTGGCAACTGCAGCAAGGAAAATGATCTCATGCAAGATGTATGTGATTAATAAAGCATGAGCAGTTTTATTTAGCAGCATCTACCATTCCAAATTTTTTTTTTTTGCAACAGGGATTGAACCCAGGGGTGCTTAACCACTGAACCACCTCTGCTGCCCTTTTTATTTTGAGACAGGGTCTTGCTAAGTTGCTTAGGGCCTCACTAAGTTGCCGAGGCTGGTCTTGCCTTGCCTCAGTCTCCCAAGTTGCTGGGATTACAGGCGTGCACCACCACACCCAGCAAAACCTATTTTTAAGATAAACAAAACATGGAGATCTCTTCAAATACGGCAAAATTCATTTGCTGCCAAGGACAGTTCTTGCCCACACTGAGTCACATTTCTCATTCTCTAAATGGACACTGCCTCTCAATGTGACTCAGTCCCTCCATGACGAAATTGCATCTCTTCTGTATTTGGAGTGTCATTATTTAATAAAACTGCATGAGGATCATAATGGCTTGAGGTAAGAGAAAACAAATTTGCTTCCTCCCTTCCTGTAGAAAAATCCATGTGTCTTTCAGTGCGCTGAGAGTTTAATTTGTCACATTGCTAAGCACATTTCCTGAGTCTCTTCAGGGACAGGGACTACACCCGCAAGGTTAACACACAGCCAGACTCTGGTCATCCAGCCCTGAACGGGGGCTCCACCTGCACCTGTGACTTGCTGCTTAATGGAAGGACTCCCACCAGCAGGAGGAAGGGGAGGATTACAATTACCCTTCCCTGACATTAATGCCACTCTAGAATTCCTACGTCCAAGTGGAGGTCCACTTCCCCACAGGACTGAGACCTGAACGGAGGGGACCAGTGTCTCTGCTGCCATGCTGCTGGTGTCCCCAGTGTGTCTGAGGACTTCATGCACTGCCCCTTAATTATGCAAGTGCCCTCTTACATGGGGAGTGACATCTTATGGATCAAGAGCAGATCCCAGGACCACGAGTGTGGCAAATTTCCAAACATACACAGCAACAGGGCTTCCGCACTTCCAGTACCCAGAAAACAGACAGCTCACCTGAAGAACTGAGACAGCTTAAATCCAAGCCATCCACCCCCGATGTTAGAGCTGATGGCTGCAGACCATGTGTGCTCCTAGTATCTCCCCTGCTCCTGTGTCAGCCTGCTCTGTGACTTACCAGGAAAAAGTCAGTCGCCAATTTAAAATGGAGGGCACAGTAGAATTCCATTTCAAATTCTCAGTTTCTGCCTTCTGTTGAGAAGCAACAGCAGTATCTACCCACAGTGGTATTTCATTTCTCCCTGAAACCCGGCCCTGGTATCTATTAACTCCAGCTGGGACTTGAGCTCCTCCTATTCCCAGGTCTCCGAGTCCCTAGCTCTGGCAGGCATTCACTTCCCTTTGCAATAAACTAGACCAAAGCAAACCCACAGGAGTGTCTTCATATTCTCCCTTCCTGGGCGGGTCCTGTTACCTGCGGAGTGCACCGTGTTTCTCCCACGTGAGGGGCCTGCACCTGTCTCTGCTCGTGGTTAATGACAGAACTCTGGAGTCACGCTGCCTGCATTTGAATCCTGACCTGGATTCCTACCAGTTGCCTAATCTTGGGCAAGTTCCAGAACTCTAGGGAGCCAGTTTCTTTCCCTGGTAAACTGGGGATGACATCAGCAGCCACTTTGGGGGCCATGTGGGAAGAAATGAGATCATGTTAGCAGGCAGACAGTCCCGTCTCAAAGTCCCTGCTGTCCACTGGCCAGGCTTCTCTCTGTATTCACCACGACCAGGAGCACAGGTGGTCTGAGACAACTATGCCTGGCGGGTGCCACTCTGATGTCCCACCCCACGCCTCAGCTTTTCATCCCAGTGATCTGTGTAGCAGGTGCCAAAGGCAGGCAGCCAGCAAGGAGCAGGCTGGATGAGGAGGAAGGAGCTCGGGCAAGGCAGGGCTTCCAAAGACTCCTAACAGTGGACAGGGGAGGGGGGACCCCCAAGTCCCAGCTCTGGCAGGCATTCACTTACCCATGCAATAAACAGGGGGCCTCCTTGGTGTCACATATTCACACCCAGCTATGATGACTCCTGTGTCCCCTAGTCCACTCCTCAGCCCACCTAAGGCTTCTATGGCTCAGGGACCGGGGAGCTGTCTGTGACAGCACAGTCCAGGCCCCAGGGTGTGCAGAGCTGCATGATATGCAGGCAGCCCCTGTCCCCAAAGTGATCCATTCTGGGAGTGACAGAGCTGTGCCTGGCAAGCTGAGGGACATTGTTCCAGAAACGGGCAGGTGTGATTGCCACAGTAAACCTGGGCAAGCGTTCTGGTCAGCGAACTTCCTGTGGGCCAGGACTCTCTGGAGGGAGAGTGGAGACACCTGGGCAGGCTGGAGGAGGAACCCCTGAGAAGGCAGAGCCAGGGCAGAGTGCCTGCATGGCAGGGAGGTGGCACCTGTGCTGATCTGACACACCTGGCAGGAGCATCGCCCACTACTGTGCCAATGGCTGCATGAGGCAGGTACTCTGTCCTCCCCTCCTGTCCTATGGTTGGAGAAACTGAAGGGCAGGTAGGTTGGTGACTCCCTCACAGGGGAAGGAGGCAGGAACTGAACTTGGGACTCTCCCTTCCAGAGTTGGCTCTGCTACTCAGCCCTGCAGGTAGGTCCTCTTCATCTTCAGCTCCTGCTGAGCTCCGCCAGCCTAGCGTCCCCTCCTGCTGGGGTCCTGGTCAGCTCAGCCCATCCCTGTTTCTCAGTGTCTTGCTCTACCTGTGTCTGGCCACCCAGGTGAAACTGCAATTTAGTCGGGCTTCTAACCTCTACCAAAGGGCTTTTTTGGGAGGGTGGAGCAGTTGTGAGCAGAGACTTCTATAAAACACGCACCTCAGGTTGATGCGAGAAAATCCCAAGGTGGTAAATTGGGGCTGTTCCTGTTTGCTGCTCAGCCTTCACTGAGCTCCTCCCCACCTCTGCACTCCAGAACTGCAGTTAGCTTTAGAAAAGAATAAATATCTATATGAATTTATTTATTTTTCCCCCTAAACCAGGGGATGGTTGAGATGTAAAGATGACTGTGAAATCTCTGGGTGTCTTTTAGTGCTCCGACAACTTGGGGAAGCAGTTTGCATAATCCAGCCGGGCTGTGTGTAAATCAGGGTCCTTGCCAAGCCACATGCTGTCTGGAGAGAATATCGGCCACTGCCCACTAATCGCCCATTAGCAGCGTACACTGGTGGAGAGAGGAGCGGCTCTGTGAGTGGATTAATTGAAAATATTGCTGAGGGAGCTGGAGTAGTTTAGCTAATGAAGTTTGGAAAGTGCGCTCCATGGTTAGCAGTGATAATGAGAGGAAGTAGTATGATAAATACCCCTGCTGACATTTGATGGGCAGTTATCACCCAGAGGTCATCCCCATTTCCAGAAGTGGGAGCAGCCTGGAGGAGAGGTTGAAGTTAGGGACAGTGACGAAGTGGTCTCCTCTGGATCCTCTGGCCCTTAGGACACAAGCTTTTGGGGTCCAGACAAGGGGGGACCTCAACCGGAAGGGGACCTCAGCTACAGTCTGGCCTCCTCATCTTGCAGGGTGAGAACCGAGGCCTGCCATGCTGTGCTTGTCCCCAGGGCTCTCTGCAGTCCCAGGCTCTGGCCTAGAGTTCTTAGGTCCCTGCAGGCTCATGAAAGAATTTTTTCTTAAATTTTTGTGTTTGTGTTTTTTTCCTGCCCACATTATTTCCAGTCAGCTTCAGTAGGAGCATCAGCCTTCCCGGAATTACAAAGATTATTAAAGTTCATTCATTTCTCTAATACTTAGTATTTCTTGAGCTCTTATAATTTGACAATTATCCCTAAGCATATTAGTCATTTTATCTATTTTCTTGTAATTATGCTGCCGAATGAAACTGAATAAACCCAGAAGTATATTCTAATCACTTCTAGGTTCATCTTCAGATTTAGTACAAATACATGTAAAATATCCTAGCTATGAGAGTGATTGTTGTGAAATAAAAATTCATGTTCATCCGAGAAATAATATCTGTCGCGACCCCTTGCCCACAAGGAAGACGCAACTCGAGAATCTTCTTTCAACAGTTTATTCAGGTCCCTGGATATTTCTTCTTCTTCCTCTCGGGTGCCCCTCCCAGCCTTAATAAAGCATCCCAAGCCCCAATGCAAAGCTGCCGCGTGGAACTTTCTCACAGGGTGGTGAAAAATCATGTGCCAACTTTCCCAGATAAGAAATTGTTTGTCACAGACCACAGCGGAGCCAGCGCCATCTTGTAATGGCGACCATAATCTGCAGAAACGGCAGAAGTGGCTCACCACAAATATCAGTGATGAAATGACCAGCCACTCCTCTGTCCTAAGCGTCACTTCTCCCGGAGTTCTCAACATTCTCTGTTTCCTGCAGTTCTCCCTTTTGCAATGTGGACCTGTCAGTATGTAACAGAACTGGTACTTCTCAGTCATTGTCCTTACTGGGACACGACACAGGTGAGTAACTAAAGCCACAGCTGGTCCTTGTTCTGCTTCCAAACACAGGAAGAGTCACTGCTGAGTTTTGTTTCCTTCTTAAAGGGCGACAGCTCGAAGCTCCATCTTCTCCTGCACCACCCTGTTAGATCCTCCTCCCCCTCCTCTGTGCTCTATCTGGGGTAGCTCCTTCACAACTCCAGTCCTGTGTTGGCATTGCCAGGGGCTGGGTGGAATTCAAATGATCCTCCAGTGAGAAGGAAGAAAGGATCTTTCACCTAGATGCTCAGGATTCCTCGCTGTTAGGGACAAGTTTACATCAGCTTTGGCTGGATACAAAACCAGGTAGCATCCTTCCAAGGCTTTGGGAAGAAAAAGGAGGATGAGGAGGAAGAGGAGGAGATAACAGGTAGCATTAAAACCCTTAGCTTCTATCAGCCATTTTTTTTTGCAAGTAGTTGGAATTAAACAATTTTTAAAAAGAAGGTGTTTTTTTGATTTACACTTGAGTTTTCCCTTCTAGGTATCTCAGAAGATATGCAAGGATGGGGAACAATGGCATGTTCTCTCCCCTTGACTTAACTCTACTGTCTAAATTACAAGTGATTCACAAGCCTTCAGAAGTGCGGTACCTGACAGTCCTCTCTGTTCACAAGAGTCGAAGACAGAGGGATGAAACCAAGACAGTGGGACATGGATGCCTCTTGTCAGGCCATGGGTGGCCTTGGTGGCTGACAGCTCCCAGAAGGGACCCTGTGCATCTTGCCCCCTGGTATCTATGAAATCAGAATTTACCCTAGGGTCATTGAATGTGTTTCCTGTTCCTTCATACTGTCTTTTTAAAATTAGCTGCACCTTGGGTTGTGTTGGAGAAATAAGACTAAAACCTAAACAGAACCCCTTCCCAATCCAGAGAATCTGTCCCAGAGCTAAAAGAGAAGGAAGACAGTGTTGTCACTGAATGGGCATTAAACCAGCAATCAAGGCATGCAAGGGCACCTGCTCAGAGGTGGCCATGGCAGAAGGAAGCCTCACTCTCTCACACAGCCAGGCAGCACCACCATCTCACATGTGTTCTCAAGAGAAGCGACAACTTGTCCTCTAGTCACAGAATGCACATTAATCTCACCTGCACTTGGGTTGTGCAAAGGAAAAGCAGAGTGTTACCTTCATGGCAGAAGGTAGTTCTGCGGCTGGAGAGAGGGGTCCTGAAGGTCCCAGGGAACTTGGGGGAGAGGGCCCTGTCTTCCCAGATGACGGCATTCCAAAGAGAGGACCCCCAGCTCCTCCAGGAAGACATGCTGCATGTTAAAGCTGGAGGAGACTTACTGAGCATTTAAAAACAACTCTATTTCCATACACCAAGCAAGGACCGAAACGTTTTCTAAACTCAGTGATCCAAGAGAAGTGTACATGGGGCAGGGGTAGCAAGTGAGGGGACCCTTCTGCTTTTGTCAAGAGTTAAACCCTTATTTTTTGTTGGGGGACAATTCTTAGAGGAGTTCATTGTCTTGTCTAGAACATTTAATAAGTATTATTTTATGTGACTTCACTGCATCTTAAATATAACAGATTTCAGGTATTTTCAAAATGTCACTTTTCACAGCTCCCAGCACACTCAGTGGGGGTCTCACTAGTGCACTTTGCACCTGCTGTGCCTTGCTGCTCCATGCCCTTCCCTGTCTCTGCCGTTGAAGCCTCTGCACATTTTCCCCCTTTTATGGTACTTCATGAATGAGTAAATGCCCTCTCACAATTCTTTGCACTCCTGGACATTGTCTGAACTGTCCGCTAGCAACTCCTTTACCTGTTCCATGATCATCTGCCCCCACTGCCTCCTACTTCATAAACTCCAGGAGAAGTAGTCAGGACTTTCAACTAGTGCCTCCTAATGGATGCCCAATGAGTTATCACACATGAGTCAAGCTATTTTAATATATGGACATTTGAAGACGAGACACTGATGTGCATTATGAATGCATGTTGGTGAATGCTACGCACAGTTTCGTAGACAGTGCAGCTAGCCCATGACTAGGTAGCAGGATGGCAAGGCTCCTGGGCTGTCTCATGAGTCATGGGCATGGGATGCCATGGGTATCTCACAGCTTAAACTGCAGCTTCTACTACAGCCCGTTTCAGACAGATAATTGCTCATCAGATGGCCATTAGTCTTATTTCAGTGTTCAGCTAATTTTACAAAGACAGTGGCACTAATATTCGGTGAATAGGAGTTTTCCTTTCTGGAGCTTTTATTTATCCATGAAATGGGTACATGTCACCTCTTAAAGTGACATAAGTCACCACGGAGGGTGTGCACAAACCTTCCGGGGTGTATACAGTTGTCTTCCTGCCTTGTTTACTCATCCTTTGCTGATTGAGACCCCCTGCAGGACTGCATAGGGTAACTTTCCATTGCACCTGTGATGGGTGCTACAGAGGGGAAAGGGAACTTGGAGCACATGTTCTGTTACAGATGGGGCTGCCCAGGGTGTGCTCTGCAGCCCTGGTAACACCTCCATGTGGGGTCGGGGCAGCAACAGCAGACAGAGCCTGCCTGGGTGTGCGGCCTCCCGCTGGGCATTACAGAGGAAGTCATTTCAAGCTCCATTAAACCATGATTCATGTTTGCTTGCTGATGTACAGATTATTTTGACTAAATACATTTGTTTCCAGGAGCTGATATGCTTCAAAGATTGTGTGCACAAGTGTTGGGCAGGACACCCTAGTTATTTTGAGGGTTTTAGATCTCTTGAGTTATGTGCCAGTGGCTAAGAGGGACATAAATCCTTATATTCAACTTGGAGCAGGATGCCGCGGCACTACAGTATTTAATTATTCAGCTGTTGTAAGCAAATGTCCTCAGGTCAGCTCTGTTACTTGACTTGACATTCAGAAATGCTGGGCCGTGTTTTTGTAGTGTGACACCATTTGCAAAGGCCAGGACTCAGTCACTCAGCCTGCCTCTGCCTGCCCCGACTAGCATGGTTAATGCCCCTATCACTGCTCTAAAGGGGACACATTTAAATGTTTCAAGATGAGCAAATTCCTGGATCTTTCAGTAGAGATGTCTCAAGGTCAAGGAAGTTCACATATAAAACAATCTGACCTACTTTTTTAAAAATTCCAAATATGACATCATTTTTAACAATTTTCTTTAAACTCATGATTGGTTCTTAGTTCAGTTAGAACTCTCAACATTCTCTACAAAAACAAGCAGCACCAAGGGCCTAATATTCATCTTTACAACGTCACACAATCTGTAGATCTCCTTCTTATAATAACGATTACACTTTATCTGTCATCTTCCATGTTCTGGGCTTGGAACAGGGGTAACACCTCCCTTCTCCTTGTAACAGCTAACCACATGGCTAACCTCAATGGGGGACTTATTACGTGTCATGCACAGTCTTTTGAAATACACATGACTGATTGATTTAATCCTACCTGCCACCTATGAGATAGATGACATTCAATTTAGTTTTTAATTGCTGTGGTAATAAATCACCACACTCTGCGATGCTTAAAAGAACACCAATGTATTACTATACAGTTGCATGGTTTAGAGACCAACAGATCTCACCATGTTAATATCCAGGTGTGGGCAGGCACGAGGACTATCCACCCTGGGGAGAATGAGGTTGGAGGCCTATTTAGGCTGTGGGCAGACTTGAGTTCCTTGGGTTCTGTAGGGATGAAGTCCACAGATGTTGGTCAGAACATCCCCACAGCCATGTGTGGTCCTGCCCTTCCTGACCTTTGTGATCTCAATGCCAGGGTGTTAAGCAGCACGTGCCAGTCCCGGCATGAACAGGGCCTCATTCATTTCATTGATCTCCTCACAGCATGACGGAGCTATTGACATGTGTGTACATGAATTAACACATTGGTTTGCTACCAGAGGCCAGCGCTGGATGTGAAGAGAAGCAATTTCTAGAGGACACTCAACATAAACCTAAATCCATTTATTTCTGAGACTCACTGTCTGGAGAATTCCAAAGACCCTGGGTGGTACAGTCCTAGAGTGTTCCCATCTGATTAAAGTCACCCAATTTTAATCCTTGGGATGGATCCTGAGTCAATGTAACAGAGAACTAGAAAAATTATGGGGTGCTGTTTCAGTTGATCTTCTTATTTCCAAAATTCCTGTTTTATTTTTTAATCCAAAATGCTACTTCTGTGAAGCCCTCCCAGTTCCATAACATCTATTTTCTTAAATATATTAATTTTAGTCTTTAAATCCATCCTTAAAATGAAAATATTGGCACAACTCTTGAGTCTGTCCTGCTTGCTTTTGTTTTTTTTTCTCTGAGTCTATTGTCTCTGGATTCTCTGGAGCTTTTTGATTTGATTTAATGTTGGATGTTTTTATTAAAAAAAAATTGAGACTCAATACTGTCATAGTCTTTTAAAGGCATGTTGTATTTAGCTTTGGGCCTGCAGTTAGATTGAGGGCAGTCAACCTTAATCCAATCACAAATTGAGTTGAGTTGGTTTGAAATGTCATTTTTTGTCTAAGGGTTTATTTCTGGTTGGCCCTTGTCCCAGGCTCACTGTCATCCAGGGCTGCGCATAGAGAACCTGTGTCGGGAGCTGTCAAGACCTGATGCACCAGGTTCTGAACAATTATTGCATTCAGTCTGGCATGGCAGTGCCAGGTCGCAGTAACTTGGGGGATACCCCAGCTAGGATAACAAGGTGCGGCTCCAGAAGTAAGCGTCACCTGCTGGGGTTGAGTTACATTCACCTGTTCCTTTGTAATCCTACCCCTTTGCTCTTTGGAGATAGAATGTTCCATGGAACCTCCCCTTGTGTGTCCCCTGTATAATAATAAAGCATTCCAGTGGCCTCCTCTCTATCCACGGACCCCTAAGTTTGGAGAGCCATCCCTGGATTTTGAAAAGGCACTTCTGTGTGTTCGAGTGCTTTCTTCGCAGTTTTCTTAAGTTATTGGAATAGTTAGATTTTGTGAACCCAGCCTTAGGCCTCCAGCTAGGATAGATGGTGATAAACCCAGATTTTGTTTCTAAAGCCTGACTTCTTGGCAGGCTCCATCTCTAATTTTGACTGTTTAATCCACAAAGTCTGCTCAGCCTCTCAAGAAGCCCCTTAGAAGCAACATTCTGCGGGCCTTCTCTGCACATCAGCACAGCGGGTTTAAGAGATGGTGTGCGCCCTGCCTGTGAGCAGGGCTGAGCCCTGGATGACCCGGTTTCTCTGTGGCTCTCTGTGGGGTCATCATTTTGGGTGCTTTGGAGGTCTGAACTCCAGCTGTGTCTAGCACCCTGGGGAGGCTTCTGGACCCCTGCTTGGCTGCAACAGAGGCCCAGCCTTCTGCCTGGCTGCCAGGACCCTCTCTTGAGTTCACAGTGAAAATCCTTCCAGGAGAGGAGCTCCTATCAGTGAGTTCTCCTCCTGTGGAAGATCTTGTTCACGTCTTGGTTACCGTGGTAACTTCAGATGCCCTCCAATAACTCTTTTCAAGTGCAGATTTTCTAGTTTTTCCCAGCAGCAGAGAAGATTTCTGCAAGCCCCCTTGCCCCCCCCCCCAGGGGCGCCTGTGCCCCCATGGCCTTCTTTTGTTCCAGCTCCAGTTCATTGACTCTTTTATTTTTAATTTAACTCTTCATTGCCTGGTTTAAAATGTTTATTTAGACCCTACACATGAGCCCCCCACAGTCAGTTGTCAGGCACAGAATTAGAGAAGGAGAAGCGGGTTTCCATCCACCTGACGGCAGTCATAGCATTTGGAGCTGTGGGTTTATGTCGGCTCCTTCAATAAGTCTTCAAAGAGCTAATTCACAGTTGGTTCTGGAGTAGTGCAGCCCTCAAGTAGCTTTTCCATTCCCAGGAGGAGGTTTTCCATTGACCTCTGCAAGGAGCCTCTCAATGGCCTCTACAGTGGTCCTCAAACCAGGCACCTGGGAGGGCGGGGAAGGAAAGCTGTACATTGGTTGAGATTCGCATTGTTTTCTCAACTAAAACTGAAAATATCCTCTCTGTTTGGATGGGTTTATTTTTATAAAGCAGTGTAGAGACAACCCAGAGCCTCGGGTCACACTGAAGAGCCCCTCCTGCGTATTGTTCCCATGGCTATGCAGAAGGGGTCACTGTCTTCAGCATCCAGACTGCACGAGTCAACCAGAGGCTCAGGCATGGTGTCCATCCAGAGGCTCTTTGCAGACTGTCCCTGGGCGCACATCCGTGTGCAGGCGGGATGCTTACCTCAAAGAGCTAGTCGGGTCCCGAGAGCTAGCCTCAGCGCAGAGTCAGCATACACCCCACAGGTCCCCTACTCTGACCAGCCTTTGAAATGGTACAGTTTTACTGTGATTCCACCCCTATGTCATTTCTTTTAAGTTGAGAAAATAAAATATCTTAAAGGAGTAAAAACTGGCATTGAAGTAGGAAGTATGTAAGTGGGATCTACTTGAGTTCTGGATACTTAAAGACCTTTTTTATTAATTTTTTTAAGTAAATGACAGCAGAATGCATTGCAATTCATATTACACATATAGAGCACAATTTTCCTATCTCTGGTTGTATATAAAATATGTTCATGTTCACACCAATTTGTGTCTTCATACATGTACTTTGGATAATGATGCCCATCACATTCCACCATCCTTGCTAACCCCCTGCCCCCTCCCTTCCCCTCCCACCCCTCTGCCCTATCTAGAGTTCATCTATTCCTCCCATGCTCCCCCTCCCTACCCCACTATGAGTCAGCCTCCTTATATCAGATAAAACATTCAGCATTTGTTTTTTGGGATTGGCTAACTTCATTTAGCATTATCTTCTCCAATGCCATCCATGTACCTGCAAATGCCATGATTTTATTCTCTTTTATTGCTGAGTAATATTCCATTGTTGATATATGCCTCATTTTCTTTATCCATTCATCTACTGAAGGGCATCTAGGTTGGTTCCACAGCTTAGCTATTGTGAATTGTACTGCTATAAACATTGATGTGGCTCTTAAAGACCTTTTGTTATTAAACAACACTGGAATTTTTCTCTACTTCAGATTTAGTCACCACTCAAATGACACCTGAGCATTAGTTAGTTTTGCAGATTCAATGGTTGGCAGCAGCTGAGCAGATAATTGCTCCACTCCTTGACTTTGGGGCATTCTCACCTCTTCCTGAACACGACCCTCCTCCTCATTTTTGTTGGTAGTAAAATCAGTATTAATTTTTAATTATTTTTTCCACTTTTAAATGAATACATTTATGGGATACAGTATTAATCAATCCATGCTTACTGTGTGTAATAACCAAGTCAGGGTCATTAACTGTTCCCTCCTCTTAAACATTTTAAAAAGAATTTTTGTAATATTTATATATATATTTATGGGGAAAAGTGTTAAATTTCAACACATGTGTAGAATATATACTGATCAAATCAGGGTAATTAACATTTCCATCTCCTTATTATTACAGTGTGTTTAAAGGCTTTGAGCTCCTGTCTTCTAAGCATTCATAAATTATCAAACAGAAATTGCGAACTATTAAATACTCTCTTCTGCAGAATAAGAATTTATTCCTTCTAGCCATTGTGTCTGAGTACGGGGCCTCCCTCTAC
Organism: Marmota monax; assembly: GCF_021218885.2. Classification (NCBI taxonomy): domain Eukaryota; kingdom Metazoa; phylum Chordata; class Mammalia; order Rodentia; family Sciuridae; genus Marmota; species Marmota monax. Next base: position 327,590 of record NW_026692512.1, read on the forward strand.
CTCCCCAAGTTCTTGCCCTTCTTAGCCTCTAGTAATCACTATTATACACTCCAACTGACTTGTGCTTCTTAACAATCATGTAGGAGAGAGACAACATCTGGTATTTTTCTTTCTGACTAATTTCACTTAACATGATAGGATAACAATTTTTATGGCCAAATAATATTCCACTGTACATACATACCACATTGTTTTTACCCGTTCATCTGTTGACAGGCATTTGTTACGAATAAGGCAGTGATGACGTGGGTGACCCCCCCAAACTGTCCTTACCAACACTGTGTGAGAGTCCCTTTCTTTTCTCCGTATCCTTGCCAGCATTTGTAAATTTTCTTAATTACTAATAAAAGCATTCTTGCTGGATTGAGATGATATCTCATTGTGGTTTTGACTTGCATTTCCCTAATTCATTTGAGCATTTTCCCATAAATCACTTGAATTTGTTCTTTTGAGAAGTCTTACTCATGTCCTTGCCCAATTTTTAATTGGATTATTGGAGTTATTTTGGTAGTTGTTATTGGATTTTCTTATGTTCCTTATATATTCTGCATACTAAATAGGGAAATGATTCCAGAAGCAGACAGAAACATTTCAACACAGATTCACTGTTTGGGTGGAAAACCCACCAGAGTAAAGACGACCCACAATTCTCGGATTTTCAAACCCTGTTTCTGCATAGGTTTCCAAAACACGAGTCCACATCACAAGAGCTCTCTCTTCTTGCATCGTCCCTGTTTATGAAGACTGTGGTCACTAGGTGATATTCCTGGAGCTGGCCCCTGGCTCCCTGTGTCCTCTTTGGACCTGGAGACAAGGGGAGACGGTGATCGCTCCTCCTGGTTGGATTCCCCAGCTCCACCCTGCAGCTGGGCAGGACTCCTGGTGCTCAGGAGAGGTTTCCCCTGCCCTTCCTCCAAGTGATGGCCGCATGCCCATGCCTACAGACCCTGGCATCCTCTGCTCGCCCATCCACAATTAGGCTCATCTCTCTTATCCCTGAACCCGCAGCTTCTGCCCTGCTACCTGGTGTGCTGGGGTCTCCATGGAAACCATATTGGAAACTCAGAGACCAGGGGCTGAGGGGCCCTGCATTGAGGGTGATTTTACCTATCTCCTCGAGACATAGGAATATAATGGTTTGAGTTTGCAAAGAATCAGTAGCTTCCTTTCCCTTAAAGAAATGTCCAGAAGTTTTTCCTCATTGGTTATAGGAAGACGAGTCTGGGAAATATGTGCTCATCCAGTTTCTAGACTCATGGCATAAATCTGAAGGAGTAAGTGAGATCCACAAATAAAGCAAGTCCCTCCATGCTTTCAATCTGCAAGCATGATGATGAGACTGTTGGAGAAGTTTCAAAGGCATTAGCATGCACAGAGAGGGAAAGAGAACCACTTTTCCCAGTGCTCCACTCCCCCGAGGTAGCTATTGCTGGCATTTGGGTGTCAGACTCCCAGACCCAAATGAGTATCTGCAGCTAGGAGCAGATGGTGAACAGTTCTGGGACAGGTTTACTTGTATGAGGTCACCACCAATACACTAAAGGCAGGTGCAGTCTGTCTTCCCTCTGATGGAATGAATCCTTCCCCGCGGCCTCATTGCATTCAGGACTCTGACACAATATTGCTTCCACAGAAAGGACTTTTATGACATTCTAACTAAAACTCTGCCTCCCCAGAGATGGTCTAGTTTATCCTTTGCTTTATGACCCATCAGAGCAGACTCCTTGCCTGGAGAGCTGTTATCTTGTATTTTTGTATTGGTTTTATTGACCATCTTTCCCTAATTGAATATATGCTCCATGGGGTCAGAGGCTTTGTCCCTTTGGGATGTGGCTATACCACAGTGCCCCCATGCCAACCACAGACTCTGACCTCGATGCTCATGGGCTTCAGTGAAGGAAAGAATCCATGGATGAAGGCAGCTACCCACCACAGGTGTCTCTCCTGTCATATCCTGTGCTCAGAGCCAATGTCTCCAACTGCTTCCATAAAATTGTTTCTCCCATTTGATCTGCTCATCATCTGGGGGCAGGGTCTCTTATTCAGTTCTGAGAACTCTGGGCAAGGCATTGGAGCTGCCCCTAAATAGGAACACACGTTCTCCTCGGTGGAGGCCAGGCGTGTGTTACCTGGCGGGATGAAGGACCTGGACATCAATAGATCATACTGATGCCATTGTTTAAGTAACCTCTCCTCCACACCATTGCTTTCAAAAGTGGAGCAGTCTTTGGTCTCCAAGAGATCAGGAAAGAGACTGTAAACCCACTAACAGTTAAGTTTCATAAACTTAACTAATAGTTAAGTTTATGAAAGTAACAGACCCTCCATCCTCCATCTATCTCTGGTTTCTAAACTGCCTGGCTTCTTTTACTAAAGATATATTTAATTTCTAAAATTAGGATAATAATAGGATCTACTCCATAAAGTTGAGTTGTGAGAAGTAAATGTTAATCTATGCAAAGTACATGGTCACCTGTCACATGGTAATTTTATATTTTACTATTATTATTATTACTGTCATAGTCATTTTTATGATCTATAATAAGGGCCTCTGCTATTTTTACCTCCCATAATGTACTGACTAGGTGAATGCTCTCTTAACCTATTGACTTTACCTCTGAACATTCTTGCATAGTCTCAAACATGAACTTTTGGGGAACACCTCATATCTAAACTGTAACAGCCAGTCATGTGCTGGGACCTATAGATTGAAAGATTCTATCCCAGAAACAGACCTGGACACCTAAAGAAGCAGTGCTTATTAGATAATCACTTTTCCCTCCTTCCTTGCTTTCTAAAACCCCCATTGAATTTGGTATATTCAATTTTATTTTTCCCACTGGTTTCAGATTATTCTGGTATACTTCATCTAGTTTAATATTAAAATTCTGAAAGTTTCTTACACTTAAACCAGGCAATTTTATTCACCAAATGCAAAATCCCTTTTTAAAAAATTTTGTTTAAAAAGTTTATATACATATTTTCTTTAGTATATTCTAAATTTCAAAGTGTCTATTTATGCTTTTATAGAAAAATCTCATTTCTTTGGCACAGACAATGTTTTCTTTAAAAAACAGAATAAATTATAATGAGAACTATCCATCGGGAAGATGCGTAAGACTGTGGATCAAGAACCATTTGGTTCATGTATTCCTAAGGTTAATCAGACAAGATATATAGCTGTGGGTTTTACTTCTTACTTGGGAGATACATTTAAAAATATGAAAAATTAGCAAGATACACATGAAAACAAACCTACCAACTCAGCAGAATTCCAGTCGAAGTCCCAGCTCTGCATAAAACCAAAGGATTTGGGATGAGTCTTTGAATCTTCTACTTTCTTAGAATCAGGTACAATTTTGATGCTAATTTCTACCAAATAAAGGTGGTACAATGATTAACAGAATTTTCTCCTTTGTGTTGTGGATAAACACATTGTGCTTTAGCCAGAGATGGTCACATAAAATCATAATGGGTCATAGGATTTTTCAAAATTAGTGGTCCTAAAATATTTGATTTCTACAAAAGGTGTGTATCAAAGACTTCACAAAGTTTTGAGCCATTTTAAGTAGTTTATAAAATGCATTCTTGAAATATTTGTCCTCTGAAGATTTTAATTCTGATTCAGTCATTTTTAGAAGATGTTACTTTTATCTGAAGTTTTTACATATAAATTATCATGTTATCTTTATTAAATAAAACACAACAGTTAGGTCATTCCAGAATTACCTCAGTCTTGACTGTGAGGTCATTTTCTATCAAGTGCAATCTAGGATGTGGGACACGTCTACATCCAGAAAGAGGCTGATAGCTTTAATTGTGCAAGGAATGTGTGCTGTGTGCATCCCAACACAGGAGGCCAGAATGCGGGTTCATTGAGGCTGTCCTTACATTCCTCGTGGTCACTGGCCTTAAAGACAAGAATCCATCACTACACAGGGGCACAGTGAGGAGTCAGCTTTCAACACAAGAAGTGCAGCTGCAACCAAATCTCCTGTAACTCATGCATTTTTACTGAAAATGCCTAAAGAACCTTTATATTTAAATATAAGAAGAAGAAAAAAAAAAACAGAAGTGCTAAAGTCTTAATGAGGCAAGTACAAAAGAAGGACATTTTCTTAGAGCCCCTTAAAGCTGGTGGTTTTCCCACTGTGCAGTGCCTCTGAGCTCATTTAATTCCAATGGTGAAAATGTCATGATTGGCCATAAAGGTCAGGGGGTTGTTGTTTGACTGTTGAAGTTTTCTAACATTAAAAACTTATCTTCATATGGTCACAGGAAAACCTTCTGTGTGTTCCACTCTGATGATCTCTGCCCACTTTGGCTGAATAGTTGTCTTCTGAGTGAGAGAAGGTGTTGGTCTCCATGCAGGAAGAAAGGTTAGCATCTGTGCTGAGACCCAGTGCTCAGGGGAGGAGCTGAGAAGTTGGGTATTGGATGGAAATGCATGGAGGGGGCACCCCCCACAGGTGCCCAGGTCTTAATCCAGAACACATTGGGAATTGATTATAAGTCTATTTTATTACTCTAGATTGGGAGGGGCACTATGGAGTAGATGGAGTTCAGGATGTTGGTCAACTGACATCAAAAGAGGAAGATTATTTAGAATTTTCTAGGTGGGCCTAACGTATCTCAATGGCTAAAAAGTCTTAATGTAGAGTGTCGTGGACGGGAGCAGTGGAAGGGTCAGGGCTGGGGAGGCATTGGGAGGACACTGCTCGAGGCTGTGCTGGCTTTTGAGGTTGGAGGGTGGGCTGTGGGGTCCGGACAGCTTCTACAAGACTGAAGGGGAGAGCAATTTTCTCCTGACCTTCTAGGAGTTACCTGGAGTTCTGACACAAATGTCAACCCAGAGGCCCGGGTATGTCTTCTCACCACTGACCTGTAATGCAGTCAGTTTGTGTCATTTTAAATCATGAGATGGTGGCAATTTGGCATACAATTGCTTTTAAAAATAAAAATAAAATAAGTAAAACAAACAAAAAACACCAACCAAACTACTATAGGGAGCTTGATTGAAAACTGTGAGGACCCCCTCACATCTGAAATAAACATATCTTTTATTATTATTATTTTTGCTGTGAACTACTCTCCCCTTGCCCTCTCCCTGGACCCCACAACCACATATTTCTTTGACCTCATTCTTGGAACAGCCACTGCTTGTTGGAACCTGAGCTGTCCATTCAGTCCCCACTCCCCGAGCATGGCCATGTTTTGAGGGTGTCCAGGGCACCTTCTCTGGCATCTACAACAGTACATGGCAACTCCTAAAAGGGATGCTCAGACCACAGAACCATTAACCTTACAAAAATACAGTTTTTGATAATTCCTAGTAAGATTAAGGCAGCTCCTTAGCTTTAGAAAATCTGTTTAGATCTTGGTGAGAGGGATTTTCTCTTTCTAGAGACCTTTGGGCACAACCTTGAGAGGTACAATGGCTGAGACCATCTAAGCAGATTAACCAGGATCAAGGAACCCCACATCTCCAGACTGATGCAAATGTCCCCACCTGCGACCACTGCAGGACAGGTGACCTTGCCTGTCTAGGCCTGTAACGGGGCCTGGCAAGACCTAAGAGGCCACAGGCTCCGGGGCTCCTTATCTGCAAACAAGCAGATTTCTGTATGTCAAGAAATAGTGCGCAACCTCAGAGTCACCGCTATTTTCAGTTCTATTATGAACCAGGGATAGAATGCAATCTTGACTGGTTCTGTGTACCCTGGGCCCTTGGGCTGCTGCACAGGACACCCAGGACACCTGCAGTGCCTCCTTAGAGGGAGCCCTGCACAACTCTCCAGGGCTCCAATTACCTGAGCTGCAGGGAGTGGCTTCCAACTAACAGGAAGCAGAGATTTAGCTCTGACCTGTATTTAGCTACCCTTCTCAATGCCCCAGACCCAATCTACAGCAGTTCTTGGGAGTAGGAAGAAATGTCACTGTGATGGGCTCAGGGGACATGGAGTGCCCCTTTGCAGAGACTCTCAGACTGCTGGCATCTCCCAAATCCCTTGCTCATTCCCACTCTGGTGACTATCAGGACTCCTAATGGGTCCATCAGGTTCTGAGCCTTTGGAGGGGGCCTGGCACACACTGCAGGACAATCTGCCAGCCTGCCTTCTCCTGCTACCCAGGGCAGAGGGCTTCTCTCCACACTGTAGCCTCACGTGGTTGCTCCCTGGTTGCTCTCTGGTGAGGCTCTTGGGGTCACAGCCTGGTTTTCCCTTTTGCCTCTGAATGAAGACGCAGATTAGCCGAGGTGGTCAGTTCAATAATTTATTTGTTATTATTGTCCTGAAATTCAGGCAAGTGCAGTACCCAGGAGTCAAATGGATTTTCCAGACTTCCCACGGTGCTGACTTCTTCTGGCTGGTGCAGGCCCACTCGGGACTCACTCCACTGGGTCCTGCCACCAGCACCACAAATGCCCGCTTCCTATCCACCCATGTCCCTGACATCTCTCCGGGAAAAGGCCCCCCTCCAAAGCACAGAGAGGGCTTCTGTCAGAAAAACAGATGAGCTTGTTGATGAAAGGGATGGAAATTTGAGTCATAATGAGCTACTGTCTCATAAATGAGAGCTAATTACATTGTCAGCACTATTTACAATTTCATGTCAACCAAGATAAAATCATCCTGGTTAAGTGCAAAGAAAAATTACATTTATTTAGCGCTTATTAAGATTGCGATCCAGGAGACTCCAAATTCACTTAGCTTTGAAAATGTGTTCCAAGGCTTTGGAAGAGAGAGAGTGGCTGTTTCACAGCTCAGACGGCACAGCACATGAGCTGTTAACCACATCTCCTGTGTGTCAAGAGGTGCGGTGAGTGCGGCCTCAGTCAAACTCCTGTTGGAAAGGGATTGGGCACTGTCTCGGGGAGCAAGGGGACAGTTTCACAGACTGCCACAGAGACTACTGGATTTAGTTCCAGAAGCTCTTCTTTGCTCACAAGGCTCAGGTACTAGAGTGGCCTCTGCCAGGAGCCCAATTCAGCTGGGGACGAGCCCAGTCTAGCCAGGCCTCCCCGTTTCATGGCAGGTGGTGCCCGGAAGCAGTGCTGCTCCACTTGGATGGTGTCCCCTGGTGTTCTCATGACACACACCCTGACACTACATCCACAGGGTTGTTCCATTCATAGGACTCTTCAGTAGGGCTTCTCACCATAGCCACAACCCATCATGAGCGTCCTGCTGTGCATGGGAGCTAGAATCCTCTCCCCAAGTCAAGACTGTGCCTCCAGGTCGGCCATCATCGGGAAGAAGAAGTCCATGAAGCACACATGCCGTGGTACTGAAATACTGAGTGAATCCGACTCTACCCCTCAGGTCAGCATAAGCTTTCCAAAGGAAACACACATTATGCTGAAGTGCACTGTTAAGGACAAAAAGTACACTTTCAAAAACTAAAGAATAAAATAAGCACATTACCATCATCTCATTTAAAGGTATTTATTCATATCATCACATTTCTGCTAAACATCTAAACCTCTTTGAACTTAGATTTATGACGTACATATTATGCTGTTCTCCCTCCAAATATTAGCATATCAGACTTTTAATTAATTAATTCCATTAAGGTTATCAACCTTATAATTAGATTATTTTGGACCCCAACACCTATGGCTAAGATTCTGATATATCTGGGTGTTTTGCAGTAGTTAATTTAAACAGCTGAACAGATAAAACAAAACCTGGCTTTGTCTAAAAGCTGAGTCTTTCCTCCAATGGCAAGGAAATTTGAAGTATTGACTAAAAAAGATGAAGTAAGCTTTTATTATGACACAAGTCAAAATTAAATTGTAAATTACCACAGATATTTTGGAAGACATAAAGGTTTCTTAAAACCAAAGACAGAAATAAAATATGATAAAACTTGAAAAATGCCAGATTTCCTTTGCTATAACAAAATAGTTGAGATGATGAACCTAAAGAGAGGAAAGGTTTATTTGGGCTCAGGGTTTTGGAGGCTTCTCTCCATGGTGAGTGGACCCTGCTGCTTTGGGGTCTGTGGCAGGACAGGGTGGGGCTGCATGGTAGAGCAAGATGCTCACCTCACCTGACCACCAAGCAAAGGCGGGAAGAGGAAGGGCTGGACTCCCATATCCTTGCAAGGTGCAGCCAGTGACCTAACTTCCTCCAACCAGGCCCTGCCTCTTAAAGGTGCAGCCACGTGTAGATGGTCCCCACAGGCTGGGACCAAGGGTTCAACACACGGACCCTCACTCAAGATCCAAATGGCAGCAGAGAAGCTTCCAGCTGCCCTGAGAATGGGTAAGAGTGGCAAACAGGGGCTTGACAATGACCATGGGATTGCCTGGGTGCCCAGTTCCCTGGGCCACAGACAGACCCGATGCGGGCCCACAGCACTTCTGATGTGAAACGGGAGCAGTCCCTCCAGAGAGCCCAGCTCTGCTCTGCATGCAAGGGGGCTCAGCTGAGTCCCAGCTGGACACAGCACCTTCCCTGCTTCCTTGATGTCAGCAGGGGCAACTACAGGACCCATCTGCCTCCATCTTCTGTGAGAGAAGAGCAAATCCTGCATCTCCAGGACTGCCCTGCTGCTCAGCTGGTTTAGATTAGTGCTGCAAAGCCTCCTCCTGGGGCCCTGCTGACAAGCCAGTCAGCACTCACCGGGGTGACCCGGGCACCTTTGTGCCTGAAGCCGGCCATGCCCGCTCCTGCCTCAGGGGCCCCCCTTTGGCCTCTTCCCTCCTCAGAGGACAGTGTCCCCACGCCCTCCAGGGGAGCCTGCCCTGCCCCCCCATCTCAGGCAGCCCCGTCCCCCACCCTGTCTCTCCATCTCATCACCCCTGATGTTACCTTCGTCACACTTCATCCCACTGTCACCAAGGGCCACTCACATCACTGCACCAGGCACAGGTGTCACTCTCCCCAGGTGCACACAGACGCGTCCTCTGTACCATGTGTGGAGACAGAACCCTAACCCGCCCTGCTCTAAGGAGGTGGTGTGCCTGGCACTCAGCCATGGGTCCAGCTCCCTGTCCTGGCAGAGCTGACCCAGAGCCAGGACATGACCAGCAGGAGGTGGCTGGATGTCACTGGCTGCAGAGACGTGCCTGTTGCTCTCCATTCACCCAGAAGTCCTGTGACACTGGGGTGACAGCACCTGTGTCCTGTCCTCTCCTCCCGGTCTCCTCTGCACCTGCAGGACCCAACCTGGTGCTGTGGCAGGAGCAGCCGCCTTCAGCCACCTGGGGTGGAAATAACCGACCACAGGACCCTGAGTCTCCAGGGCACCCGGGGCCTCTGCCACCAGTAAACAGCTCTGGTCTGCTAAACCAGGACAGAGACGCTTTGATGCAGCTTTACCTGCAAAGGACGCTCCAGGTCCCTAAAGGCCTGGCCGTCCCGGCCTTGACTCACTGTGAGGGGCCAGGTTGAGACCAGCGCTGCCTCACTCTGGCTGAGCCTCCACCCAGCACAGACGCTAATGCACGAATTAATAAACTCTGCACTGATCACATTGATTAATCCCAGCATATGCTCATTACATGGAAATCAGGGGCTGTGTGTCTGCTTCAGGGAACACAAGAGCCTCTTAAACCCAAGCGCATGCTGGCACTATCTGTGCCCAATGATGGAGCCACTTGGGATTTCCCTTGTGTGTTTTCTTCATGGCAGCAGCGTCTCCGAGGTTTGTGGGCTTCCTCGAGGGTCTCAAAGGAGCTGTGTTTAACCAGGCACACCTGCAGCCACAGCAAGCTCAAACCTCATCCTGAGGAAGCCCCACCCAAGTCAATAGGAGACACTAACCAAGGACAGACAGTGAGAATCACGTTATCTAAAAAGCCAGAGATGGAAAGTGTGTGTGTGTGTGTGTGTGTGAGTGTGTGTGTGTGTGTGTGACCTAGTGCTCGAGTCTTGTCCACACCCTCTGTGTCTTCCTACCCAATCCCCAGGCTCTCCAAATGGCACCTCATAGATTTGTTTGTGTGAGGGGTTGAACCCTGAGTGCTCTGCCACTGGTCATGTCCCCCGCCTCCCCCCACTTTTTGAAATTTTAACACTAAGTTGCTGAGGCTACCTTGAGCTTGCCATCGTCCTGCATCAGGCACCCGAGTAACTGGATCACAGGTATGTACCACTATTTTTTAAATATCTGTGACCCAGCACACAGTTTGGTTCACAGTGGGAAATGAACACTATGCGTTGAGTTTAATCTACCCTGAGTGTGTACTTTGGGGTCTACACTAGTTGGAGTGCCACCTGATCACCATATCCAAACATAGCCATGTGTTTCATTTGTTGGTACCAACTCACTGCTTACCTGGTGGCAATGGCTTAGCCTCTGGCTCGTCTTCCCTGACAGGGGCTGTGAGACTAATTCTTCTCTGAGCAGCAGGTGTAAGCTTTACAGGCCAGGCAAACTCAAACATGCCCACGTGGACTCTTAGCATTTTTCGAACTGGTCTTGGATATATTCCTTTCTACACCCTAAATGCAAAATTGTCCTTTGGGATGTTTGCATTTGGCATGAATAAACATGGATGTGCGCAAGATGAGCTTGAGAATGTTTTAAATTCAAACCTAGATCCTTTCTGAAGCTATTTAGGATGCAGGCCACAGTGCCCTATTGAGAAGCATCCCCTCTCTAAACACAGTGGCACATGCAATCACGGGTCCTGAGTAGTCCTTGCAGGCATAAAGCAGGGAGTGTACTTGGCTTTTAAAAATCCCTTTTTGGCATGTATCAGGCCATGTATTCCCTGCTTCTCCATAGAGAAGCCTCAGACTGGCTTTCAGTTTATATAGGGCCTGTGGAGTCTCGTGTTCCCTTTCTAAAGGGAGCGGCCACTTGTGCAAGTTTTGTTTGTGGGCACCCATGGGGCCCTGAGCCCATTTTTTTCCTTTCTGTTTGCACCAGGGTGTGCAAAGTGCCCAATAATTCTCAGCCTCTTAGCTGCCACCTCATGCTGGACTCTTTTGCCTCTGGGTCCTTATTCAGCACAACTGAGTAGCTCTCTCCAGGGTCAGTGTGTGGAGACTGGCAGGGTCATGTCCCTGCACTTTTGTTCTCTCTCAAATGCTGACCACAGCCACCCCACCTCCATATTTAGTGTTCCCCAAACTATGTGTCTGCTGAGAGTTCCACTGGCTTCTCTGCTATTCGATGTCACTTTCCTTCTCTTTGGCACCTCAGCCTCACCTCCCTGGCCACCCAGAACCCCTCTCCAAGGGTAAGATTCTCATAAGACACTTCCTTTCTCTCCTAGGGGCCTTGTTCCTCAAAGTCCCTCAAGACTGGATGGAACATAGCTGCTCTGCTATGTGCTAACAAAATACAATTTCTTTGTCCATTGATGTAGTGTGTTCCGCTATTCTAGGGGGAGGGCTGGTCCACTCAAAGCTGAAGTGTCTATATGGGGGTGATAAGTTCCCTGAAAATTGCAGAGTTAAATAAAACAATATAAATAAAATATAAAACCACCCTCTTTGAATTCATCTCAGCATATTTTTGGTCTTTGTGTTCAGTTTTTTGAGTTAGATACCTCAAATTAATTTAATGGGCTAAGCTTATCTAAGCTTATCTAAGCTTATCTAACTTTACAGGGCTCACAGCTGAAAGGGTGGGAAAAAAGGGTATTAAAGAAACTGGAAAGCATTTTCCATTATATTTTAGGAGAGAAAGCTAAGTCCAATGATCTGTACTCTTCTATACGAAGTTCAAACCTCTATGCCATGCCACCGTAATAAACTATGTTACATTCGCACAATGAATGTTATTCAACTATAAAAATGAGCCATGGAGCCAGGAGAAGATATGGAGGAAATGTGGGTGCATGCTGCTAAGTGAAATAAGTCAATCTCTAAAGGTTATACACTACATTATTTCAAATAGACGGCAATTTCAAAAAAGACAAAATTATGGTGACAATAAAGAGGATCTATTGGCAGAGGTTAGGAGGAGTGGGGGGAAGCAATAAATAGGGGGAGCCCAGGGATTTTTAGGTCAGAGAAATTATGATGTAAGGTACCTTAATGGTGGATTCAGGACACAAGGCATTTTTCAAAGTCCACATAATGTATGATACCAACAGAGTAGCCTCTTGAAAACTAGGGGCCTTAGTTAATAATGATGCAATAGGATTAGCTCAAAATTAGAACGAATGTACCAGGTCTATGCAAGATTATGCTGATAAAAGGGGAGCTGGCAGAAGGTGAAGGAATGTACAGAAACTTTTTATACTCTCTGCAAAGCTAAAACTGACTTAGAAGTAATCTATTAAGTAAGTCTCTTCCAAAACAATAAGTACTGTTTTCAGAGCATTGCTTGTGGACTCAGTCACAACAATATAATTAAATCCTTTCAAGCCTGGCATTTAAAAACAAAAAAATCATCTGGCTTTTTCTGTGGGATTCATAATATGCTACTCAAAGTATTTTCCTGATTTATTTTTACAACAGCATTAGTTAGGCAAACAGAACTCAAGGCACTGTGGTATTTTAGGTAATAGAGCACATTTGCATAAAGTAAGCCTCTGGGGTGTCCTTCAAGACATACCAGGAATCTCTGAGGATGGCAGGAGGAGGGTAGGGCTTTGCCTGAGCATCCTCAGTTGTCTCCAGCTTTAGTTCATCTTGGTTTCCATTGCTGAGATGGCCCTGAGTAATTAATGGTTTATTTTGGAAATCAATGCCTTGTCTCTGCCAGCCCATTCTCACTTTGGATCCCCATCATTTTTCCCTTGGTAAGAAACCTGCAGGAAGCCACTGTTCTAGGATCTACTTCCACAGAAGTATAGTTCATGGGAAGCAGAGCACTGGCTTGAACCCCAGCAGGACGCATTTCTGGAGTCTCAGGTCAGCTGTGCAGCCATGAGGGGCAGTGCAGGAAGGCAGCGTTGAGTCCTTGCTTGTCCAGGCCAGGGGGCCCTAACCCTGGCTGGGGATCTTATCAGTCAGTAGAAACCTGTGTGCTGCTCACACTTCATGAGGAGCTGAGGTCACTGAGGGTTGGAGCTGAGGCCAATACCAGCTCTCAGTCTGCCCATCACTCTGTGGGTCCAAACCTTGTTGGACTGTATAGTAACCAAACATAAACCAGCACGTATGCTGAGGAACTCACCAGCCCGCTTGCTATGGTTGGATCTGAAGTGTCCCCCCAATCTCAATTTTTGGGGACCTATGTTGGTCATCTTTCCGTCACTGTAATAAAATGCCCAAAATAATCAACTTGTCAGTTGATTCCTTATAAGAAGGAAGGACTTGTTTTGGCTCCTGGTTTCAGGGCCTTCAGTCCATGATCCCTTCATTCCACTTTGTTTGGTGAGGCAGAGCACCGTGGCGGGAGGTCAGGGCAGAACAGTGCTGCTGACCCTAGGGAGACCCAGAAGCAGGTGTTTGTGCAACATTTGACTTGCACAGTATGAGGAGGAATCAGTAAGTGCATTGACAAGCTACGGTCAAATTCTCTGCCATGAACTACCTACCCAACACCACACACACACACACACACACACACACACACACACACGAGCATGCAGGCCAAAAGATTTGAAAATAAGTTGACAGGCTATGGGGACCCTGTTCTTCCCCCTTTCTCTTCTCATTTCCTGGTTTCCCTGAGCTGAGCAGCTTCCTCCTCCCTGTGCTCCCAGCATGCTGTGCTGCCTTGCCACTGGCTCCAAAGCACAAGGACTGACTGATCCCTTGAAACCTCTAAAACTGTGAGTCAAAAGAAACCTTAATTCTTTTAAAGTGGATTATCTCAGGTGCTTTGCTACAGGGATGGAAAGCTGATCAACACAGTCCATATTATTTTCAGCTTATTATTTGACTTATCACCCAAACATTTCAAAATCCTTGAATTCACAGGCAGAGTCTTTCTCCAGTGAACATGTGATTAATACGAGAAGCAACTTCCCTGAACCGCCTGGGCCCTGTGCAGGGTGCCAGACAGCCCAGATCCTTCATGGCCTCTCCCTAGGAGGGCTTGATAGGGAGATTTCGTGAGTTCTCCTTGCTGCTCCTGCTTTAGGATCGCAGTACAAGCAGTCCCCCTGATGCACATGTGCTGCAGCCTGGCTGGCTGGGCAAACTACCTGGGGGGTGACAAGCAAGTTGTGTACATTGATACAGCAGGAGTGGGAGCCATTTATTGTAGGACAGGAGGGGTATATATATATATATATATATATATATATATATATATATATATATATATATATATATATCTTGCACACAGCTTATCTTAATTAACATAAACTAGATACAGAAGTCAACCAATAAGGAATCTCTACACTTAATGGCTCGCTGGCGTTACTTCACAAACCACTCCTTCTGGCAAAATGCCAGGTGCCATCTTGACTTGTTTACAGACCCTAATACACATGCTCTCCAAATGGCCTTTGGACTGTGAAAGCCACTCATAATAGCAAGGTGCAGAGGCGCCTGGTGAGGGTTGCAAGTTCAGTGGGTGCTGCTCATCTGTCATATCAGCTGGTGCTGCAGTGGTGGGGGAGGGGTGGTTTGTACCAAGAGAAACAGAATGAAAGGGCTCAGGTGCTCTTCCCTGTCTCCACCCCTGGCCCTGCCTGCCCCTGTAGCACTCTCTCCTTCTAGTCTCATACCTTCCAGGTGAGGGGATCCTATTGGGATCCACTTCATACAGGTGGCAGAGACCAGGCTCAGAGAGGGACATTAAGTCTATCCAAGCAGCTTGTGTCCTGGGCTTCCTTGGATGCCATCTCCACAGTGCCTCCTGCCTGGGAATGTCAAGATACTTAGCTGTTGATTTAAAGAGGAAATGTGCCTAAGAAGTCATTTTTAGGGGCGTCAGGAGCCAAGAGGATGAACATGTTTCTTTTTGTGAAAACTTGTCTATGTTTAACCTGCTTTGCTTAAAACCAGCCACCTGAAATCTACCTCTGAGGAAGTAGAATTATCCCTGCCCTTTATTCCCTCTAAGAAGACATTTTCCTGACTCAACGAAGAAGCATCCTGAGTTGAAAAGGAAAAAAAAAAAAAAAACCTTTTGCTGACTCAGTGTCTGGGATAAACTTTTCACATTTAACAAGAATAAGTAACTATTGCTCCTACTCACGCTATAAAATAGGTCAGGAAACCAGGCACGGGAGGTGGGAGATGCCTTGCAGGAGCAGGAGGTAACCTGCAAGGCAATTATCGCCTCCTCCCTCTCAGTTCCCTTGTGGTGGACAGATGAACTTTTATAGAAAAATCTCAAAGTGGCACATCAACTCCACTAACTTCCCGTGGTAGAAAAAACATGGCTGCATCTCAGAACAGAAAAACTCAATTGTGGTGTGGGAAGCTCTCTATTTGCCACCTGACAGCAGAAGGCAGGGATGGAGATTGGCCTTGTCCATTTCCACTCCTTCCTCCATCTTTTATCAAGGCGGCTGACCCAGGAGCCTCCTCAACTCAAGTGCCTTTGGCAGAGAACCTGATTTCCAGGTTTAAAAAAAAAAAAAAAAAAGGAATGACCTTGGAGGCCACAGATAAAGCAAGAAGCTGAAAGCCATAGATGATACTGGATTACCTGCTGCGACATGTGACCGAATCAGCCAGGATCACTCCGGTGAACTGGGCTGGCTACTAAATGACCACACAGAGGCAGAAAATACCTTTTGGGGGGTTCAGTGATGGCTTCTTGACCTCAGCTCCCACAAGGGAGGCTAGAGAGGCAGGCAAAAGAGAGAGAATGCCTGAAACCCTCCTATTTATTGGGGGGAAGCCCTTCAAGAATATTCCACCCAAACAAGGTAAGGGATTGGGTGACAGCCAACAGCGGGGTGTGGCCCAGTCCCATTGGGGAAGCCCACTCTCAGAACTGCACTTCCTTGCTTTCACACTGCAAGCAGAGGCCAGTTCTGCACCTTCATTATTCAAGGCCAAGGGGAGGTGCTCAGTTCCTGTTCATGGAGGCCCCCAACAATGACCCATCGGTCACATAGTGGGGCTCAGTATGAGAGCTTGAGTTGGGATTTTATGAAATCATAACCAGTCGAAATAGATTTCCCAGGATTCCTGGGAGTGAAATCATCAACTTCGACCCAACCACTGTATTAATTAACCTCATTGTAGCAATGAGAAAAAAAAATATTTTGGTTTCAAATGCCTTCCCTTAGGGAACATGCAACCTTATGAACAGCGTGATTTATAATCTTGGTTCAGGGGGAAATAAATTGCAATGTTGGGGTTTGGTTGCAAAACCAGAAATGAGATACCATCTTTCTGCATGATTCATTGGGACTAAATTGGTTTCTGGAGGGGATGATAAATCCAGACAGCCTCTGACTTTTGCAATCCATCTTAATGAAATGCTTCAGTAGGCTCTTATCCATGCTCCAACAGCCAATGGCTTTCCTTTTACCTGGGCCAGAGCATTTTAATTTTTTTTTATTTTTAAATGATTTATCACTACTCTACTAAGTCAATCTAACCACTAGCATTGTACATCTTAGTCAAATGTTTAAGTTATTTATACGTAGTAACTATAAAACAGGGATAGTTCAGGCATGGTGTGGAGTCAAGATTACTTCTTTCAAATTTGTCATACAGAAAAGGATTCCTGTGTAAGACAGAAAAAAATTCACGTTGACAATGTTTTTAATTACTACCTTGATGCAGTGAATTGTGACCTTAGTTTCACAGTCTCTCAAGTACTTACTCAGAAAAATAATGTTTCACAGAGTATTTGGGAATGCAAAACACATTGTCATGGTAGAAAACTTAGAAATTCAAAAGAAAAATAGGCCAGACTTGAGCTTCCACCCTATGCCCGTCAAGAATGGCCATTTCTTGTTGTGTAGTCATCTGTGCTTATACCATGTATAAACATGTACATGTGTTCCATGGATTTTAGTGCCATTATTGAATGCATCATGAGAACGGATTCTGTTTTATGAACACCCAGTCTCCTTCCTATTGGCCATTGGCCATACTTTCTGCCACTGTTCTATGTATCTCTTTGATAATTCCTCTGCTCATGACCTCTTTGAACAAGTGTCCAGGCATACTCTGGGGTACTTCTGAGAAAGGGGGCTGCTGGGGTCCTCACACATTTGCCCTTGGGAAAGGCCTGTGGGGCGTGGCCAGGTCCAGGAACAGTGCCCCAGGCAATGCCTTCTCCTGCCATTGGGCCTTTGGTTGCAGAATAAGACCTCCTGGGACTCCACATGGAACCAAAGGCCCCCATGTGCCCAATGGGATCAAAGCCAGTCTTCCACAGGACAGGAGACAACTGTGGAAACACCCCATCCCCAAGAGACCTGCAGAGAAACAAGCCTGCCAGATCTCTTCTGGCCCATCTGAGCTCATGTCCCTGAAAGGACAAAGAGAGCTCCCCCTACAAAAAAAAATGAGGAAGAGGAATCCTTAGTTATATATTTATTTTATAGTTATATATACAAATATATATGCACACACACATATTATATAATACAAATGACTGTATGTAATAAAATTAAACATTTATTGAATGAATACATTCAATTTATTTTGAATTCATGTAAAATGTATTTATATGTATATATAAAATGGCACATATTTTATGTTTAATCATATACACATAAGCACATATAAATTTATGTATTTATAATATAAAACCTGGACATCAAAGTCATGGTGAATAGAAAAGAAATCCTTAAATTTTAACCTATTGGATTCAGGCCAAATTAATTAAAACTCTGCAGGTGTTGAGTGCTTGATTCATGTTAGAATCTGATTACTTCTATGGTCAGTACTCAGCTCAAGAGGCAAGGTAGGACAAGCCCCCAGAGGCCTGCCTAAGCTCCTTCCCATTCCATTTATTCAAAGGAATCCACTATCCTGATGTCTGACAGCCTCAATTAATTCTACATGTTTTATATATATATATATATATATATATATATATATATATATATATATATATATATATATAATGGAATTGTACTATATACATAGTAGTTTTTCTCTATGGACCCTGGGCAATTCTGTGATGGGCAAAAGATTTGCAGCATGCATTTCTGTGTCCGGCTTCTTTTGCAAAACTGTATTACAAGTAGTTATGGAAAATTCATTGTCGTTGCTGTAGAGTGTTCTTGGCATGAGCACACCACAACACTACAACCTAGCTGTCCATCCTGCTTTAACGCTTACTTTACGATTCTCACAAATGCTACATGAGGATGTAGGCAGAATTCTAGGTTCTGACAAGGACAGTTAGAGTCTTCCTGGAAGAGTTGGACACAGCTGATCATAACTTAGATAAAGATAATGGTGTGTGAGCAGTTGTCCGGCGGTTTGGGGAAGGTGAAGTGGAGGGGAGGGAAAAGTAGATTGAGTGGTCATGGCCAATGCCTCCAGAGAGAGAGAGAGTATTTGTACTAACACCCAAATAAAGACCAGGGATCAAGCAAAATTAAGTGGAATGGAAGATCCATCCAGAACAGAGTGGGATAAAAACAAGCAGCCCAACCTGAGAGGAAATAAGCTGCTTGAGGAGCAGCAAGAGACAGAGTGACAGGAACCTGATGCAGAGGGATGATGGGGCATGGGGACTCCAGGTGGCCATCAGGGGCCAGAAGGAAGATGCCCACAGGCCATGGTGAGGGCGAGGCTGTCACTGTGGCTCTGGAGCAGGGGGGTCCCATAGTCGTGTGCACTGCAGAGAGCTCTCATTTCCTGTGCTCTTTGCCATCTGCACACCTGGCTGTCCGTAGGCAATGAAATAGGTGGGAATATAAGAGAATAAACAGACTTTATTGGGTAATGGAAATGGGAATTTACAGTAATCCATTTTGAGAATTCTCATTTCTACTTTAGCAGAGCCACGAAACACAGATTAGATTCGCCCCGAGAGGACCTGGAAAAGCCCAGCTCCTGCCTCCATCCCCAGTGGTCTCTGTCCCCTAGTTGGCTACTTTGTAGGTCAGAGCAGGTTCTAAATGGAAAATCACCATGACGGCTCTTCTAACTCTGCTGAGAACAAAGTGAATTAGATGAGACTTCTGAACATGCTTTTGATTTTTTAGGGAAAAGATTCATAAGTAATTGGTTCAGGCAGAAACCATTCTCGTCCTGCTGTGCCTTTAAAGATGAATTATACAGATAAGTTGTGTAAGAAACAATAATGACCCTGTGGAGGTTGCCTCTTGCTGAATGAACCCTGAGCATTCACCTCTCAGTCTGTGAATCCTGTAAGAACCCGGGGCTTCTCATTTATTTCCAGTGTCACCTGCCCTCTTGTCTTATGGACCCACTCCATTGACTTTCCTCACTTATTCTTAATGTGTCACATATTAATGCTTATTTAGGAGTGACTGTTTGCTGAGATGCCGATTTTTAAATCCGTGAAGAGGTAATGTGTGGAAAAGGAGAGGCTTTCCCTTCAGGTGAGTTGAAGAAGCTGGCTCCCACCAGTGATGTTAATGGTAGCTATCTCTTTCTTGTAGGGATGCTGAAATATCCTGTTTCATTAGACTCTACATTAGCTTACTCATCCATATACCCATTAAGCAAACACTGTTGGTATACAGTAAGGTCTACACATTACCTGGATGGGATTAAAAAGAGAAACCTGGTTCCTGCCCATGGAAAACTTAGAACTGAGTATCAATAAAGAGCATCACCTTACTTCAACTGTTAAGGAGCTATTGCAGGGGATTACAGGGTTCTCCTTGCCCACATAGAAACACACATGAGTGCTCTACCTGAAAGACTAACCCTATGTATTCTACCTGCATTTTAACCTGATATTTAATGAATGCATTTAAATGTTTTATTTTAAGCTATCTATTTTGCTTTTATAGTTCTTTTAATCCTAAATATTAAAAATATCAAAAAAGGACTTTAAAACTAAAGAATAGTCAAAGGGCAGATAAAAGATGCAATTCTCATCTTTCTAAACTCGTGCTATGTAAAGGACCAAACACAATTGATTAAATTAATGAGTTAAATGATCAGAAAAGTATAGGAAACAATTTCAAATGCACAGAATATGGGCCACCAAGGGTAGTGAGTCTTGAGAAAATGAAAAATAATGAGGTGAATTCCAGAACTGTCCCAAATGCTGCTTTTAGAGGGTGTCCACAGGAATGGAGGGAGAATGCAGGGTGAGGCTGTCTACTGCAAAATGAGGAGACAGACAAGAGGGTCCAGGCAGCTGAAGGATGCAGAGCAAAGTCTCTGGAGACCTGTGGGGGTCCTTCCAGCTGTCCAGCAGGGTGCTGACCTGCACATGAAGGAGAAACCTACCAAGGCCCTGGGAAGGGCCACATGGAAGAGTCAGGGAGCAGGACCATGGTACCATGGGGAAGCCTGTGGTGGTCTCTGCCACATCAGGGAAACAAGAAGACCTCAAAATTCAAATGGAAATAAGGTGGAGCACTTTATAAGGCCTGCAATCCAAACTGGGAAATAATCAGCTCTTAGCTCTAAATTCATGCTGCCCCAGTCCTTCTGAAGAAATCCTAAAAGCCTAACAAAACGGATCCAATGATTTCTGAGTCCTTTAATAGTGTTCCACAACAAACACAGTTTATGAATATAGAGAAATAAATTGTGTGTGGCTCTCCATGAGATAAATTTTACAGTATTATGCTTTCAGTTAAAAATTACCGGTCATTCAAGAAAACGATAACCCTGGAGAAGAAATGTCAGTCAGCTGAGCTGACCTACTACCGGCACATAGGCCGGGATGAGAGTCAGAGGATATTAAGACAGGAACTCCGTGGGCTCAAAGAGCAGGAGAAAGGCTGAAAACATTGCCTGGACACTGAAAGATGAAAAAAAAACAAAAAAAAACAGAAAAGTGGAAATGGTCCAGATGACATCTGCAATGTGTGTGAGAGGAAAAGTCATGTTGGAAATGTGGACAGCACGTTAGACAATGGTGAAGAAGAAATTAGTGAAAGTGAAGCAAAGAGATGGAGACCATCCAAACTCAGACACACAGAGCTAAAAAGACCCTGTGAAAATGGAAACAAAACTAGCAGAGATTCATTATGCTCAGACAAGGTGACCTGATAAGTGTGTAATTGAAATTTTCAAAACAGGGAGGTTGGAAAATCATTTGAATAAATAATGTAATGAAATGCTAAGCTCAGGGATTCAAGAAACTCAATAAAAGTCAAGAGCAGGAAACTTTTTTTTTTAAAGATCATATAGAGAACTCACACCAACTGCTCAAAACTAATTGCAAAGCAAAAATCTTGGAAATAACCAGAGGAAAAAGAAATGTTACACCAAGAAGAACTCTGAGAATTGTATGTTTCTTGTCAAAAGCAAGGCAAGCAGGAAGAAACAAAGACACCATTTTCAAACGATGGAAAGAAAGCAAGCTGACAAACTAGAATTCTAGAGTCAGAAATGGATGTGTGTATGCTTTTATATCTTTACTCTTTTTTTTTTTTTTGAGGTGCTGGAGATTGAACCCAATGGTGCTTTATCATGAAGCTACATACCCAGCCCTTTTTGGGTTTTGAGATAGGGCTTTGCTTAGTTGCCCAGGCTGACTAGGAACATGAATCTTCCTGCCTCATCCTCCTGGGTAGCTGGATCATAGGCCTGTGCCATGGAGCCTAACTGATTTTTCATTTTTTGAAGTGAAGTCTTCTTATAATTCTCTGAACATTTTTAAGTCTGAAAAATGTCCTTTTTTCCTCTGAAATATGCACACACACAGATGGATGTGGTGGAGCAGGCCTAGGATCTCAGCCCCTCTGGAAGCTGAGGCAGGAAGATTTCAAGCTCCAGGCCAGATGGTGCAACTTAGTAAGATCCTGTCTCAAAATGAAAAAATAGAAGGGGCTGGGATATAATTGCACTCCCTTCACACATCACCACCACCTACAAAAAAAGAAAAAAAATCATTTGATAGAAGAAAATACTGATTCTAGGTGGAAATATGGATCTAAGGGATAAAAAGAATTCCAAATGGCAAGCATTTGGTAAAAAAAAAAAAAGTAGTTTATACCTTATTACTTCAATTAACTTAAAAGATAATGAAGCTGAATTAATTCATGGAGGAAATGCTTAGAGAGTACCTGTTAGGTCACAGGCACAGGAGGGGTTTCTGTTACACTGAGGTAAAACAACTGTGAAAAAAATAAATTAAACCCTGTATTCTGGATCACAGAGAAATATGCAATTTACTTTCTTTACAACAACTTTGTTTTAGTAAAAATAAAGATATAAATAAGCAAAGAACCAAGTTTCTAGTTATTAGCACATTTCCAAGTGTGCATCCCAAGCAGACTCAGGGCATCGCTGGCTTCCACAGCCCCTTAGGGATGGGAATTCATGTGCATTGATGGAATGAGCCACGGCTCTTGAGATTGCCCTTTGTGTCAGGACAAGTTGTAGGTAGACTGTATGTTGACTGAATTCCCTTTGCATATGCTAAAATCTTCAATTGCTGAAAATCACAATTATTTTGATTTGTTTGCAAAAGTCCTATACGGCATTGATAGAGCTTTTATTGTTTGATAAATATTTCTGTATCTATTAATCTTTTTCTAACCTGTGTACAAATCCCTGAAGGACAGATTGCCTTAACTTATCTTAAAGGCCCCACTTCCATCCCTTGGATTGAACACACCTGGGGATTCTTGTTGGAGCATGCGCAGCACAGAGGCAGACCCTGTCATTGGGGAGATTGAGAAGCCTGCTTCAGGCTCTGAGCCATACGTGCATTAGTTGCTTCTCTACATCTTTCCAGTATGTGTCTGTATTAGTTTCCTAGAGCTGCTTTAACAAAGTACTACAAGAACTTAGAGTCAAAGTAGAACAACAGAACTTCGAGTCTAGCTGTGCAAACTCAAAGTGTTGGTAGAGCCATGTTCCCTCTGAAAGCTCTAGGGAGGTCCTTCCTGGCGTCTTTCCACTTCTGGCAGCCCCAGGAACCCTTGGCTCCTGGGTCACTCCAGTATCTGCTGAAGTGATGCTCACAAGTACAGAGGTTAGGTCTTTGGGGGGACACAATTTGACTCAAAAAATGAGACTTAGTAACAGGGATTTCTGTGATCCTAGGCATCCACAGAGGTGAAATAAAGCTGCAGTACCAACAGTCCCTGGGTTGTTCTCATACGGTGAGGGCAGGTGTGAAGAGTGCCATTCTGGACTCGTGAGTCTTTGCATTAGAAGGAGTTTAACATTAGGAAGCCCTTCCCAGCTCAGGCATTCAGGGTGGAAAAAGGTGTGTGTGTGTGTGTGTGTGTGTGTGTGTGTTGGGGGGAGGATTGGCAGGTGGAGGATGGAACTAAAAGGAGTTGGAAAAACCCTTTCATAGCTGAAGGCTCTTCTGAAAATTTATAATCAAGGAAGGGTTTTTTTTTTTTTTTAATGGGAAATTCTTAGTTGGACTTTGGAAATTTAGTTATTTCAGTCCTCTGAAAGAGAATGAAAAGCTACTAAATCATAACAGAATATAAGAACAGCACATGGAAACCATTGAAATTGTATAAAATTAGACAATTTTTATTACCAAGGGATGCTACAAAGCATCTAGAAAGAAAACCTTGCCTATTCATGCAGTCACAACACAAAGCCAAAACCCTATGCTAATGTATCTAGATATACTTTTTTCTAAATCAAATTTCAAATTCTTGCTTTATTATCAGATATATCCCCAGGCCTCCAATAATGTGAGCTTTGCTCAGGGGGAAATCTCCTGTTTAAGTCTCTGAGCATCACCGTAATAACACTGTTTCCTTTGGGATCCTCTCAGAATTCTTCTAATCCAAGGCTTCCAGGCAATCAGATTGCTACATTTTCTCAATTTAGAAACTCAAATGGTCTCCAGTGGATATGTACATAGGCTGAATTGAAGAGACTGTTCAGCTCTTTGTTCTAAATATCCATTTCCAATTTCAGATTTGCCAGCAAGTCCCAGCTGAGCATTGCCTGGGCAGGGACAAACATGTCCACACACAGTGTGAGGGTCTGGGGGTCAGATACTCTTAGAGCCCAGGCACAAGGCACTCGGGCACCCTTTGGAATGACAGAGCTCTGTTGGTAGCTCTCAAGCTATTTAACAGGTGACCATCACACATAGAAAAATGCCAGCAGAAAGACATTAAAACTGTATCTCACAGTCCCAGGAACATAGTAATAGCATATGATGAATGGGATATGCAGTGTTCACATCCCAGGGGCTCAGGGTCAAAGTGGAACTATTCCCTGATGCTGTTGCACAAATGAACGAAATGAGAACATGCAGTACAGGAGAGGTTCTGAGATTAGCAAATCGACCCAGGCTGCTGGCCTCGGGCTGAGTCAGTCCTAAAAGACTCTGCTACAGAAACATCCAGCAGGTAGGCAGAAGCACTGGCTCTGTAGGATTCATTGGTTAACCCAGCTCAGAATGGAAACGCCATTCCCTTGGGAGCCTTTGAGCACAGGCAGGTATCTCTGGGGGTTGGGGTTGGTACTAAGATCTTACAGGGCTGAGTTTTGCTATTTCTTTTTACATCCCTGTGTGCCTGTGTTGCATTTGTGGGTGTGACAATGATGTGGCAGGTATGCAGCCAGTGCTAAACAACATCTTAATCTGAGTCTTTTTGTCCATTTCAGAGATTGCCTGATTTAGAGAGAAACCTTAGCGACTCTATTGCAGGTGTGCTGACTGGGGACATGTTCACAGCTCCAGCCTTAGAATATGTCTTTTATAGTCACTCATGTAGTCTGCCTGGCGACACGTGGATGGACTGGGGACTGAATTGTTCATTCTTCCTGGAGTCCTGCTCTTCAATGCTAAGGTGCTGACTACTCCATCAATCTTCTTGGGACATGAGTGCTTAAACCTCAGTCATCACAGTAGCCTCCTGCTGTCGATGCCCTAGGAAGGGAAATGAGAAGCAGAGCTCAGAAAGAAACAGCGTGACCCGATGGAGGCCCCATCTCTACACCGTCTCCGAGGTCTTCAAGGCCCCAGTCTGCTGACTTGCATTCATGTCCCGCAATCCACTCTCCATGGAGAGTGTTGTTATCTTAAGGCATAAATCAAGTATTGTCTCTCCTTGCTGAACACCTATCAGAGTCTTCCCCTTTGGAATGGAATAAAACTCAAAGACCTTGCCACACCTTAGCAGACCTCTGGCCAGGACCTGATTCTTTTCCTCCTACCTGGTGTCACCAATTTCCCTTTGCTGTCTACCTTCAGCCCGTGAGCTTCTTCCTTTGCCTCAAACACACCATGTCACCTGAGTCGGCACTGTCAGAATGAAACTCTATGACAGCTGAGCTCGGCCACAGGCAGAAGAGCCCTTGGGGTACAGGCACGGAGATTTCTTCTCTCCATTTCTTCTGCCATGTTTCCCATACTGGCGTGTTGATGCAGGGTTTCTGATTTCAGAACACAGGGAAAACCACTCAGGAGAACTGCCACCTAAGAGCTCTGAAAATAAGTCTCAAGGACACAGCATGCAGGGATTTGCTGCATATGTAGGACTTGCCTTGTAATAACTACGCCCCATCCAGGATGAGAGCCACTAAGAAGCAACCCAGGGGAAAGCTGTAAGCAGACATTTGTGCTTCCAACCTTCCTCCTTTACAGATCGCCATCAAATCCTCTCATAGGTCCATGAGTGGCAGAGGAGAATCCCCAGCTGCCCCAGCCTGTGGTTAGGATTCACCCCTTTCCCTTTTGCTCCTCAGCCTTCCTGATCTCAGTTCATGTTAATAGGTTTCCTTGTTGTGAGGATTAAATGAGATCTCAGGATAACACCTCACCTGAGGATTAGATCCTAATGCCAGAATATAAGTGCCCCTGTGATGTTGCATTTGTAGAAGATGCTCCGCACACGTGGAGCAGGATGTTCTCACCATCGCCCAAGCAAGAGACCAGCATGCAGATTTTCAAAGGAGCCTCTAAAAACTTATTCACCAATTCACAGTCTCTTTGCCTTTCAAAGCAGGCAGGAGGAGGGAGTAGGTGGGAAGATTAGGAGAGTCTCAGGATTGGGTGGGTAATCAGGGACCAAGATCTGACCACCCAGGGATGCTAGCACTCACACCTTGTTGGTATGACACACTAACACATTGACAGGCAGAGGAAGCCCCTCATAGCATGAGACAGTCCAGAGGTGTCGGGGCCACCGCCCAGAAGGGAGGAGAGCCAGAGAACTCCTGGTGCAAATGATGCTCATGTGTCTAGCTTCTGTGGCCCAACTGCATGGTGGGGGTCTCCAGGTTAGAGAGCTCAGAAGCATAGGAGCCATTTGGGGGTCTTTATTGCTATGGGATGTGTCTTATCTGTGGCTGGCAGATGTTGGATACCACTTTGCAGAGCACACCAGGCAGGCAGGCTTTTGATGGCTAAAAATATGCTTATTGAGGCTGTGCTAATAACAATGAGATGTGTAAAAGTTTGAGTTTGGCTCTGGCAGGCTTTCAAGCTAACAGGTCTCAGCCTGTTATAAAGAAGTAAACAACCTGGTGGCCACTGTCCAGAGGCCATCTTGGATTTGTTTATACAACAGGGTAGAAGTTATGGGAGAAAAGAAGAATCTTTCATGAGAGCTGCCACTCCTAAGATGGGGAGATTGGGGGCTGCTGCTTTCTTTATGTACTGACTGATGGGCCACATGGAAAACTTGAAACTTGGAGATGTCATGGACTATGGTACAATTTCTCCTCCAGAAATGTGCAGGGGGCTTTGTAACTTGCCTGGTGGCAGAGGGTCTGGGGGCTGCTCTATGAGGAAGGAACTGGTGCTCTGGTTAGAAGGACGAGTGCACCTGTGTTCCAGGCTTGGGACAGTCATGCAATGTAGCCCAACAGGGACTTGGGAGAGTGAAGAGGGTAATATCAACAATTAAGCCACAACAACAGAAATTGCCTGGGGTGGTTTTGAGGAAAATAACACATGATAACCTACCCATGCAGCACGAAAGGGCAGCCTAAACATCTACGAGGACTTTCACGGACCTCTTTGGGAAAGCAGTGGGAAATGAGTGTCTGTCCTGGGTGGATGGAGGATAAATGGAAGTAGGGGAGAGGAGAGAGGGGAGAGAAGGCAACAGCAGCCCGCTGTGAGTGGGCCAGAGGATGTCTCACCAAGGAGTCTGGTAGGAGGCCTCAGAAAGGGTAGGGAAGTCCCCACAGGAAATGGAGTCCACCTCCACAAGACCAGAGCATGATTCCAGCCTGAGAAGCCACCTGCATAAGAGCCTCACGGACCCTCTCTGTTCACTTCCCTTCCATCCAACCCTGGCAAGCCAGCCATCGGCTGTTGGGCTGACAGGGCAGGAAGAAGAGGGAACAGAAAGAGCATTTATGTCCACAGACAAAGAAATGGCAATTTAACATGCAATCCTAATGACAAACACTGAGAAAATAAAAGTGGGGTATTTGGATGTGAGCGTTAAAGCCAAAGTTGACATAATGTGAGGACCCTTGAAGGATCCCAGTGAAACTATGAGCAAGGCAAGAAGGTCAACCATTTCCACCATAATGTAAGTGATCTTGAGGTACTCATCAGGCATTTAGATGAAGAAAATGATTATGGTCATCAAAGTTAGGAAGAAGAAATAAAACAGAGAAGACCTAATTAGGTAGCTATAGAATCAATGATAAAATTAACCCAAAAGATTTTAACAGGACAGGAAAACATAACACTGACATACAAAATCAATAGTGTATGTATGCACAAATAATAGCCAGGTAGAAATGAAGCTAATCCATGTACCTCAGTTATAGTAGAAACAAGAAATAAACATCTATGGGCAAGCAGGAGCAGAGGAGTTTGCAGCCAATATGCAGGAAAGCATAAACATGTCTTGATCCCCCCTCAGTCGAGGTGATACATGTCAACCTTAACTACAGCTCAATTGTCTCTGACTTCACATACAGCTTTAATGTGATCCCAGTGAAAATCTTAAGGAATGTTTTCTTGGAGCCACGCAAGTTGATTTTAAAATTTGTATAGCTCAATAAGCAGAAGAATAGCCAGAAAGATTCTAGACTGTAAGTCTGGGAGGGGGTTTGTCATGCTGGGTATCAAAACACAGGGGGCCATAAGGGACCAGCACTCTGAGGGCCAGAGGGGCAGACAAAATGGGGGAGGGGGAAGCAAAGGGCAAAAAGGGAATATTAATTATTCAGTTTTGAATGAATGACATTCTGATCAGTGTTTTTATCCTGGATATGGCTGGAGGATATTGTGCTAATTGATTGAAATGAGCCAGACTCAAAAGGGCAAGCATTATAATAATAATAATAATAATAATAATAATAATAATAATAATAATAATAATAGTTTTAGTATTAGTATTATATAATGCTTCTTACAGGAGGGTCCCACCATAGTCAATTCAGGGAGACAGGAAGTAGAGGGTGGCTTCCAGGGGTGGGCAGGGGCCTGTGGTGAGCAGTGTCTTAATGAGTACAGAGTCTCAAGTTTGGGCAACACAGAGGGTTCTGGAGGTGGTGTTGCTGCGGGTTGCATAACCATGGGAAGGTAGGTGAGGCCACTGAACCACCTACATCTAACAAGATTAGAAAGGCACAGGTTAGGTTGAGCATAAGTTCTGCACAGTAAAAATCAATGAATAAAAAGAGGACGGAAAGTGTACTATCTCTGATGTAAGAAAAAAGAGAAAATAGTAAAATATGCACATATCTGTGTTTATTTACCAAAGCAATCACAAGAATGTGTGAGGCGAAGTTCTCTAGAACAATGGAATCAATGGGCTATTATACAAACGTATAGCATAGATATTTAAGAGGAGACTTTTAGGGTCATTGGCTCTTAGGATCTTGGGGTGTGAGAAGCCTCATGAGATACATCTGCAGGCTGAAGAGCCAGGAAAACCAGTGCTGTCATTTACTGTGAGGCCAGAGCCCTGAGGATCACAGAGGGTTGGGTGGCAGCACATCAGCTGGTCTAAGCCCTGTCTGCATCTGAAGAGTCAAGAACAGGAGGCCATTGAACAGACGGCCCAATTCAAGGGAAGAAAGTAACTCGCCCTTCTCCCATCTCATATCCTATTTGGACCTTCAGTGGTTTGGATGATTCTAACTTGTGCTGATGAGGGCAGATACCTTTTGCTCTGTCTGCTGAATCAAATGCAAATCTCTTCTGAAAATACCTTCACAGAGACACACAGAATCGTGTTTTACCAGATATTTGGGCATCCCCTAGCCGCATCAATGTGACACATAAAATCAACCTTCACAAATAAGGACAAATCAGAAAACAAGATGATTACCAATAAGGAGTGGGGATAATGAAGAATAAGGAATGTTGTACATACTAAAAAAATTAATACATATATATACACGCATACATATATATCCATTCAAAAGTTTAATTAAATCAATAGAAGTAAGATAAGAGTGAACAACCCCTGAACCAGGCTGAAGCAAAGGAAACAAACTGGCCTTCACAGGATGCTATCATCACGCTAAACTGGTGAAGGAGGAGGGAAGGAGCAGGAGGGAGGGAGGAGGTAGAGGAAGAATGTGTCAAACTGAGCAAAATATTATCAACAGGGGAATCCTGGCAAAGATGTTGAGTTAGATTTTGCATGACATTTGTTTTCAAATATTTGTATTAATCCAAAATATTTTCCAAACAAAAGTAAAAAAATAAATTAAAAAAAAAATGACAACAAAAGCTATCACTGTCACCTGGCTCTCTCCCTACCTCTAAGCCTGGTGTCTGGCCTGGCAGCAGGCAGCTTTGTATTTGAAATCATAGTGGTGTGTTTTAGATCAGCCCCCCAAATTGTTGCCGTGGGGGACATCCACTTTTAGCCATGACAGTCACTGAAGAACAATGCCTGGAGATATTTAGACTTCAAACAGTTTTATGTCTTCTCCTTGACAACTCAGCTTTCACTCTGAGAGCAGGAGAAAAAAGAAAATAAAAAGGAAATGAGAAAAATCATCAAAATACTACTTTGAATTTATGCCTCATAATTCTGCACAGATCACTTAATTAGAACTCCAAATCCATGCTACTTTATCTTGAAATGAATTGGAAATGTATGCCATCTTTTTTCATCTGAAAAGAAAGCAATGTTACTTAAAATATTTCTTGCCTCCTTTTGCTTCATGATAGTTTATAGTCGCATTGAAATGATTTTAATATAATAATCTTCATTTTTTATCATGCACATTGATCCACTGACTGTGGACCATATAATACATGGGCTTTCAGGGGAAATTCCAGATCCAAACCAAAGCACTGCCTGAGATAAAAGTGGATGTGGAATGTACCCACCAATAGTGACGACAGCATGTCTACTCTTGTTAATGTCCACTTCCCAGCACATACACGAACACACGTGCATGCATGTTCGACCCATGTGTTGGATGAATGACATTCAGCCTTTTTTTTCCCTCCATAAAGATCATTCTTTTTGAATCTGAACTCCAGACTTGCTTATTAACAATTGAAGTGTGATAGAAAATCATGGTCTCTTTTGTTTGCTCATTAAATCAGATCAAATATATGAAACCACAATGTTTAGAACATTGCAGATGAGAGATAATTGTTGGTTTATCCCCTTAATTTGCATTTGGAGATGTAGTGAGATATGATAGATAGTCAACGGAGAGATCAGTGAGAAAGTCGTCCTGAGACTTGGG